>NC_032013.1:13105154-13143493 GCF_001865875.1 Lupinus angustifolius | reverse complement strand
ATATTCAAAACTAAAAATTTGTCACTAGAAAATATTAAATAAGACATGCATTTAATATAAATATTATATTCAATCCCGCACGTTCCCATATAAATTTTCAGTTATTTAATTTCATGATGAATGTCTGGACTCCTAATGGCATTCATTAAAGGGACTTAAAATAAATAATAAATAAATACACAAATATATTTATAATGGGCACAATTCCTCTACTAGTCACATGAATCAATTTATGATATAATTGTTTATTGGCCAAATATTTTGTAGTAGAATCTAAAGGACATGTATGTAAACAGATAATATCAATTGACCATAAACAACAAAATTAAAAATTTAGAAATCTATACAAAATATTTTTGAAAGTCAAAATCAATTTATGTACTCATTCATAGTTATGTATTTCACCCAGCCTTTAAAAAAACAAATTTACAAATTGTTTGTGTAAAAAATTAGATTTCCATATATGATTCACGGCATTAAATGTAAGTAATTTTTATAGGTCCTTGATAATTATTTATTGTTTTTTATTTACTCATAATAATATTTAACATTAAGTCAAAAATTCAAATAAAAAGTTTAACATTATTGGAAGAGTACTACAGCTTCAAAACCAAGCAATATTATATATATATATATATATATATATTTATTTATTTGCAATATATGAAACTTTAAGCTATTTGATTAAACTTACTTATTGATGTTCAAATATTCTTAAATTTGAGAAAAAGTATTTAGATGACCTACATTTCTTAATCAATGGATAATTTGTGGCAATTTATTTCACATAAAAAGTTGTTGACAATGTAAGAGTTATTATAATTTAAGTGAGAAAAATAATATAAAACCTATTCTTTTTATAATCACTTGAATTCTTAAGAAGTTTCTTGGAAACTTCATTCTTATAAAAGAATAAAGACAATTTTTCAATAAACAAATTCTTTATAATTTTGTACCTACTCTACAAAAAATAAATTATCAACTAAATTTTAAAGATTTTGTTAATTGGATAACATGGTTCATGGAAATATTAATATATAATAATCCGTTGAAGATTTGTTCTATCGGATAAATTCATCCTTGAAAATTTATACTTCATTCAATTTGGTCAAAATTTAATGTAATATTTATCTACTAATATTATAAGAGTTTTATACTTAGTCAATACATCATTTACCATTTATTTATATTACTTTTTTGAATAATCAATAATAATTAAAAATGAATAATTGATAATGTAGTGACAATATCTAAAACTCAAAGTCTAGAACTCATATTATTTATTGATTGAAACCGAAATACATTTATTATGAATTATGCTACGTTGTTTCTAAATTTGTAACTTTGAAATGTGATGCAGGTCATACTCCGTATTCACTAACTAGTACTCATGGACACGGTTATAGTTTTGATTCTCGCAGACACGGTCATGGCCTACCCCCAATCTCTTCTCCCTCTCCAATTTCCACTCCAATTCAAAGAATTAATAATAAATAATTTTCTAAATTGGAGTGGAATGATTACAATTGGTGATTCATTAGATTGAAGGAAAAACATGATTGGCATTTAGAGGATGCACCTTAACCCATGCTTGTGATTAGATATGAAGCAGAACAAAAAGGTTGTCTAATGTACAAGGACTAACATTGTAACAATAATCCTTCTTCCTTCCCCCCATTTCATTGTTTACCAAAACAATAATACAATTAAAAAATTTATTGTTCATGGTATTCTCTTCTCTTATTCAGTAGTTATAAATATCATATTTCTGATTGAACCAGTTCACATATCAGCATACTATGACAATTATGTTTGACATGCAAAAAAAAGTACCGTGAAAAAAAAATAGTTTTCGCGTGAAAAAAAAATAGTTTGCGCATGAAAATAAAATATATTTCTCAAAATGACAAATTAAGGATTGAAACTTGCATATGACAATTATTTCTCACAAAACAAATTATGGATTCCAACTTTCATATGACAATTATCTCTCAAATTTTCATTTTTTATTGAAACTTGCATATGACAATTATTTCTCACAAAACAAATTATAGATTCCAACTTTCATATGACAATTATCTCTCAAATTTTCATTTTTTAACTTGGCCAGTCGTAGAACAAGTAATATGATAAAGATAATATTATTTATATTTATAAATTTATTATATTTGTTATAATTATATAAATTAACTTAATCTAATTTAATTAGTGAATCACCGGGCCATTATACTATTATAGCAGTATTATGACTGATATAATAATTGTGAGGATATTAATAATACTATTACATTATCTTCTTTTTTTCTATATATGCAACTACTCTTACCTTTATTTATTTCAATTAATTGTTTTTCAAGGTTAAGTTTAAGGTCAAATTTATTAAGGTTTTTCTTATATATCCCAATTAATAAATTTTTAATGAATATAAAATTAAGTTTTCATTGAGATTGATATATTTATGATTCTAATTAGTGAAATACTCCTTCCAGGTCTTCTTCAAAAACCATTTTTGGTAGTTTTAAGTGATTGTAGAATTATTATTAAATTTGTCAATAATTATATATAGTCTATCAATGTTGTAATTCATTAATAAAAAAAAATACTTTTCGCTCAAGTTGTTGTTGGAGGAATAATAGTATTTTGGTAACAAATTAATTTATTTTACATAGAACATTGAGAATGGTCCTAGGACCAAAACAGAAAATTCAAAAGGATCTTATTAAAAGAAATATTAAGATTTCCATTTAAAAATTGATTGTAATGTCTATGCAATGTTATAGTAAGATTTTATAAACAGTGGATACATCTTCTATCACTCATATGTTTTACTTATATTTAAGATTAATGATCATTAAATATGAAAAAATTATGATACACTCACAAGGTAATAAATTGTTATATTATTGGTGCATATATCTTTAATCTTAAATTTTTACTTTTTTGTAGTTAAGAATATGTCATTTAATATACATGATAAAAACTCATTTATTAACTCAGCTTTCATAAGGGTCAATATAATTTGGATTTATTGGCTTTGGAATATTGATACTAATCAAATGAAGAAAATTAACTCAAGATCATTTGCCAAAGTATGAACTAGAATCTGCCCATGACCAAGCCAAGTTGGCCCATCATAATTGAGAATACAAAGCCAATGACTGAGCAAGTTGGCCCTTCATGACCGAGAACACAACGCCAATTTAAAATTGTATGGACAAAGATACAGAATCCAATGCTAGGAATGTATCTGGTAATTAGATGAGAGGAGGATCTTTTGGAAGTTCATAAAATCCCAAAAAAGTAACAACTTTAGCAGAGGAGGTTACAATGGTTATGGTAGAGGCTCGTGGAGCAAATCAACAAGTTCAACAAAATCATTTCAAAAGGAATGGACACATTGTGCAAACGTGCTACAAATTGCATGGCTTTCCTACAAATTTTCAATCCAGAAAGAATGAACAAATCAACTCCATACAATCAATCAACACTAATGAACAAGACATTCATAATAAGCCTCAAAGAAAGCACCAACAAGAAGACAACACTTTTAGCTTAACTAAACAACAATACCAAGGTCTTGTAATCATGTTACAACAAACTCACAATCCTCCAAGAATTGATGAAAATCCAACTAGAGTTGAGTATTCTAATATACTATCAGTTGCATATGATGAACAACCAGGAGGTAATTCCGAACTCAAATTAAAATTTATCTTATGGATATTGGATAGTGGAGCAATCAACCATATTAATTTCCATTTTATTAAACTTTGACACATATAATAGAATTAAACCCATTAGAGTCAAACTACCTAATGGAAATGAGGTAATTCACAAATTTCAGGGACTATCTCCCTTCTCTCCAACCTCACCATACACAATATTCTTTATTTATCTACTTTTTCTTATAACTTGCTTTCAATATCCAAACTTACCTGTAATAATTTATCCTTTGATAATTCTTGCTACATTATCTAGGAGAGGAAATCTTTGAAGAGGATTGGTATAGCTAAATCCTCTAATGGCTTATATGTGCTAAAAACTACAAGATTTCACCACAAATTAAATTCTTCAAATGCCAATCATTGAAATGCTCTTAACTCTAGCTTATAGAATTTTAGATTAGGACATGATTCACAAACTTGTATGGATGTTGTCAAGACAAAATTTCCCTTTGCTACTTTCAATAAGAATCATTTTTGTGATGCATGCTAAAAGTGCAAAGAGTCAAGACTTGCATATTTAAAGTTGACCTTAGATTTGATCAAGACAATGGACATACAAGAAAGCTTGAAGATCTTGCAACAAACAACAAGCTGAAGACTCAAGGGTGATATCTATAGACTTAGGGCTTTGTAATTTTACTTTACTAGAAGTCTTAAGATGATTGCCTTAGATCGAGTCTAGGTTAGGTAAACCTAGGTAGAAGTCTCACAAGAACTAAAATTGAGACATAACATCTAGAAAGTATACATAATCGTACATCAATATACATAATTTTGTGCATTAAAGGTATAACATATTTGAAAAACATGTATTACATGATTACATGTCATATAGGTAGTTTACCATTCGTTAAGAAACAAATGTTCATATAGCATAATCGATTAAGTATGATGTTAATTGATTATTAGAGTTATAGTAGCTAACCAATCTGAAACCTATGATGTGTTACTCGATTAAGCCATTGCTTAATCAATAGAAAAATAGTTTTTAACAGCTCGTTAATCGATTAAGACATAGTATAATCGATTAATGACAACATCAGTGTGATTTCTATAAAGGCTGTAATTCTAGCCCATGTGGCATAACTTGCATAACTCGAAAATAATTTTGAACATACATTTTCATACATTGCATTAGAGTGAAAATTTGCATTAAGAGAGCTTAGAGAGTGATAGCATTCTGAATATGGCTTAGATATTCATATCATTGCATATATCTCTAGGTTTTTCAATGCATTAAATTCTTGTATAGGCTTTTTGATTTCTTTTAGAGTGAAGTGATAAAAATATTTTTTTCTGAAAAGAGTACAAATCATTTTTACGAAAACCCTTTTCTGCTTAGAGTTTAGAGTGAGTGTAATTGTTGTATCCGAGTATTAAGTACTCAAGACAAGTCATCAAAAACAGTGACGAACAAGGAAGTTGATCTCTTGGTGAGTAGTTTCACCTCAAGAGAGATCTTGACAATCTTCACAATAGACTAGGAGGTCTTGGTTCGAGCGATACCTAGGCTGGGACCGAATCGCAAAAGGATAGGATATCCAAGTAGACGAGTTAGATAGATCAAACTAAGATTGTTAAGCTCATAGGCGCCAAGAAAGAAGCAGCTTTGTTTTTATTGTAATTGGAAGTGTGCGTGTAAAAAAACACAATTTCAATAGTGAAGAAAAATCTCCCAAGATCATAAGGGGAGGTCTAGATGTAGTTTGCAGTGCAGCACAAACGAATCAGGATAAAAATTCTTCGTGCACAATTTCTATCCCTTATCTCCTTTACTTTCAATCTTTACTTTGTTGTTAATTGATTAATTATGAGTTGCCTGTTGTAATTTGTATCTTTACATTCTGTAACTTCATTAATCAATTGATTGTATAAAGATTGGTAATCGGTAACTTGTTGTACAAGAAACAATAAAATCAAGAAGTGCAAGATTCAAGATAATCGATTATTCACAAGCTTAATCGATTAATTCCAAGCATTGGTTAATCGATTAAAACCAAGCTTAATCGATTAAGTGCGATAGTTTTCAGTTTTGACCTGCTGGTATCCAACACATGCGACTTAGCTAAACAAAAAACTCTATTCCCCTATAAGCACAATTGTTTTTGTGAAATGTTTCGATTTGTTTCATTATAGATGTGTGGGGGCCCTTTTTTGTTCCATTAATACTTGGAGATAAATATTTCTTAACTATTGCAGATGAATACTCTAGGTTCACATGGGTCTACCTCATGAAAACAAAGGCTGAAACTTATCTCCTTATACAAGAATTCATAACAACGATAGATACACAATTCTCTACCAAAATCAAGAAAATAAGGAGTGACAATGGGCTTGAGTTTTCATCGAACATCTTGCATATCTACAACGATAGATACACAATTTTCTATGCTGGTAAAGGAACCATTCACCAAACATCTTGCATATATTATCCTTAACAAAATGGAGTTGTTGAAAGAAAGCATCAACATTTGTTGAATGTTGCCAAAGCTCTATTGACCCAGAGCAAGATGCCTAAACTTTACTGGCCTTATACCATTAAACATGCCACTTACTTAATCAATCTCATGCCTAATCCTATTATGGACAAGAAAACCCCTTTTATGATCATATACAACAAACAACTTGACTTACAACATCTAAGAACTTTTGGATCATTATGTTATGTTAGCACTCAAAGTCATTCTAGGATAAAGTTTGACCCGAGAGCCTCCAAGTATGTTTTTCTAGGATATAGGAATGGTTTCAAGGGGTATGTTGTTATGAATTTAATCACTAAAGTCTTGGAGGTCACTAGGAAATTAGTTTTCCATGAACCCATCTTTCCCTATCACTCCTTTTCTAATCTGGAGTCATCCCATCCTTGCACATCCCCACCACCTTTAAATTCTATAGCTTCTATTGATAGCACCTATGATAATATCTTTCCTCCAAACAACAAGGAATATGTTCCTACCAACTCTCATGATGACTATCACGTAGATGATTCCACTCCACCCAATCCCAATCATTTTGTCTTGGATCCAAACAACCTCCACGTGAGAAGAAACAATAGAATCCCCAAACTTCATACATTTATCCAGGATTATCATTTTGCTCTCCTCAATCATGGACACATAAGTTCTAATTCTCAATATCCTTTATTTGATTACCTTTCTTATAAGAACCTGTCACAACCTCATCTATATAGATTCCTCTCCATGACCTCTTATTCTGAACCAAGGACTTATTTGCAAGCCATAAAATTCCCTCACTGGCAAGATGTCATAAATAAGGAATTTACATGCTTTACAAGAGAACAACACCTGAACTATTATTGATTTGCATAATAATAAAACACACAATGGGTGCAAATGGGTCTTCAAAATCAAGTATAAGGCATATGGAACTAT
Source organism: Lupinus angustifolius (assembly GCF_001865875.1). Taxonomy (NCBI): domain Eukaryota; kingdom Viridiplantae; phylum Streptophyta; class Magnoliopsida; order Fabales; family Fabaceae; genus Lupinus; species Lupinus angustifolius. The sequence continues at coordinate 13,136,376 of NC_032013.1, read as the reverse complement.
TGAGATATACAAAGCTAGATTACTTGTTAAGGGTTATACTTAAACAAAGGGAGTGTATTACATTGAGACCTTTTCCCCAATAGTCAAGATAACAACTATTAGACTTCTCCTAGATTTAGCATCTATACAAAATTGGTCCCTAAAACAACTAGATGTCAACAATGTTTTCCTCTTCTATACCAAACCGGGTGTGCAAGCTTGAAAAGTATTAGTATGGACTTAAATAAGCAAGTAGACAATGGTATGCTAAACTATCTACTTTTCTGCTTAAATATGGCTACCACAAAGCAAAGGGAGATCACTCTATGTTTACAAAACCTTCAAAATAAAAGACTTAGATAAACAGAGATATTTCTTAGGATTCAAAATTTCTAGAAAGAAACATGGTCTCTTTATGAACCAAAGAAAGTATGCTCTTGAGATTCTCTCAGATGTATGGATGTTTGGTTGTAAGCCCTCTTCAATCCCTATGACTAGTGGTAGCCACCTGTACCAAGATCCTAGTGATCCTTTCCATGACCCATCCTCTTATAGTAGATTAATAGGTAGACTGATTTAATTTACCAATACAAGACCTGACATTAGCTCCTCTCTCCAAAAATTAGCCCAATTCATGTCTAAACCAACCATCATCACCATAACGCAGCCTTAAAAGCACTCGGATATATAAAATGATCACTTGTTTTAGGATTGTTCTTCCCTAACACCTCTCTCCAATTAAAGGCATTTAGTGATAGTGATTGGGTTGCTTGCCCAAACACAAGAAGATCAGTAACAGGATACAATATTTACCTTGGTAATTCTTAAATATCATGGAAATCAAAGAGAAAAAAATCATCTCTAGAATCTCTTGTGAAACAGAATATAGGGCTATGGTTGTCACTAGTTGTGAAATTACTTGGTTTACTTATCTTTTACATGATCTACAATTATGTTTTTCTATACTAAATTAATTATATTTGGATTAAGCATGTTTTAGAATACTAAGTATGGCAATGCCATTTTTCATCCTTTATTGCTTATGTTGATTGATGATATGCTTGAGCAAAAATGGGTTTGGATGACATACAACAAAACATTCCTAATTAACAATATTTTGTGATTACCTTGATGTATTTTTTGCTTCCATTCTTAACCAAATATTAGTATATGCATTTCTGTATAACTATGTTGTACATAAAGCTAATATGAATTGAAAAGTGAGGATTAGCGACCGCGTAAAGGAAGATACATTATTACTTGATGAGAAATCTATACAACCTGGTTGTCACTATCTTTACTTGCGGTTAATGATCTCTTCTCTAGCTAATGATATCTCGGTTATTTCCTACTCCCCTTTGTGTACCCCGTATCTTTTTCTTCTTCTCTGCCATGACTGCTTGTGTATTCCGTGGGTTGAATATGATCTATGACTACTTGTGATAGGTGTGTACTGGTCTTGTGTTTAAGAGTATCTTTTTTGTGCGTGATGGATCAATGCCTGAGCTTTCTAATTTTTTCTATACCCCTTGTTGTGTTGGAACTTGTTTGAAAATGATGAGTTTTTGAAATGGTTTTAATGCATATTAATGGGATTATTTATGGTGACTTTTGAGTTTGTGAAATGAAAAAAAACTCACTAGTCTCACATTTTTGGGAGGAGGGAAGTTTGAAGGTTTTATAAGCCTTAAGTTTCATGTGTGCCCCAAGGGCTATAATGAGTTTTGTGAGTGGGTGGTGACTCACACAAACAAACCCCTCCAGACACGCGCGTGTGCGCACAACCACCACCACCTCCACCACCGTCCGTCTAGCTCAGGATGGGGCCCAACATTCTTTTTAAGTAAACATTTATTTATTTTATTTATTTATTGGGCTATATGGGCTTGGACCATGTGTTCACCAAGTCAACACACGCATTCCACACGTGAAGGAAATCCGTGTGAGAGAAACCCGGTCAAAAGAGAAGATCTCGATCAGTGGGAGGCAGATCCACGTGAGATCTCTTCATGGGCGTAGGATGATCTGACCGTTAGAATTTTTGCACCGTTAGGTGGGGGATCCGTTGGAGGCCTTAGGCTATAAATAGAGTCCTCCTCCCCTCATTAGAACTTGCACCAAGTTGAAGGTGTTTCCTCTCAACTTTTCTTTCTCCCCCTAATACTCTGCCGACGCATTTCCAGCAACCTTCTTCCCCTTTCTTTCCGTGACACTTAAGAATTGGCACAGGTAGCCAAAGTGGGATTTCGAGAACTAATACTAGTACTCAGTATTGTTGGTAAAGAATTGGTACGGGTAGCCATACTATGGGAATTCGTCAACTGACTCTAGTATTCAGTATTGCGGGTAAAGAATTGGCACGGGTAGCCATACTGTGGGAATTCGTCAACTGACACTAGTAGTCAGTATTGTGTGTGTATTCGAGGACGATTCTTATAATACAGTAAGAAATCGTATAATAGAGAACTGGACTTTTTTATCCTAGGGACGACGTGGTTGATAGTCTGCTTGCACAATTTTAGCAGTACCACAAAACATCTTAAAGAGAGCGACTTGGTCGTGACTCAGCCAGTAAAGATTATCTCGTGCTATTCGGAATTGTTGTGAGCTACGCAAACAACAATTTTAAGACTTTTCGACTGCAATGGCATTTGTAGATAATATTACTGGACCGAATAGCTATGACCTGAACAAGCCATTTCGGTTTGAGGGGATAAATTTCAAACGTTGACAACATAAGATGAAATTTTTCCTTACTATAAGAAAGGTTGCCCACGTTCTAAAAACCAACATCTCAGTGGTGTCGGATGAGGCTGAAAAATAGGAAAGGGATAAACTGGCTATTGAAATAGCTCTCTGAAATGAAAGTGATTACTTATGTAAGAACTTCATTCTGAATGGATTGTCTGATGATCTCTATGATTATTACCGCCCATACAAGTCTGCCAAATTAATTTGGTATGCACTTGAGAAAAAATATGATACTGAGGAAGTTGGGACTAAGAAATATGTTGTTAGCCGCTACCTCAAATATCAGATGACTGATGATAAATCAGTAGAGTCTCAGTCCCACGAGATTCAGAAAATTGTTCATGAGATCATTTCTGAGGGTATGTCCCTAGATGAGAAATTTCAAGTGACTGTCATAATTGACAAGTTGCCTCCTAGTTGGAAGGACTTCAAAAACCTTTTGAGGCATAACACCAAAGAAATCTCCAAGATGAGAAAGATGAGGTGTTGATTATCTCCAACAATAACACTAAGAAGAAATTCTCAGGTGTGCTTTTGAAGCCTTCTGGCACTAACTTCAAGAATCAGAATCGTAGTGGGAATAAGGCTAAGAACGTCAGTCAGAACAAGAATTGGAACCCCCAAAACATCCAATATGCTAAGCCACCTGCTAAGAATGACTTTGGCAACCTGTTCATCTGCTTCAAATGTGAGAAGCCAGGTCATATGGCACACAAGTGCAAAAATAAACCTATGGATCATCCTCCACAGGCCAACATGGTTGATGAACTATTTGTGGATGTATTATCTGAGGTTACTATGATTGGAGGAACTAATGGATGGTGGGTAGATACTGGCACATCCCACCATGTTTGCTATGATTGTGCTACGTTCAAAACATACACGGGTGCTAATGATAAGAAGGTGTTGTTGGGTGACTCTCACACTACTATTGTTGCTAGAACGGGTGATGTGGAGTTGAAGTTTACATCTGGGAGGACTCTGATTCTCAAAGATGTGATGCACACTCCAAAGATGAGGAAGAATCTAGTTTCTGGTTTTCATCTTAATTAGGCTGGTTTTACCCAGACTATATGAGCAGACTTGTATACTCTTACAATGAATGAGGTATTTGTTGGGAAAGGGTATGCCACTAATGGCATGTTTAAATTAAATGTTGATGTTTCTATTAATAAAATTTCTGATTCTGTTTACATGCTGTGTGATTTTAATATTTGGCATTCTAAACTTTGTCATATTAATAAACATGCAATTTCAAAGTTGAGTAGCTTAGGTTTAATTACAAAGTTATCTAAAAATGATTTTGAAATTTGTGAATCATGCAGTAAAGCAAAAATTTCAAAAAAACCACATAAATCAGTTACGCGAGAATCTGAGCCTCTTAATACACTCAGATATATGTGAATTAGATGGAATGTTAACTAGAAATAACAAACATTATTTTATCACTTTTATTGATGACTGCTCTGATTTTACCTATGTATATCTTGTGAAAAATAAAAGTGAAGCATTTGACATGTTTAAGTTATATGTAACTGAAATTGAAAATCAACAAAACAAGAAAATAAAGAAACTCAGAAGCGATAAAGGCACTAAGTATGACTCTAACATGTTTAATTATTGTTATATATTAAATAGCATTATTCATGAAACAATCACATCATATTCACATGAAATGAATGGTAAAGCTGAAAGAAAAAATAGAACATTAACTGGATTAGTAGTAGTTATTATGTTAAGTTTTGGTGCAGCACCCTTTTTCTGGGGTGAAATTTTATTAACTGTGTGTTATGTGCTAAACATAGTCCCCGAGGCTAAAAGCAAAATTTCTCATATGAAATTATTAAGAATAGACAACAAAACTTATCTTATTTGAGAACTTGGGTTGTCTGGCTTATGTCCGGATACTATACCCCAAGAGAGTTAAACTCGCAATTAGAGCTTATGAATGTGTATTCATTGAGTATGTTGTAAACAGCAAGGCGTACAGATTTTATGACCTTAACGCAAAAGTGATCATTGAGTATAACGATGCTGACTTCAATGAAATGAAATTCCCTTTTAAATTGAAGAATAGTTGGGGCACAATAACTAGTCACATACCTGTGATTAGCAATAATTATAATAACGATGGGTTAGAAATAGAACTTAGAAGAAATAAGAGAGCAAGGACCGCTAGAGAGTATGGACCAGATTATATGGTCTATACATTGGAAGAGGATCCATCAACACTCCAAGAAGCTTTGACTTCTTTGGATGCTGATTTGTGGCAAGAAGCCATTAATGATGAGATGGATTCTCTAGAGTCTAACAAGACTTGACATTTAGCTGACTTGCCTCCTAGCTACAAACCTATTGGTTGTAAATGGATATTGAAAAGAAACTGAAACTTGATGGCACAGTGGATAAATACAAGGCTCGCCTTGTAGCTAAGGGTTTCAGGCAAAGAGAAAATGTAGTTTTCTTCGACACATTTTCACTTGTTACTAGAATAACATCCATTAGAATACTAATATCGATCGTTACGATACATAATTTATTAGTACATCAAATGGATGTTCATACTGCCTTTTTAAATTGTGATTTGGAAGAAGAAATCTATATGGAACAACCTAAAGGTTTTGTAATACATGGGCAAGAAAACAAGGTCTTCGAGTTAGATAATTCGTTGTACGGTATTAAGCAAGCACCTAAATAGTGGCATGAAAAGTTTAACGACTTAAGGGTCTCGAATGAGGTTAAGGTAAACGAAAGTGACAAATGCATTTATTATAAATCAGAAAATGACATTTACACTATCACATGTGTCTATATAGACAACCTACTCATATTTGGTTCCAACATTTATGTTGTGAATGATGTGAAATCATTATTGAGTAACAACTTTGATATAAAAGACCTTGGAGAGGCAAGTGTAATCGTTGGTATAAAAATTATTAGGTCAAAAGAAGGAACTTCTTTGGATCAATCTCACTATATGGAAAAGATCCTAAAGAAATATAAATACTTTGACTGTAAACCTGCTAGCACACTATATGATTCAAGTGTAAAACTTTTTAAGAACATTGCTGAAGGTGTAAGACAAGCTGAGTATGCTAGCATCATTTGCAGCCTTCGGTATGCCACTGATTGCACTAGACCCGACATTGTCTATGTTGTGGGATTATTATGCAGGTTTACCTGTAGACCTAGTATGGAGCATTGGTATGCTATAGAAAGGGTAATAAGATACCTTAAGAAAACAATGAACCTTCGATTACATTACCGAAGGTTTCCAGTTGTCCTAGAAGGATTCAGCGATGCTGATTGGAACACTCTTTCAGATAATTCTAAAGCAACCAGTGGCTATATATTTAGCATAACTGGTGGGGCTATTTCTTGGAAGTCAAAGAAACAGAATATTTTGGCTCAATCCACTATGAAAGTTGAGATGATAGCACTAACAACAGCTAGTGAAGAAGCAAGTTGGTTGAGAAGTTTGCTTGTAGAGATTCCCCAATGGAAAAAACCAATTCCAGCTGTGTTGATCCATTGTGATAGTACCGCGACTATTGCAAAAATTGAAAACCGCTTTTATAACGATAAGAAACGACAAATTCGTCGTAAGCATAGCACCATTAGAGAGTTACTCTCTACAGGAGTTGTTAGAGTGGATCATGTACGCACTGAGAATAACTTAGCAGATCCTTTGACGAAAGGACTAGCTAGAGAGAAAGCGCATAATAATTCTAAGAGTATGGGACTATTGCCCTTAGAACGAGGATCACTCATGATGGTAATCCGACCTAACTGACTAGAGATCCCAAGAAGTAGGTTTAATGGGTAATAACGAGTTGTGAAGTGATATGAGAATGAACATGCTATAAAATTATGAGAAGCATGATTCCTACAGCATATGGAAGGATGAGTTAAACCTCTTAATGAGATCTATACTCCAATTAGAGCGGAATACCTAGGTTATATGAGTACTCTTGATAGACTCACCTATGTGAACGTGGAAGTGGAGGCCGCTTCCTATGAAATTTTGGGGCATAAATTTCTATAGCATTCACTATATTGTGATAGACGTGCATAACCTTTAACGCACGGGCTTTACAGAATACACATTTGAAAAGGTTGTGTGTGGTTTGATGTTGGAGATAGAGTTCAAGACTACAAGTCACTCTAGTAAAATGTGGATCTTATTCACTATGCAAAGGTTCAAGTCGTATGACATTTTTGTTTATGCACAATCTTATTGAAATCACAGAAATTCCCGGAAATCGTTTTTTAATTTCAAGTGAGGGATTGTTGGAAGTTGTTTGAAAATGATGAGTTTTTTAAGTGGTTTTAATGCACAATAATGGGGTCATTTATGGTGACTTTTGAGTTTGTGAAATGAAAAAGCTCATTAGTCCCACATTTCTTGAAGGAAAGAAGTTTGAAGGCTTTATAAGCCTTCAGTTTCATCATTGGGGTGTGCCCTAAGGGGTACAATGGGTTTTGTGAGTGGGTGAGGACTCACACAAACAAAACCCCTCCACCACCACCTCTTTCGTCGTCGTCTAGTCGGCTCGGCTCAGCTCGGTTCGTGTTCAGGCTTGGGCTTGGACTTGGGCCCAACATTCTTTTTAAATAAACATTTATTTATTATTTATTTTTTGGGCTATATGCGCTTGGACTGTGTGTTGAGCAAGTCAACACACGCATTCCACACGTGTTTGACAAAGTCAACAAGGTTGGAGAGTGAAGGAGATCCGTGTGAGAGAAACCCGGTCAAAGGAGAAGATCTCGGTCAGTGGAAGGCAGATCCGCGTGAGATCTCTTCCTGGCTGTAGGATGATGTGACCGTTAGAATTTTTGCACCGTCGGATGGGGGATCCGTTGGAGGCCTCAGGCTATAAATAGAGGCATCCTCCCCTCATTAGAACTCGCACGATGTTGAAGGCGTTTTCTCTCAACTTTTCTTCCTCCCCTAATACTCCGCTGACGCATTTTCGGCAACCTTCTCCCCTCTTTCTTTATGTAGCACTTAAGAATTGGCATAGGCAACCAAAGTGCGATTTCGAAAACTGACACTAGTAGTCAGTATTGTGGGTAAAGAATTGGCACAGACGGGTAGCCATACTGTGAGAATTCGAGAACTGACACTAGTAGTCAGTATTGTGGGTGTATTTGATAATGATTCTTACAGTGCAGTAAGAAATCGTATAACAAAGAACTATGCTGTTTTATCCTAGGGACGGCATGGTTGATAGTCTGCTTGCACAATTTTAACAGTAACACGAAACATCTTAAAAAGAGCGACCTGGTCGTGACTCGGTCAGTAAAAATTATCTCGTGCTATTCGGAATTTTTGCGTGCTATGCAAGCAACAATGGTCTTGTAAGAATCTCTTAAGTTGCCAATTGAATAACTTTCAACTGAGGAATAATTGATATTTATGGTGATAATATGAGTGTGTATGTGTAACTGACAGAAACATTATTTGCATTTGTTTAAATGCCTCTTTATGTGTGATTTTTGGTAGATTGCTCTTTCTCTTTTGGACCTCATCATATAACTGATCCCATTGTAATATTTTGATGCTTGTGAATGAGGCTGATTCATTTTCTCTTTCTCTTAATACCATTCCCTCAATACTTCAAAGTGTAACTGTCCGAAGATGATGTCTTTTGACTCAGTATGTTATGAATTCTGATTGTATCTTTTGAGTTCCTCATCATTAATATCCATGGTTGATTTCTCTGTTTAGTGCCACCTTTTGAATTATGTTGATTGATGAGTCACGGCTGTTTTCATTTTTCTTAACATTCCAAAATATAACTGTTTATAGAGGAAATGGCTGCATTATCTAATCTTTGGTTTCTATATCTTGTCAGGTTGTCATTCCTCGTTTCAATGTGCTTGAATGTTTTGTAAAGGTCAAATATGTGATGCCATATAATTAGTAGAAGTAGCAGTGGCTTGAAATTAATTTTATCCTTGATTATCCAATTATGTGTCCTACTAACTTCCTAGAGTTTCAATGAGTGATTGATATGTCCAATTATTAATGAGTGACCAGCATACATATAACTGTTTGAATGGGTAAGTGTTTGTAATCAAGAGCACAAAGAGGGCCAGTTGTGAGAAATTTAGAATGCTGTTTATTGACAGGAGGTATTTACAAAAGTAAACTCATGTGCTTGTGCTTGCTGTCATAGAAATACAACAAGATGGGAGTGGTTACACTAGTATATATTTACGTAAGACTTGGTATATTGGTTTAGTGCAATTCTAATTCAAACAATTATAGTATGGCACTAATGATTATCCTTTGGAGCATTTTTATCTCCCAATTACCTGCTTCTGAACACCCCTCATCTCATTGAACACTACGCCACATCCTATTTATTGGTTACTCTCAAAGAATGCCATTATCTACTAACTCTTACTTTGTGTCTTCAAATTTCCTTATCAATAGGAATGAATACTTTGAAAGGGAAGTTATTGGATGGAAATTGTTTAAGGATTAAAATAAAAAACCAACAATCATCCATGAGCGTAAAATAAATTTGATAAATACATTGATTGCTTGGTAATTTGTAGTAAGAGTAAGTTTTCTTCAATTATTAGCACATGCATTAACAATATTGGATTTTCTTTTGGTTTGGCAAGCTGAGGTAGATTCATTCATCTAATCCTAAGATGCCATTTTTATGGTGTTATGAAATTTTTGTACTTTTTGTTTTATAAAACAAGCCGAACAAAATTGAGTGTTCACAAAGGATAACAGAGACTTGCAAGGACCTGACAAAGCCAAAATGATTGAAATACCAAGACAAATGTTAAGTCGTGACCGAGAGGACTTGACCGAGGAAATAAGCCACATATTGGACCATGATCGAAGCAACCTAACCACGCATTTGGCCAAGATTGAGACAATCTGACCGAGACACCTGGCCACACACCAGGCCATGACCAAGACGATCTAACTGAGGCACTTGGACATGCATCAGGTCATAATACCAAAACTAGCTTTGGGCAGTTTTTACATAACTTCTATCACAAGTTGTTATTGTTTTTTGGCATATTTAACATATGACTCAAATAAATATAATTAGTTACATGATTAGTTATAAATAGTTAGGATTAGTTTTCCTTTTACTCTTGTATTAATAGGGATTAGATGAGTAATTATAATCATCTTATTTCAAAAAACTATTATTCAATAAAATCATAGGTATTTTTCATTGCATTCTCAAGTTTTTCTTTCTTCTTGGGTTGTTAATTTATTCTTTCCAAGCTCTTCTTTTTCTTTTACAATACTTGTTTCCCCTAGAATCATCCATTAACATTTTAAGCATGCAGAACAATTTAAATGTAAAATTTTGGTCTAAATCAAATCACATTCCATTTAATTCAGTATAGACTTTCTTCCCACACACATGCATAGTGACAATATCTCACTAAAATTATAGTATATTCCAATATGACAATATCCCATCATTGCTTTATAGTTTCCATATAAGGCTTATTTGAAGACCTTTTCTCCATGAATACATTCTTAATAGTTTTCTTTGCTCTACGTAGCTCATCATACATATAAGGTAGAGAAGACATATCATCGATATCAACACTTCATTATAAGTGGATTGGTGAAGCCACAATATTGCCAATAATTGCACAATCATTCTAAAACCTAATATATATTCATCACAACCTCTACAAATCTATTTGCTTTCCTATGCCTGTAATATCTAGAATCAATAAAATCTGTACTAGTAACCAAAGCTTGCAAACCATGTTTGTGTTCTGAAGGCTTTTCAGTGCAATGAAGTTTGTTACAAAACGATTTGCCCTAAGTCGTATGGTTTCTTTTTGTCCTTGTCTTTTCCTTAATCATGCCAACAAAAACCCATGATTATACACAAATGTTATTCTATTAGATGCACTCTTAGCTAAGGAACTCACATACTCCATTTCCTAATGTCTAATAAAACCAAAATTGAAAAATATGCAACACAAGGAGACCGATAGATAGATGAAAACTTCTCATTTAACATACCTCATGCATCTTTATAATTTGCAGCATTATTGATAACCAAGTGCACAATATTGGTTACTCCAGGAAACTCAATAAACAAATTAAAATGTTTTTAGCATCTTTAACGACATCATATGCATCAATGGATCTCACAAAAGTTATTCATTTCGGAGAAGAAACAAGAATATTGATCAGCTACTTATTTCTTTGGTCTTGCCGACCATCAGCCATGATGGTGAAACTATTTTCTTTCCAAAAATTCTGAAAGATCTCAACTAACAATTACGCGTCCTTCTTCATAGCATACAAAAAATTAAATATAATGACATAATATGTAGGATCTTTATAATCAAGACCAATTGCAGAAATTGCATCTATCATAGGTTGATAGTAAACTGAATTTGAACAATTAAATGAAATGCAACAATAATAAAAGAATCGAACAATTGTCATTTCATCCCAATGAATAGCATATTTATCTATAAAGCCCATTTTGATTGAAGGATAAGCTCCTGAAGCAGTTGTTGGAGCAAAGCCCATATTATTTGTCTTACCATTGACATTAGTTGATATTGATAGAGTCATATGTCCTTCCTGTTATATAGCATTTTCCTCAAATAGATCATCTTCCCCTCAAATTTGATTAATTCCTCATTTCCTACTATAACTAACTTGATTCAATTGTTCTTTTATTTGATGTTAAACATCAAAAGGGACTGAAAGATAAGATAGAACATCTCTTTTCCTCCAATAAGATGTTATTTAATTCAATATATTTCTCCACCTTTGTAACATTTTGAACAATATAAATATTTTATTATTATATTTCATCAACATCTTATAGTAATTGTCAATGATCCCATGTTGGGTGAGATTTTCCTCTAACATATTAAGGAGTAGGAGTTAGTGCATTTAACTTATTCATCATGTGGCTTGTACTTTTGATATGTTTAATTAAACAAATTAAGCATTATTGAAATAAGTCATAAAGGTCTGATTTTATTTTTGTCACATAAGCACTAATGAAACAATAGATACTAATCGTTGAGCGTTGTAGCGAGCGATGCAACAGTGAGATGATATATGAGTAGTGCAGCGATGAGATGATAGATGAGCAGTGTAGTAGTGAGATGACTATGTCGAGTAGCATGTCGAATGGTGATAGCTGTTACGTGTGGTACGATGATTACTAGGTTTTCTATCATCTATTAGTGTCCAAGAGTCTAACTTTCGTGAGTCGTGACCCTCTCCCTTTTTGTTTTCTAAATCGGGAATTTAGGCTTTTTTCAATTAGTAGTTGGATTGACTAATCTAACCAATCAAGTTATTATCGGGTTATCCCGATCTAACCTGGTTAGATTAGATATTACACACCTAGATGTGCTCTAGAAGAGTATCTGGTCTATTGGATCGAACTTTGGGTAAAATTGCCACATGTAGTGTGTAAATAACGGAGTTTAGACCATATTTTAACCCGCTCAACTAACTCTAATGGGACTAATGTTTTTCTATAGCATCTGCTCTTATACTCTATTTTAAATTTGCAATATTTTATACCTTTTTAATAAGACATTTCATATAACCTGCATCCTATTAATTTATTCAATCAAATTTATTTTATCATTTTAATATTTATACTAATTTTTTAACAAACTTAATAATGTTATTAAATTTTAAAATATAACTCTTGGTAAAATCGTCACAACACTATAAATACGAACATAATTTTCAGGCCTTAAGAATCTTATATGTTAAATAAAAAGTATAAAATGTCATTTATAATAAGTATAGTTTAAAATTAGATTTTTAATTGTTCTCTGTATAAACAAATGTTTTGAAACCCAAGTCAATCATCAAATCAGAAGATATCTCGTATTAGGTTTAATCGGGTTTAACATGGTTGAACTGGAATTTCTTCGGTTCAAAGCGATCCAATTTCATATATAATTTATCATTTTTATCTATAAATATATAGTTATATATAAATACAAAATTTTATATTAATATATAATTATATTGAAATAACATTTTCCGTTTTTTTAGACTGGAGTAAAACAAAACATTAGAGTAGTGTTCTATTTTTTTTTAAATTTTAAGTGAACTGTCTGGTTTACTCCTCAGGTTATTGTGGTTCAACCGGGTTTAACATGGTTGGACCAGAATTTCTCTGGTTCAAAGCGGTCCAACCCTCACTTGGTTAAGACTACAAACCAAAGCCGTTTTCAAGTCCGACCAGTTTGACCACTGGCTGACCTCTAGTCCGGTCTGGTTATCACAACATTGGTATATACGCTCTATAATTTTATTTTAAATTGAGTCTCAAAGATAATTGAGAAGTAGAAAAGTAATAGTTTTTCAGTATATTTTCAAATTTCTAAACATTAAATTTTAGAGAAACGCTTGTAAGTAGAGTAAATTAGATGGAAATTTCGCCGGAGGTGAAAAAATATGAAGAAAAGCAAGTTATTTTTAATTAAGAACAATTATTTAGAAGTGTGTTGCGACCCGAATTTTGGTTAGAAGACCGCCTCTGCGACTTAGGAAGATGTGAACTTGATTTTTACCTCTCCCAATTGATTTGGGGTAGCCACTACGTTTTGTGGTGTTAAAACGTAGAAAACTCTATAATAAGCCCAATTAGGATAGTATAGTCTTTAAACAGAGATTCTAAGCTCGGAAGTCGATAACGGATTAGGGAAAATATTAACACTCTGTCGGCCCATATTAAAATGAGACCCTCGCTAATCACATGAACTTTTATACCCTAAAACTTATTTGTTAAAAATACAATTACTAAAGTAAAATATTTTATTTTTATAATTATGTCTGACATGAGTTTATTTTGCTCATACGTATCTCTATGTGCAACAGGAAAATTAAGACTATGTAGTTATGGTTTGAAATTTAGTTGGTTTGATTTATTTGCTTTATAAATATAATTAGAATTTTATCCAATTTGGGAAAATATGAAGCTGCAAAACTATTGTCCACACTGTATCAAATGTTAAAGATATTTTTGGAATATAGTTAAACTTTTATCATCTTCAAGATAGATGAAGCAGCAGAAACTAATGTCTGCATCATATTAAATCTCAAAGAGATATTTGAAATATAGTTAAAATTCTATCATAGTCAAGATACATGAAGCAACAAAAACTAATGTCCGCATCGCACCACATCTTAAAGAGATATCTGAAATGTAGTTAAATTAATGTTCGCACCACATCATATCTTAAAGAGATATTAAAAATAGTTAAAATTTTATCGTCTTCAAAATAGATTAAGCATGACAAACTAATGTTCGTAGTGCATCGAATCTCAGATATATTTGAAATAGAGTTGAAATTCTATCATCTTCAAGATAAATGAAGCAATAGAAACTAATGTTCGCACCGCAGCAAATCTCTTTGAGATTTTAAAATAATTAAAATTTTATCATCTTTAAAATAGATAAAACAACAAAAACTAATGTCCACACTGCATGTCTCAGAGAGATATTTTATTTACTTCACGGAAGCCGAATATCTTTCAAGTGATTGGTTGATTCAATGTTTGAGAATGTGGCTTTCAAAAATCATCTAGAAGACTAGAAGTAATTAAAATTACATTATGTTATTTTATTATTAAGGAGTCAAAAGGTTAAGACAACATATCTATAGGTCAATAAGTAGTTCGCTGCAAGTCCATGAATATTTTTTGATAAGCCACGTTGAGACTTTCTATTGGTCCTAACTAATAAATCCCCAATATTTTTAGACAAATGATGTAATAAAAAGAAACCAAAGACAACAATGTATAGACAAGGAAGTGATTCAATTCTACATCTGTTTATATTTTTTATGGGATCATGCATTACTTCATTTAATCTGAGATATAAAAATTAGAAACCTCATGTATCATATAATAAACAAGTCATGTTTTATTTGTATAGGATACTCCCTGTTATAGTTATTGGCTTATCTTTGATGGTGCCTAGTTTCCTTGCAAACATGAGAGTCGTGGCCTCTGAATCACTCAATCCATCTTTGATAAGAAAGAAAATCAAAATCCCTTCTGAAGCATGCATATAGCATATCCTACTATGACAGCACCAAGAACTAACATGTCAGAACCAAAACGCCATGTATCTAAACCCAAAATGTAAGAACGAGGTTGCAACTAAGAGGCTGGTGAATTAGTTGACTTAAAAATTATGGTCACTTTTTCTGCAAAATCAAGAGTTAACATGCAGCGGAAAATATATGTAGAAAAATAATCAAGATAAAATGAAAGAGATAAGGGAGAAGAGAATAATACACAATGATTTTTCTACTAGTTTACCTTCTAGTCCACCGAAGGCTACTTCCAGTACTCTTGCAGCACAAGAGATTTCTTCACTAAGAATTACGAGTTGTAATTACAATATCTCACCCCGAGATTTCTATGTACCTTACACACTCCCTAATTATTATTCACTCTTGGAAAACACATTTCCAAGTGATTCTAATCCCATTTGTTTTCACACCCCGTGAAAGAAAGTATCAACAATATTGAAGAATGTACAACAATGACAGATTGTCTTTACAAGTATGAAAGTAGTATAACTTGCAATCCAATCAACTCTTTATGTATACCAAGTAATAATGCTCTTTGGAAAACTTTGAAACACTTCGAAGCAACTTCAGAAAAATGACTTTGAAAGTTTGAGTGTAAGTTGCAAAAAATATAGAGAAATAACTTCAGAATAAGTTTAAGATTTTTTGGAAATTGTATAAGAGTTGTGTGTTGTTGTATGTTTGTGTTGTGAGAGTTAGAGCTTTTATATAGACTTTCCAAACACGCATGGTGCCTTTCTGAAAGTGTAGGAGTTGTTTGAAGTGAAGAGATTTCGTTTGAAATGAAAACATTTCATTTTGAAATCTGAAATCTGATGCAACAGCTCTTAGTAATCGATTACTAACAGTGTGTAATCGATTACCCAAACTCTTTGTCCTCTGTTCTTTTAAAAAAGAATTAGAGTAATCGATTACACCAATTTGGGTAATCGGTTACTCAACTTTTTCAAAACTGGTAATCTGTTACTCAAATGCAGTAATGGATTACTCTGGACAGTTTTAAGTTGGATGACTATTTTCTCACACACGTAACCTGTTACTTAGATGAAGTAACCCGTTACACACTATTTTTAAAAATTGTTTGAAGTATTTTTAAAGTGTTCTTTCTTTAAAAATAGTTTGAGCATTTCTACTTTGTATATTTAAGAGTTTTTAGGATAGAAATACGTATAGAGACTTAATCTAATTGTCTTGAAGCTTTAATCTTCTTTGTCTTCATGAGTATTCTTCATTTTCTTCTTTTTTGTGACGTTGGTGTCTTCATCAAAACTTTGTCAAGGTCAGGAGCATGTTAGAACCAAAACACATGTATCTAAACCCAAAATTTTATTCTATTTTTTTTTAGGAGATTCACGAAGATTAGGAGGTTGAGGATACAAGTTGGGATAACAAAATGCTTGCGTTCTGATCCAACTTAGATGAATAGAAACTCAGAGTGAGAGTGTGGGGATAAAATGGTGGTTGGCTGAGGATGGCTTTGCAAGTACAAGACCTAAGAGAAGGAAAAACGAAGAAAGTACTGGGTAATGGGTGTGTAGTTTAGGTGTGAAAGATGGTAGTAAAGGTGGGAGCTTTAATAATATTGGAGAATGCCACAAACTCTATGAATGGCTAGCTTTAGAAGAGGAAAGAATGAGAATATGCACCACATAACAGAAATAGAGTTGAGGGAGGCCCAACAAATTATGTAAGTGGTGCTATGGAAGCTCAATTTGTGTTTCACGCTCTTAGCTCCCCTCTATGCCCAAGTCTCTATCTTTTCTTACTTTTCCTTATCCTTTTTGGATCTCACAACCCAACATTTTTGCACCCCCTTTCTTTTCTTCCATACAGTGTGCTTAATGATGAGGAAGAACATGGTGTCTCATTTTATCCTCAAGAGAAAACTTTTCTTTGCCTCTTGCTATGCTTCTAACTGAACCACCGATTTTTTAGAAGAAATGAATGAAGATGCATTTAGCATGGAAAGCCTATCTCCTTGTAATGAAGTAACATATGGTTTTCAAAATTTATTTTCTTGTTATTACCCCATATGTGTTATTGCATTGCAAGAACTTAGATGCTTTTACCTTTCCCTTCTTTAAGTTTTCACATAACTGCTATACTAAATGCATTAAAAAAAATTATACTAACACCCCAAACATTTATACTTTCATTATACTTATCACCCCTGCATGAAAAACAAGTGTAATATTTTAAACAAACAAATTTGATAAATGCAATTAAGTTAAACAAAATATGGCATATTGTGGAGACAAGTCCAAATAATATATGACTCGATATCTCTTTATTATTTTTGGTTTCTTACTATATAATATAAGAGCGATTTAAACAATTTGTTAATGCATTTTGTAACCAAAAGTAGGAAAGATACATTGATTTGTATATTATTTGGATTTTTCTCCATAATATATTATGTTTTGTTTAACTTAATTGCATTTATCATATTTTTTATTTAAAGTGTTATATTTATTTCTCATGCAGGTCAATGTAATGAATGTATAAAAATTTGGGGGATTTGTGTAGACATAAATAAGTGAGAGATGATTTATGTAGTTTCACTAAAATTCAGAAGATATTGTAAGGAAGTCATAAAAAAAATTACACTTAAAAGAAATCAATGAGTTTCTTTTATTAAATATTAATTTTTGCAATTATAAACCATAAATTAATATTATTAAAATGAAACCGACAATTAAAACTTCGAAGGAAACTGCTGGTAATTAACTAATTGTTGATTATGATTTGAATGTAAAATTGGTTTTTAGGCAATCAAAAAATGTTTTTTTTTCAATCTTTTTTGTTGTTTTTTTTATATTTTTTATACTTTACAGAAATAGGCCAAACAAATTTGAGTGTGCATAAAGTGCATACTTTGTTTGTAGACTTCTTTTATAATAAAACTAGTTGTATATCCGTGCATTCGCACGAGTCGCTCCATCCTAACTCTATATAAGTAAAAATAGTAGAATGAGAGGTATAAAAACCTTGACATCAACAATTTGAAGTGATAAATTATTAAAATGTCGAATTTGAAGTAATCAATCATACTATGTAGTCAACCATACAATAATTTGTAGAAGTACAAACTAAAAATCAATAATATAAGTCACACTAAAGTATATAAAAGTATTACAAAAATACGACCATGACCATTCTTTTGATCACTTCTTAAAGAACATTCAAAATGATTTTAGTCATCTTTTAAAGTCTACAAAAATAAGTTAAAAAGGAGCAAATAACTGATAATTGTTATTAATTGATAAATTCCAACTAAGCTTACATGAAGTATAAAGAGTCTTTTACACATTTGAATTTTTCAATGAATTGGGTTAGCCAATTATACAACAGGTACATGTACTAAATAAAAAATCAACAATATAAATATGATAAAATATTTGTGAATCTGTTTCAGTTAGCATTTTCCTTAAGGGAATAGAGTATCTCCTAGTATAAAGTGTTGATGGAATGCAATCCAACACTCATAGCTATTCAAAAAATTGAATGCAAATAAATATAACTAAAAATGTAATTAAAGTTGGAAAAGATACTAGCAGATACAGCTACCGGGGTACCCCAAATAGTATGGTATGATTACGGGTAAGTAGTATTTGTGTTCACCCGACCTAGTTGTCATCCCTACCTGTAAAATAATGTAAGGAATATCAAGTTCAATGTGTAAAATATTAGTAATAAATCATAGCTATTTAAAAACTGAATGCCAATAAATATCAACAAAGTGTAACTTTTGATAAGAATTTAAGATGTTTCACATTATTTTTTATTTACTTTCTCAATATTATAAATAAGTCAGAATGTTAACATGCAATAGGAGGGAGAGAATTACGTGTTAGAAAAAGCATAGGATGGAATGCATGCTACCTTTCTAAATAGATGAGTGTGAGATTTACCTGTTTGAAAAAGCATACTCGTGAGTGATTGTAATATAGAAAAAAAGTTAATTGTGCTAAAAATATCTAAATTAAAAAATTTAAAGGCTAGAAATGTTACCTTGTTAGAAAAAGAAGGTTAACTAAAAATATAAAAAAACTATATATGCATAAATTTGTTTGAGTCAAAATGCCCACAAAGTAAACATGGAAATGTATAAATTAAGAGTATAAAATATCTCCTTATATTAGGAAATAAGTTATTTTCTTCCACTAATAAAATCATGATTTTGTCATTTCCTAAAAAAATATTACTAAAAAGTAAAAATAAATAAAACCTGTATCATGATTTTAGTGGTTGGATAATATAATTTATCTCTTGATAAAAGAATATACATTATTCCAATAAATTAAATATGGTGAAGTAGGAACTAAGAAAAAATGTGAGTTTGGAGGAAAATGTCATGTTGTATTATAGTTTATACCGATAATTATATAATAGTTATTCTCTATACACATATGTATCCTCTTTCATTGACACCTAGATTTAAAAGTTGTATATTTGTAATAACATCTCTTATTTGCTTCAAAAAATTAATAAATAAAATTGTGTCCATTATATTACTGAGAAGTATGTAACACTTTACTTATATCTTTAGTTTTGGTAAGGATATTTTAGTCATTACATAATAATGGATATAATGAAACAATGTTTCGTACAATATAAGTACTGTATAAATTTAAAAAAGTATATATTTATATTGCGACATATTTTTTGGAATTATGTTTATAAGTAGCAAATAAATTTATAAGGTCTTTTTTTAACATATATGTTAAATAATTATGATTTATTTTAGATTAGTATTCATTATGTTTTATATTATGAATTTGTTGTTTTTAATATTCATACAATCATAAATGTGCATGTTTGAAATTAATTTTAATATATCAATTTTAACAAATCAATGTTTACATGTGCAATATTAATAAATAGAAATGTATTAATATTCTTTTTATTCCTTGTTACATATGTTATATATCCATAATGAATATAATTTAAAATAATTAATCTGACATAATTAAAAAAAATATGCATTATACTACTAATAATTTATGTATATTTTATGATTGCTTTTATGTACATAAATCTCTAACAGTATACCCATAGGAGTGCACAGGCCGCTAGCTCTTGGCTCTAAGTAAGCCATAATAGTAAAATGAAAAGACAATAAATAATTCATTTTTGATAAAATTAAATGACATATAGGACATTGTTGTTGAATGTCAATAAATAAAACATCATTTCATCATGTGGTTGAAAATGACTTTGGTTGGAGAAATAGTTTCAATTGATTCCAATTTTTCTTGTTTCTTTCCAATTAGATCATCTACAAAGTCGGCAAGTAAATGTGCCAAAAGATGATATTTTAGTATTGCTTGTACTCCTCTACTATATTGGATTAGCCAACCACAAATAGGCATCCATCATGAGGAACATGTGAAGAAATCGATGTGAAAGAGGATGACGTGCTAGGTAGATGGTTTAGTGAGAAAAAGATGAATAAATACATATAAATAAAGTTTGCTTTGTATGTAATAATGCAGATGGAGTTGTTTTTAGTGTTCCCAAATAAATAAACTTACCCATAATTTTCACAAATAACTTAACCCTTTTATCATGGTCTTGGTATCATCCAATAATTGTTTTCTTTTTATGGCCAGAGACCTCATCATAACTGTAAAATTTGAAGCCTGTAAAAAAATATAGTATGTAAACATACAAAATATTAGATCAATAATTTAGTAAATTAAAGTTCACAGAAAATGAATGAAGTCAGAAAATGAATGAAGTCATCCTTTTGAAGTATACAAAAAGAAGCAAATAACTGTTATTTGCTATTTACTTATTTGTATATACTAAATTGTTTTCTTAGCATAAAGCACTTAGAGAAGATAATAAAGTATCTCCTCATACCAGGAGATAACTTATCTTCTCCGACCAATAAAAATATGATATGTGAAATATTTTGTTTTGTTTTAAAATTATTTTTTTATAGAAAATCATTAAATGAGACATATGTCATGATTTTAGTGGTTGTAAGGAAATAATTTATATCCTTATTAATACCAGGGGATACTTTATTCCACTAACTGGAATACAGGAAAGGATAAAAAGTAAACTTATGTGCGAGAAACATCCTTCTTATCACTTATTGCTTCCCCGTCTATAGGAATGTTAACCCACCCATAAGTAAAACAAAGAAAATGAAACTCAAAGTTAATCTGAGTAAGTGAAAATGAAAAAGTTATAAAGTCTTCTTCTCTATCCAGACCACACATGCCTTCTGTAGTATACATGTGCTTCTATTGCATAGTTGTAAACATACGTCTACCACAACTTTTACTTTCAAAATAATAATAATAAATCTATTTTACAACTTTAAAGAGTCACAATGATAATAAAAATAACAATAAAGCTTTCAAAGTGATACATCTATTTGCCTTATGCTAAATGCACACTTTTTAAGTTTTTTATTTTTAAAAAATAATAACAAAAGTGCACCAAAGCTTATACTTTCTTCTGACCAATGCACGGAGTTAGTATTTTTTCCCTAAAGACGAAGAAGGTAGAATAAAAGTTTACCTCGAAGAAGAGAATGTAAAGTTATATGTAAGAAAAAATCACAACCACAACCCTCAATTACTGAAAATCTTAAAAAAATTAATATTCGGAAATAAGGTGTAATGAAAAATCATACAAAAAATATTATCTTTGAGTCAAAAAGAATAAAATAAGCTTCATCCAACAAAAATAGCCAAAAAAAATATTAAATTGTCAGGTAAAAAAGTTATCTTGTTAGTAAATTTTGAACTAAAAAACAACAAAGAGAACTTAGAATCCATGATTAGTAAATTTTTAACTAAATGTTAAGAGCAAGAACTTGATAAAAACATGCCTTTGAGTGAATGAGTGAGTAGGATGTTAGAAACACTATCATGTATGTTCTCCTCTTCAAACACAAACAATTAGAAGCTATAAGATCCGATGATAATTAAATCGTAAAGAAAAATCATATATCTAAACGAAGAACCCACTGATATGTGTTGATGTATTTTTGTAATTCAGTTTTGTTAGTTAGATTAGCTTCCTATTTTTATATGGTTAGTTAGTTGAGACTTGCTATAAATAGTAGAGCTTAGCATTGTGTCAATAAAATCAATCCACTTTCTTGTATTGCTATTGATTAATATACTAAATACATTGCATACTCTAACTCCATCTACTTAATCCTCTTCATCTCTTCTTTCTTCCTTCTTCTGGTTTCTTCTTTTCTTGATGCACTTAGGTGTGTTTTCTACTTCAGTTACAACAGTGGTATCAACAGCTTTGTAGGTGTAGATTCTGTGTGAATCTTCAAGGGGGACCTGTGTGGGTATCAACGTGATCAGTAGAAGCAGGATAGAAATGACAAACAATAGTGGTTTTTCATTAACACTTCCTATCTTGGATGGCAAGAATTATGATCGATGGAGGAATCAAATGAAAGCTATCTTTGGCTTTCAAGAAGTGTTTGAGGTAGTTCAACATGGTAATCAAGAGATTGGGGAGGGAGCTACTGAAGCTCAAAGAGCAATCTACAAGGAAGCCAAGAAGAAAGATTGCAAAACTCTCTTTCTTCTGCATCAATGTGTTGATGGGGCCAACTGTGAGAAGATCAATGGTGCTGAAACTGCCAAAAAGGCTTGGGATAGCCTAGAAAAGAGCTATGAAGGAGTGGCCAAGATCAAGAAGGTTAAGTTGCAGCAGCTCAAAAGGCAATATGAGCTCCTGCAGATGGAGGATAGTGATTCTGTGGCTGAGTACATGACCAAGATTTTGGCTCTTTCTAATCAAATGAGGTCATGTGGCAAAGTCTTGAAGGAGAAGAGTATAGTGGAGAAGGTGCTTATGACCCTCACTTGCAAATATGACCACATTGTAGTTGCAATTAAGAAATCCAAGAATCTTGAAGAAGTCAAGATTGAGGAGCTACAAGCATCCCTGGAATCTTATGAGTTGAGGTTAAAGGAAAGAAATCTAGAGAGAACTGGTGACCAAGCATTGCAGGCCAGATTCACCAAGAAATCTCATGGTTAGTGGAGCAAGAAAGGCAATAGCAAATGGAGGACAAGTGAGCAAGGGTTCTCTGGGAGAAAAACTGATGTTCATTGGAAATCAGGAAAAGAATCTGATTCTAAAGGTTCTACCAAGAATGCAGATGGTAGAAGAAAGCTTGACAAAAAGAAACTACAATGCTACAAGTGCAGGAATTATGGTCATTTTGCTTCTGAGTGCAAAATGAATAGATGGTCAGACATGAGAGAAGAGGAAGCTGGTTTGGCTCACAACGACCAAGAATCAAATGAAGAGCACTGCTTGTTGATGGCCACTACAAGAACGGATCCAGATAATGAGGAGAAGGTTGAGTTTTGGTATCTTGACACAGGGTGCTCCAACCATATGTCAGGGAGGAGAGATTGGTTTGCTACTCTTGATGAATCAACCAAAAGTAGAGTTAACTTTGCATACCAAAGCTCAGTCACTGCTGAAGGTGTTGGTAAGGTGATGATTCAGAGACAAGATGGCAGAAAATCATACATTTCCAATGTACTTTATGTACCAAAGATGAAGCATAACTTGCTTAGTCTTGGTCAATTGTTGGAAAAAGGGTATGAGATGGTGATGAAGGATGGTCTACTCACTATTTTTGATAAGAAGGCTCAGAAGATTTTGAAGGCTCCTCTATCTTCCAATAGAATATTCAAAGTTCAAATTCAAGTTGGTGACCAGAAATGCCTTCAAGCAAACACAAATCAAGTTACTTGGTTGTGGCATCAAAGGTATGGCCACCTAAACTTTAGAAGCGTAGAATCTCTAAGAAAAAACAAATCAATGTTGGGGTTACCACTTATCACAGTGCCATCAACCTTGTGTGATGAGTGCCAATTAAGCAAGCAGGCAAGAAATTCATTCAGTTCTGATGTTCCTTTAAGAGCAAGGAAACCATTGGAGACTGTTTTCAGTGATGTGTGTGGCCCTCTTGAAGAAGAGTCAATTTGAGGCAATAGATACTTCCTTACCTTTATTGATGATCATACAAGAAAGATATGGATCTATCTAATTAAAAGGAAGAGTGAAGTATTTGAGATGTTTCAGAAGTTTAAAGCACAAGTTGAGAAGCAATGTGATATGAAGTTGAAGTTATTAAGGTCAGATGGTGGAGGTGAATACACTTCAGATCAATTCAGTGAATTCTGCACCAAAGAAGGGATCTTTCATGAGGTGATAGCTCCTTACACACCTCAACATAATGGCACTGCAGAAAGAGCAAACAGAACACTACTCAACATGGCTAGGAGTATGTTGAAAACCAAGAAGTTACCCAAGAAATTATGGGGTGAGGCTGTCTCAACATCAGCCTATATCATCAATAGATGTCCATCCAAGAGATTGAACTATAAGACCCCTGAAGAAACTTGGTCAGGCTCTAAACCAAGTGTAAGTCACTTGAGGATCTTTGGCTCAATTTTGTTTGGGCATATTCCTGAGATAAAAAGGGGAAAGCTTGATGATAGAGGCTCAAAATTCATCTTTCTTGGTTATCATAATACTGGTGCATACAGAGTTTTTGATCCCCTAACTCATAAATTATGTATCACCAGGAACTTGAAGTTTGATGAGAGCCAATATTGGAATTGGCATGAGGAAGCTAGTACTTCAAGAGTGAAAGCTGGTTTACTACTTGAAGATCGATCTAGGCTGCTAACCGATGAAAATGCAGACAACTTGCACAACTCTGAAAGAGGTGAAGCCATTGGTAATCCATCTCATGCTCCACCTAGTCAACCCCTACTTCATCCTCATCTCAAATAATAAGACAACCATCATCAAGATTGAGAGACTATGATGTATTCCCTGACTCTACAATCACAGCAGAAGGTGATTTTGTTCACATGGCATTGCTTACTGAAATGGAACCAATCAGTGTAGAGGAAGCTCTTGGTTAATCTCACTGGATTAGAGCAATGGAAGAAGAGTTAATGTCCATAGAAAGAAATAAATCATGGACACTAACAACTCTTCCAACTGACAAAAATGCAATTGTAGTTAGATGGGTGTTCAAGACCAAACTTAATCCTGGTGGTCAAGTATCAAAGTATAAAGCTAGGTTGGTAACAAAAGGTTTCCTGCAAAAACAAGGACTTGATTATGATCAAGTGTTTGCACCAATAGCTAGAATTGAGACAGTGAGGTTCGTGATTGCCTGAGCTAATCAGAATTCTTGGAACATTCATCAAATGAATGTGAAATCTGCCTTTTTGAATGGACCACTTGACAAAGAAGTTTATGTGTTTCAACCACCTGGTTTCATAACATAAGGCAAATAAGAAATGGTCTACAAGCTACACAAAGCACTCTATGGACTTAAACAAGCTCCAAGAGCCTGGAACAAGAGGATAGATGCTTTCCTGTTGCAGCTTGGCTTCACTAAATGTACAAATGAGCATGGTGTCTATGTAAAAGGAAACTATACAACTGATCTACTAATTATGTGTCTTTATGTGGATGAACTTCTCATAACAGATGCAGAATTGGGCAAGATTCTAGCATTTAAAGAAGAGATGCAAGCTGAGTTTGAGATGACTGATCTAGGGGAACTCTCCTACTTTCTAGGCATCGAATTTAAGAAAACTAAGGCTGGAACATTGATGCATCAAAGGAAATACATAGTTGATGTATTGGAGAGGTTTGAGATGATGAATTGCAACCATGTATCAACTCCTATTGATGCAGGGACAATGTTACGCAAAGAAGGAACAGAACAAGTGGTAGACAAAACTTTGTATAGACAAATGGTGGGCTCATTGAGGTACATATGCAATTCAAGGTCTGATATTGCATTTGGTGTTGGGTGGATAAGTATATTCATGGAATCTCCCAAGCAAAGTCATCTAATTGCAGTGAAGAAGCTACTCAGATACTTGAAAGGGACCTTAGACTATGGGATCATGTATCCTACAGAATTGAAAAATTACAACAACAAGAATTTGTGTGGTTTTTCTGATGCTGATTGGTGTGGGGATAAAACAGATAGGAAGAGCACTATAATCTATCTCTTTCGTCTTGGCACTGCTCCTATAAGTTGGTGTTCCAAGAAGCAAGAGGTGGTAGCCTTGTCATCTTGTGAAGCTGAGTATATTGCAGCTAGCATAAGTGCTTGTCAAGCTGCTTGGTTGGGTGCTCTCATGGCAGAATTAAAGCTGGAAACAGAAGAGGTGAAGCTGCAACTAATGGTTGATAATAAATCTGCTATAAACTTGGCCATGAATCATGTTGCTCATAGTAGAAGCAAGCACATTGAAACCAAATTTCACTACATAAGAGAACAAGTGAACAAAGGGAAGTTAGAGTTGAAATTCTGCAACTCTAAAAATCAGTTGGCTGACATTTTAACCAAGCCATTGAAGAAAGAAAGATTTAAAACTTTGAGGAGGAAGATTGGATTAGAAATGATGAATGCAAACTGAATTAAGGAAGAGTCTTGATGTATTTTTGTAATTCAGTTTTGTTAGTTAGATTAGCTTACTATTTGTATATGGTTAGTTAGTTGAGACTTGCTATAAATAGTAGAGCTTAGCATTGTGTCAATAAAATCAATCCACTTTCTTGTATTGCTATTGATTAATATACTAAATACATTGCATACTCTAACTCCATCTACTTAATCCTCTTCATCTCTTCTTTCTTCCTTCTTCTGGTTTCTTCTTTTCTTGATGCACTTAGGTGTGCTTTCTGCTTCAGTTACAACAATATGTAGAAGGTCTAGTGAGTATGAGATTGGAAAATGAAAAGAGAGACTGATATTGTAAAATATAGTAGTAGTTGGAAAATATTAAAATGCATGGAAAGAATAATTTTAAATTTTGAAAATGGTTGCGTCGTGTACATAAAGAGGAAACTTTGAAATGAGAAAGAGAAGCAGAGAGACAGAAAGAGGCGTAGAAAGAGATTAGCAATGCAATTTGAAAGAAAAAAGGTTGAGTCAATTAAATGATTTTATGCATAAGTTAACATCCACCCTTCATCTCTTCTATTATTTAGGCATGCTAAGCCACGTGGGTGTTGATTCTTACACAAAAGAGATGTGTGAGAGGCTGAGATGTGTAAAGTTTAAAAAGATGTACCATAATTTGGGGAGAGAAAAAAAAGTTATAGAGATTTTTATTTAAAATAATTGTTGCAAGAAATGCAACCCGCTACCCTCTTGTTGGAGAGAGAAAATTTTTCCCATGGATAGTAAAAATACTCATGAATAATGAGTTTATCTCCTCTCCGGTAATGGAGAGACCATTACTTGGCTGAGATTTTTTTAAATTTATTTATTTATTTTTTATTCAAAAATAATATGAAATCATGACTGTTGAAAACATTTTTTGTCACATGTCATCATCCTATCCAGCACTGGACTAGATCCCTTTCCATGAATAATGATACTGCAACAATAATTAAAAAATATCATCTCCATTAATGGAGAGGTCAGTCCCTTCTAGGATGGTGACATGTGGCAAGCAAAAATAATCAATGGTTACAATTTTACAGTTAAAATAAAATGAAAATTTTAATTAAAAAAACATTAAAAAATCACTAAATCTATTTCACATTATCCCATTTCTCATCTCCCCATTCTCACTGTAAAATCTATCTTCTCCGGTTTCTCACTATTGCCAAAAACACTATCCCATTACTTTTCTTCTTCTTTATAAATCCTTTAAAAGTCACATCTTAAACATCCGCAAGTCTTTTTTTGTCCCTTCCCTTCAAGAGTGAGGTCGCTAGAGGCTTTGGCAATTGAAGTGAGAGAACATAAACTCATGGAAGAGATATGACGTTGAAGTCTATCTCTCTAGCTAGGTTGAAAGTGACTGTGAACTATTATTAACCACGATGACATACAAAATTCCATTTATTTACTTGTATGGTTGGTGTTTAAGCTATAACTTCTAAAGGATTTGCAAAGAAAAGAGAAAATGGGAGAATATTTTTCACACTAGCGAGAAAAGGGAGAAGAGAGATTTTATATTGAGAAAGGGGAGATGAGAAATGGGATAATGAGAAAGGGATTTAGGGTTTTTATAATGTTTTTTAATTAACATTTTCATTTTATTTTAACTGTAAAATTGTAACCATTGATTATTTTTGCTTGCCACGTGTCACCATCCTAGAAGGTACTAGTCTCTCCATTACTGGAGAGGATCCACACTCATATTTAACAGTATGGTGTAATGACATAATTGACTCATGAATAGTGAAAATAATAAAAAATGTAAAGGACATTTCAATAAATACATTGAAGGAAAAACATTTTGTTTTTTTAAATCAGTTTCAACTTCATATTACATTTCTACCCCTCATATTTCAGTATTTGAAGATATCTTTTATGATAATACCACTAACCCCTTCTATCATCATCCCATTCTATTCTTATATAGATATTATATATTTTTGTTATTTGGTCTATGTAGTCCACTTTTCATACATCTGAAGATTATATTTTCTCTTATATATCTTGTTAAACTCATAGTGTTAAGGAGAATCCATAAGTGAGATTGGGACATGAATTGTTTTCTCTAGTATACCTTGTTAAACTCGTAGAGTTAAGGAGAAGATGAAATCATAATCATTTTAGGTCTCTATGGTTATTTATATTTACCCATATTTTGTATATAATAACTAGCAAGTTACCCGTGCATTTGCATGGGAAGGTATTTTTTGCCGCATGATTAAGAACGCATATTATATGAGCATTTATTATTAAGAATATGTATGTTGCTCGTGCATTCGCATGGTTAAAACCATATATGTTACCAGTGCATTCGTGTTGTTAAAAATTATTAATTATATATAAAATCATACAATCACACTATACGGTTTAACTGTTTAAATCAGATAAACTTAATATGGGACCTCTTCTAGTTTAGCATCTTGTTCTACTTTCACAACATTGTTTTTTATACATACATAACGTGATATAGTTAGTAGTATCCTATTAATCAAAAAATCATCAATAAATTTATAATTTCCTTATTATTTGATTCTAAAATAAGATTAGTATAAAAATAAATATTATTATTTGACTCTAAAATAACTACAAACAATATGTTATGATTCATATTATTATTATTTTAATATTGCACAGGTAATCATATTCCTTTTATTTTAAATAAATCACATACATTATAGAGTTAATTTGTTGTATCATCATCTTATTATATTTGATCATTTAACTTAATTGATTAATTGTGTATAATATCATTTTTATAATGGATCCATAAAATTTGAGTTTTTATATTTATTTATGACATTAAAAATATAATTATTTATTTATCAATATAATTATAATTGTGCATTAAGTTTCTAATGTTAAATAATTATGTAATATTTTCAATTAATCATGCACGTTATGCAATTCAATAAATAGGAATAAATTATAGATTAATGAATCCAAATATAAACAAATTGTCGGAAATGATGTAAACATTAATGAGTAGATATTACTCAATTAATATCCATAAATTCATTAAATAATACTGTAAATTTATATATTTCATTTTTGTAACTAATCCATAAATTCAAACAACAAATTGAATACAAATTGAATTAAATATTCATATTCCGAAAATTTATTATTTACGGAAAATTTATATCAATAATAAACATGGCTTAAAATTAGGGAATTATAAATAATTTAATCAAAATATAAATCAAACAAATTAATTATCACAATCAAATCAAATTGCTTTAATATTTTGATTGTCACATCCTATTAAAGATTAAATAGAAATTAATCCAAATACGTAATGAAAAATCAAATCACAAATCTAACTTTAAGAAGAATTATTTAATTTTTAGATAACGGAATAAAAGATGTTCAAAGAAAATTATTCCTAATAATTTTGGCTTCTAAAATGTAACTAACAATTGATTAATTGTGTACAATATCATTTTTGTAACTCACTGAAAAATGTTGAACTTTTATGTTTCTTTATGATATTATTATTTAATTATTTCTTTATCAGTATAATTATAAATATGCATTAAATTTTCAATGTTAAACTAATCATGTTATATGCTCAATTAATCATGTTTGTCATTGAGTTGAATGAATCATGACAAAATACATATGAATATAAATTGATCCATAAATTCAAATTTTGTAATTGATCCATAAATTCAAACAAAATAGAATATAAATGGAATTGAATATAAATATATTTTGCAAATTTATTATTTACAATTATGAAAGTTTATATCTATAATGAGCATTGCTTAAAATTAGCAAATCATAAATAATTTAATCAAAATATAAATCAAATCAATTAATTATCATAATCAAATGAAATTTATTTAATATTTTCATTATTACATCATATTAAAGAGAAATTCAATCAAATAACACAATAAAAAATCAAATAACAAAAATAATTGTGGAGGACAATTATTTAGTTTTTAGATAATAGAGCAAAATACATTCAAAGACAATCATGCCTAATAATTTCAGTTTCTAAAGTGTAACTACCAATTAATATTACTTAATTAATACATTCAAAGACATTAATGAGTAATTATTATTCAATTAGCATTGCACAAATTTATTAGCTGTAATTATGCGAATTTATATTATATTTTTGTAATTCATCCATAAATTCAAACAAAAAAGAATATAAATAGAATTAAATATTAATATTCCATAAATTTATTACTATAGTAGAATATAAATGAAAGTAAAATGTCTTTGGTGGTTATGACTGATATGATGATCACATTTACTATGATAAATTAGATAAAATATAAATATTCAACAATTAAACATTGCAAATTATTTATGATAAGAATAAAAAAAATTAAAGATTATTCTTACAAATATAAGGTTGACACATTCAGATAGTGAAAAAAATAACTTCGAATGAAACAGAACAAACACATAATAAAATTAAAGAACTATTATTCTACAATAATGAATATAACCTCTAATCGTAGTATTATAGGATGTGAGGTTTCTTTTCTACAAATGTTGAAACAAAACAAAGAATATGGTCAATTCGTATTTCCTGCTTTAGAAAAATAACCACAAAGGAAAAAATATTTTTACAAATATCATGTGAGAAAAAATAATCAAATTCATTTATTGTGCAAAGGAGAATAAAATTGAAGATTTTAGTAAGATATGGACATATAGACATAACACTAACCCGTTGATATGCTTTAAGGAAGAGTCAAACTGCAAATGAAGAGATAAAATGATAAAAGTGAGATAAGATGAGAAGATAAATAAATTCATAACAACAAACAAAGAAATACAATATTGTAACTTGTAACTAAATGTGTGTATATATATAAATGGAGATCGAGTACATAACATAGTTATTGAGGGTTTGGTCATTGTTAATGATGAAATCCT
>NC_032013.1:13103844-13105054 GCF_001865875.1 Lupinus angustifolius | reverse complement strand
AATCAATCGTACCATATATACAATATAAACAAATCAAAGAAAATAAGAATACACATACATAATAAACAAAAAATCAATTAAAATATCTAGAAAATAAGAACATATCTAAAAGTAAACAAATGAATGAAAAATCAATAAAAATGCACTTTAAACAACATATTTACAAAAGAAGAACAAATCTACAATGATGAAGATTGAGTAACGGGATACAGAAACCATCATATTAGGTTAATGAATGAAAAAATCAATAAAAATACACTTTAAACAACATATTTATAAAATAAGAACAAATCTACAATGATGAAGATTTAGTATCGGGATACAGAAGCCATATCATATTAAGTTTAACAAAATGAAGATTGACGAATGAAACATTGGATTGTAGACATATGATAGAAGAAGAGAGAAATATGAAATGAAAGGGGAGAAGAATGTGGAGATATGAAATGATAATGGTGGAGAAGTAATTCACATGTGAAAAGGGATTCAATCCCCTTTAATGTGAGATGTAATTTTCTTTATAGAATAAAAAACAAATGAACCCATTAATCATTAGAATTAAATTGTACAATAAACAAAAATGGAAGATTGACATGTTTTAGAGGAAAAGTTTTGATTGAGAGATTGACACATGTCATGAGAGACCTTTAGTTTTGATGAGAGGTTAACACATGTCATGAGAGTTTGAGAGATTGACACATATCATGAGGGAGTTTTTTTTTTTGTTATATAGGTAATAGAATACTATTTTTAATTTCTCATTGATTAATTATCTCAGCATTAAAGTAATTGTTCCATAAAAACTGTTATTTTATCTTAGGGATAAAGATGATGATTTCACTAAGGTTATTAATTAGGGATATAAAATCATATATGTGAATGTTATTTTTGAGTTATTTGATGACAACCTCAAGGGGCTGCCTTAGAATTATAGGATCGTTTAGCTTGAAATTAGGCTTTGTGAATGTGTGAATTCGGTTTGGTATTAAATTTGGGATTTTGGGTAGGTCTTAGGTTAGGTTTGAGGTTTAAGTAGGCTAGGGTTTGTGTATGGATTATGAGATTTATGGTTTCGGTTTAGGGAAGGTGTTTAGGGTTGGTTTGTTGTAGAGTTTGTGGCTGTTTGGCTTAGGTATGTGTATGGGGTTGATGATTTCGGTTGGGTATGAGTTCAATGATGGTGATCTCGGTTTTTAAGTGTTGGGAAGTA
>NC_032013.1:13093654-13103744 GCF_001865875.1 Lupinus angustifolius | reverse complement strand
ATCAAAGGCTGCCCTAGGAGGGTTTACATCATTATTTATTCATAGATCAAGTATAAAAGTGTGCTTAGCTGCTAGATACTCTTGAGTAAATTAATCGAATAAAATAATTGGCATAACTCATTTTAAAATTAGCTTATGCGGATTCTGAAAATAAATGTCTTTCATCTCATTCAACACACGAGTTCAAAGATTTGTTTTCTTTTAATTTTCTATTTACCCGAGATATTTATTTATTTTTACTTTTCTTTTAATTTACTTATTAGAATATTTTTATTAATATATCTAATATTTATACAAAATCTAAGTGAAATCGATCTTGTACTTGCTCAATTATATTTGGGGTAAGACGCATGCAATTGCAAGTTATCTTAAAACTGTACAAAACGACAAGTTTTAGTGTTATTTCTAGGGATTAGTTTGTTATAATTTAGATATTTGTTACACTTATTCTTATACTAGTTGATTTTTCTTTTCTTACTTTATTTATTTTATTTTTTGCTTATTTTATTCTCTTTATTACTAACTTTTTGTTTCCTTTTTTGTTAAGTAGTTATATAGGAAGATGTGCACATGACCATACAATTTTGAAACTTTTCTATGGAGTGCATACATCTTTGTATCTTTTCTATCCCAATAATAGAGTGGTCTTAATAACCTAAGGCTTAATTAGGGATGATAATAGGGGAACGAGAATGACATACCCATACTTATACACGTGATATTTGTGGGTATCGATATACTTATCAGGTATACAGGGATACTGAACGAGTTTTTAAGTTTAAATATATACATATATATATATATATATATTTAATAATCATGAATAATAAAATTTATGTATATGTATTATATTTTAGGAAAAAGTATATAGAACCACCTTAAACATTACATCTTTTATAAATAGGAGTCATTAACTTTAATTTCATCCTAATCAAACTTTAAACTTCTCTCATCTACAAATTAGATCATTATGTTAAGTCTCAGTTAGGTTATGTGTAGTGTATGCAATACCTTAAACTTTATATATTTTTTAAATAGGGATCACATGCTTCACTCCCCAAACTAATCTTAAATTTCTACTATTCATAAAATAGTAGACCCTTGTGTTAAGTTTGCGTTAGAAATGGAGTAAACCAAATATATAGTAAAATAGAAAATAAAGATAGTTAATCAGAAAATAAAGATTGAATCATTCAATTGCAAAAATACTCTCTTTAATAAGAACTTTTAAGAAATTTCTTAGTTTTGGTGGGGAGGTGGCTATGACAGAGCTAAAATGTAAGAAAATATATTTGTCTTTCATACTGTGGGGCCGAGGGGATTATTAAAGGGGAGAGGGGGATTGCATGTTTAAAACCAGGAACCAGTATCTTCTCACCTGACATTTCTCGCCCTGGAATAGATTGAATATGGTGGCTTTGTTGAAATGGAAACAGAATGGTCTTTCCCGTTATGTTGCTTTTTTATTATGATTTTAAATTAATAAATCAATGGTGGAAATTAAATAAATTGAATGGTTAGACTTTACTGTTAAATAATCTAATGGAGATTTAACAAAAGAGTTCATTTTATGAACGAGGAAAGTTTAATGATCAACTGAGATGAAATTAAAGTTAGGGATCCCATTTGCAATAGATAAGTTTAAAGGGGCTATATACATTTTTCACTATATTTTAATAACTAAAATTTAGTATAAACTAATAATAAAATAGATAATATATACGTATAAAATAAAATAAAAATATAAAATATTTAACTAAAAAATAAATTTATAAATACACATATATCCACAAGATATCATAATACCCATTTTTACTCATAGGCTCTCTTTACAAGTATTAATTACGAACATTTTAGCAAGTATCATGGGACAGGTTTTTTATTGCCATCCCTAGGCTTAATTCAAACTTTATACCTTGGGTTTTAACTCTTTACCTTTTATTTTTTTTACATGTGAAATGAACTGTCAATTTTTTAATCTAAATTCCCATGTTTAAAACAAATTCTTCAAAAGCTACATGGGGAGGTTTAAATATTTATTAGCAAAGTCTTCTCACCATGGTCAGTGAAAGATGAGACAAACATCTTCTCTTCCAAAAAGTGTATCACTCCATATATTATTTTATGATTAGTCAAGAAAATAATTAATTATTAAATTTTTAACTTAAATATATTTTTTTAACCATCGTAGCACATTGACATTAGATGTGCTCCTTGAAAGATGGTACCGTGTGCAATATTTTTATAATGAGCTATAACACAAAGGGTCTAACTAGGAAAAGTATTACATTCTTAAACATGGAGGAGATCCTCTTACCTCATATCTTAGCCATCAATTCTAGAGAAATTCAATAGTTTAGATCTATTCATTAATTTAAATCATTTGATTTCCCTAGAATTGATGACTAAAATATGAAGTAAGATTTTTAAACTTACTCGAGTTTCTGGATCCCCTCTCTTTTAAACATGATCTCAAAATAGGCTTCTCCTTATATATCATAAAATTCTCAACAATGAGACTTAATCATATGTGTATGATAATTATCTCTCATAATTCATCTGGAATATTTAAAAAAACAAAATAAACAGAAAGCATGAGAAATAGGACTGGTAACTAGAACAATCAAACAAGGGTCTTTAAACCCACCACACTAGATTTCACTGTAGTGCTGGGCATAAAACTAATACTAGAGTTAAAATTATTGCAACTGAGGAGAAAATATTCAAATAGGTAAAATAAACAGAATCTTAAATAGGTGCTTAAAAAATGTTCATTGCAGATCTCTTAGGGTAACAAACTTCACCATGTTTCTCACTGGATCTGATCATGAAGTACACTATTGAACCTTTAGCTCCATAGTCAATGATATTAAGCTGTAATCCTAAAACGACCCTTCGCTATTCTTCGAGCAATTACTTTTCTGCCACCCGTGGTTGCCTTCCTGCTCATGTAAAAGAAAATCATGTTATCCACACATTAA
Source organism: Lupinus angustifolius (assembly GCF_001865875.1). NCBI lineage: Eukaryota > Viridiplantae > Streptophyta > Magnoliopsida > Fabales > Fabaceae > Lupinus > Lupinus angustifolius. Next base: position 13,100,763 of record NC_032013.1, on the reverse strand, counting down.
AATTGTGTTTGAGTACCGACAAGGTGTTGGTCCATTAATGTAAAGCTCCGCTAAATCCTCAGGATGACCAAAAGGTCAAGAATTTGATTTTTGGGAGCGACACTTATTGGGAGAGACAGCTACACATACCGAAATGGATTAATTCCTGACCCAAAAGGGTATAGGGATACCCTAAGTAGTACCAAAAAAAGTTGTGTTTGAGATTACTGGTGTGAATTTGCATTTCAGACATACTATAACTAAGTATTTCTGTCCCACTAATCATTAATCATAAGTGAAATGAGAATTTCGTAGCACCACAACCAGGAAGCAGGACTTGATCATTCACTCACTCATAAGGAACAGTGAAAAAACCGAGTGAGAAAAGAAGCAAGTCGCCCGTTGGGTCTAATAGCATGCACACTAGGTTTGCCACTTTGCTTGGTCAGGGTCTAAAATGTGACACCCATTTATCCACAATATTTCTTATTTCAGAAAAATAAATTTGGATTATGTGGGGTGTCCACATTATTATCAATTTATATATGTCAAAAACAAAGCAAAAATAGTCTAGAGGCAAAGGCAAAATAAGGAAAGATGATATCAATATGGGGAAACATTCCAAGAACAAGCCATGTATTCATTGAAAAGGTTATAAAATATTCTTGACAATTTCCAAGCTATCTACACATATATACCAACATGCCATGAGAACTAAGCGATGCAAGGAATAATAAAATTGCATGAGGTTAAATAGTCATCTATCCACATTTCTATAATAAAGGACACATAGAGAGAAGAAAGTGGGGCTTACCGAGCAAAATATCCATGGTTCCTCTTTCTGCGGAGAATGCTAGGTTGAAATGTCCTTTTTGTTGATAAAAGCATTCCCTCTTCTGATGAAGAAGCATCCCCTGCGAAACAATGATAAACACTTGATTACAAAATCAAGGACTTCAGCCCAAAAACAAAGAATCATGAGGGAGGTCAACTGCTTCAAAACTCACAAGACTTTATCTTACAATTTAAACTAGAATGAGAAATAAACTTTCTATGGAAATTTAGATCATGACATAACAATTTGAGTGTGATAAAAAGATAAATTGCATCTCTTCCTCTCATAAAAATAGTCTTTCCGGCATCCATTTTGGACAACCACCATAAGGACGCTGGAAAGACGCGACTGGCATCAGAAGGCACTGCCTTCATGAGTGAGAACTTTGATCTGTGAACTACTGTTATTGTGAGCTCTGATCAGCAACCTGCTGTTATCGTGAACCCAATTAAACCGTCATTTTTAACAAAATGTGATGTGATCCGGAGGTTGGATTCATCAGGGTTTATCAACTATTTTTTTCCATGATTGTACATGCACAAAGACATGCAGAATGCCAAACTATAAGCAGCAGATTTTCCATGGTTTCCATAATAAAATCATCAAAATTTTACCTCTGAACAACCTTCTAATTCCAAATCCATTTATTCCTTTACCCACTTATGCCTTTATAACACAAGACTTTACTACTCAAGTTGTGTTGCCGTTATATACTCATCATCAATACATAGCAGGATTCATTATGGCAGGAGGTTTTGCTCATGGAGCTATCTTTGTTATAAGAGAATTTTGTTAATGAAGAAAAATGCCTCACAGAATTTATACGATCTCTATCCCATGACATTCAACCCATCAAGTGTGACAAACTAAAATTGCATTGAAATGATGTTGAAGTGAAACAAATCCATTTTCCTTCCTTTCTGGATAAAAGTTTACTATTGCTATAACTTCTATACAAGCTCTTAAACTCACATTGCTTTGTTTCAAAGCTAAAGATGTTTATAAAGAACAAGCAAAAGGTAATAGTCTTTCTAACTCACAAACCACTATGCAACACAACCATACTCATAAAAATCTCTTCCACGAAAACATTAATCAAACCATAGAATAGAAAGACACAAAATCCATCACAATAATAAATATCTCATCCAGTGATGCAAATTGCAGACTGCATCACATAATGTGACCGCAATATTGCATTTGTGGTGATCGCCACAACCACATACACCGTTGCGATGTGATACCAAATCACAATGATGCGCCCACATCAGGCCACAGCGCAACCGCATTTCGGCCTCATCACACCACATCATGTTCAAAATTATTGTTTTTATCACAAAATGCATCACACCACAACGGCCACAATAACCATAATGGCAGTAACTGCAACCGTGACTGCAATTTAGAACACCGAGCTCATCATACATTAGAAAACAAAATCCACTAATCCATCAAAGTTTATAGTATACAGCCCCGGTATGACATTTAATTTATTATTTATAAAAACAACACATGAAACATGTTTCGAGAAGAATTTTTTAAATTTTAGCACAATAGCTCTTTTTTCCAGAGTTTTCTGGTCTGAATCCCTCGATATCTAGCCCTCAAATTGAACATCGAGCGGAAAAAAGACTCCCTCGAGTGGAACAAACCTATCCAAGCATCTATTCTTTTCATTTCTAATATTCTCAGCCAATACAGAGAACCTCTCCCGGTTCAATTTGTTTTTTTTAATGTAAGAAACTGCGCAGTTATCGAAATTTGAACTCGAGTACTCAATACTTTATATCTCAATATCTGGTAACTCTACCAACTGAATCTCGATATCTCATAACTCTACCAACTGAACTGACTCTAACCAAAAGTGTTTTCAATTACAAGCTAATTAAAACATAAAAAAATAAGGTAATAAAAAACACAGAATATTTAATAAAAAAAGCAAAAGGTTTAAGATTATACCATCAGGTAAGAAGAACGGGAGATAAGGGAGGCCACATGGGTAAAGGAACGCTTGAGAGGAAAGCTTGTTGATCGATTCGGCGTCGTTTTGAGGGAAGTGAGGAAAAGTGGGGAAGTTAGAGAGTGATGGGAAAAGATGAGGAGTGATTTGAGGGTAATTGGAATGAGGAGTTTGATGAAGAAATGGTTGGGAAATTCGATTCAAGAAAAATGCACCATTTCTGATAACGGTTTTTGATGCCATTTTTTGTTGTTGTAATCGAAGAGCGTGTGTTAAAACCCTAAACTCGAAAAGATGATGAAGTTTGAAGAATGAAGAATAGAAATTGGAGATTTAGGGGTGGATTGAAGTTCGGGCTTGAACGGTCCGACCCGGAATGCAGGGTGTGATATTATTTTTGATATATAAAAAATAAAGAAACTACTAATAATTTAAGGTTTTTTTTAGTAATATAAATATTCAGATATCATTGAGTTTTAGTTAAATTACACAAATTTTCTTTTTTTAAACATACATAAATTATCTCTAATTATTACACAAATCACCCCTAATTACACATATGTATTATGTTGGTCACCCTTTATAGGAGAGATAAATATTATTTCTTAAACAAAAAATGATAACAATTGTAATTAAGTAAAATAAATATGGTATATTAGAAAGACAAATCAAAATATTATAATATTCAATATTTTAACCTTATTTTGGTTAATTACAATATAGTATAAGGGTGATTTAAACATCTTCATGTCTTCATAATATATCACATTTAGTTTGACTTAATTACATTCATCACCATTTTTTGTTTAAGAAATTATAATTATCTCTCTTATAGGGGTGACTAATGTAATATATGTATATAATTATGGTGGTTTGTGCAGGTTTAAAAAGTAAGAGGTGACTTGTATAATTTCACTAAAACTCAGCAGTTACTATAAATATTTTATACTCGCTACTTTGTATCACTTTCTTTTTTATGGATGTTAGAGTTAATTATATATACTCCTGAGTTTTAGTAAAATTATATAAATCAATCATCTTTTTTTATTACACAAATCACTCATACTTTATGTAATACATTACACTAACTATTTGTAGAGGATGAATAAGTATAATATTTTAAACAAAAAATGATGATGAATTTAATTAATTAAGTTAAAGAAAATATGTTATATTATGGAGATAAGACAAAATAATATATGAGTTAATGTATCTTCATTATTTTTAGCATGTTACAAATTATTATAAGAGTGATTTAAATAATATCTCTTTATAATTATTGATGCATTAAATTTTGTAGCAAACAAAAAATAATAAAGAAACATTGACTCTTATACTATTTGGATCTATCTCCATGATATATCATATTTTGTTTAAATTAATTAAGGTGATCATCCATTTTTTGTTAAAAAAATTACATTCATCTTCCTTCACTAGTAGCCAATGTAATGTATTATATAAATTAGAGGTATTTTATATACGTATAAAACATGAAGGGTGATTAATGTAATTTCAGTAAAATTTAAAGATGTTAGTATAATTTATTCTAAATTTTATTAAAAAAATACAATTTACATATTTTTTTTTCATAATAGAATTCTTTTTTTAATGAGGTGATTGTTTCTCGTTAACGAAAAAAGAATTAATACAAGTTAGTGAGTGTAGAATATTTATTTTCATTTGGGTTAAGAAACTCAATGTCATTCTTATTATGAAGGTAATATGAAATAATTCTTTATCAAGGTATGACTCGGAGTAAAGTGAGAAGATAGAAGCAATATCAATAATTTATTTTTAACCATAAAAAAATAACATAGAAGGACACAATGAATAAATAGAAATCTTTTATAGAAAAGTGTGAAGTGTTTACTCACTTACTTTTTTAATGCAATATATTCCTTTCATTCCTTTATATGTCATTTTTCTAGAACAATTTTCTTCCTACTTTGAGATTGCAAGTATTTATCATCATAATATTTTGATGAAGACAATGATAATAGGCAAACTTGAAGACAAAGACAACTCAACAAACAACAAAGTCAAAGTTCATGTTCAATCAATAAGACTTAGGTTTAAGTTTTACATTTCTAGAGTCTTAAGATTGATTGATTGGGTAGACTTTAGGCTAGGTGAACCATGAAAAGAAGTCTCACAATCCTAAAATTGAATCAACCTAAAACGAGACTAGCATACGTTCATACATGATTAACATGCTCATGCATTTACATATGGTAACCTGATTTTGGTGCATTAAACTTGGTTTATAACTTACATATTTTCAAATCATGCATCATACATATACACATCATGTACAAGGTTCATCTTGCATCAAAGAAATGTTTTTCAATACAGTTAATTGATTACAACTTGTGTCAACCAATTAAATCAACATGGGAACCCGTTAATTGATTAAGAAATGGATTAATCGATTGAGTGGTGTTACACTAGATGAAATCTTTGAGTTCGTGGGCTCGACAATCGATTAAGAAATGTGTTAATCGATTAAGTCCAACAGAAAACAGTTTTGTATAAAAGCTGATCTTTTTACCATGTGCTCATAACATCTTGGTAAATTTTAGAACTCAATTTTCATATTCTATTAGAGAAAATTTGTTACTGTGCTGAAAGGTTTTCATCTTCTTTGACACAAAAGAAACGAGACAGGATAGCTCCATAAAAGGTAACCCTCTGCTTCATTTTAAAACCATATTTGCAAACCGTGCAAAATCACACAATAACTTTCTTTGGGTATTGTGAGATTTATGGGCAGAGTTTAACTTCTGTTCAAAAGTGTAATATTAGCATAATTAGGTGCATATCACTTGAAAAGATTTTGTTGACAATTATCTTGTTTTCTCTTAGGTGTGTTGGTATCATCTTGTTAGAGAGAATAGGATTTGGGAAATCCTAGCCGTTGTTAGGTGTCGTATTCACTTAAGTAAGAGTCTTGGTTCAGAATTTAGGAGTGGTTGGGGCCAAAACTGTTAGAAGTGGTGTTGAGTAAGCATTAGAACTGGGTGTGAAGGTCAAACGATAGAAAACTCTAGGGCCAAGAAGGGAGTCTTGTAATTGGAAGAGTGTTTGTAAATATTTGTTCCTATAGTGAATAAGGGGAGGCCTGGATATATTTTACAACTGGACCTGCAAATGAACCAGGATAAAATATCGTCGTATTCATTTTCCCTATCCTTATATCTTTACATTTTAGTTTATCTATGATTTTCATACTTAGATTATTTTTCTTACTGAATTTATTGCATGCTCTGAATCTGTAATCATATAAGCATAAATTCACTAGGTAAATAACATCTAAGGTTAGGTAGATTGTTGTAATCTTCTTGTGTGAAAAGAAAACCATTTTCAAGAAAATCAAGATACAAGTTAATCAATTAAACCTAGTGTTAATCGATTAAGTGCAGTTGATAATAATCGATTAGGACTATTATTAATCGATTAAGTTGTTAGATTTGCATATTTTCTCATTAACTGAAAAGCGGGAATTGTATTCTGCTACATCTATTCACCCACCTCTAGGTGATTGTAAGTCATTGTTATCCAACAAGTGGTATCAGAGCTAGTATGACAGTGCTAGCTTAACTGCAAGATCGTTGATCCTAGGCATTTACACTATGAGCTCTACTAACCCTTTCAATAGTGATGACTCATCCATCAACCACCCTCTGATTTTTAGTGGCGAAGGGTACGCCTACTGAAAAGTCAGAATGAGAATATTGGTCGAGGCTATCAATACAAATATTTGGGATGTCATACAAAATGACCCTCACATTCCACTACACCTAGTGGAAGGTGAAACCAAAGAAAAGTCGTAGAGCTTGTGGATAGATGATGAGAAATGAAAAGTACAACACAATTTGAAAGAAAAAATATCATCACGTCTGCACTCTCTTATGACGAGTTCTTTCGGGTTTCCCAATGTAGTAATGCTAAGTGTTGAAAGATTTTATTAGGAGAGAGGTTTTCCCCCTCAACAAATCCTCCCCGGCAGCAGCGCCAATTTGTTGAAAGCAAAAAAATTTCTTCGGTGTGTTCTCTTTATTTGGTTAAGTAAGTGAACTCGGTTTTATTCTTTGTTCGCCATCTCGACTTTGTTGAAATAAATTCCAATGCCGGTATAATAGTTTCAAGAATATTCCAGTTACAACTTACTTCTAATAATCATGTGAATAAGTTATTCCTTCTTTGCCCCATCTCGACTTTGTTAGAATAAATTCTAATGCCGGTACAATGGTATCGAAGCAATCCCCTATTACATAATTTGTTAAGTACCTTTGAATACCATCTCGATTTTGTGGAATAAATTCCAACACCGGTTTA
>NC_032013.1:13090169-13093554 GCF_001865875.1 Lupinus angustifolius | reverse complement strand
ACCTTTATTTATTTACTCCATTTCGGGTTCATTTTATTAACAAACCAAACTTCTTCCTTAAGGAAGGTATGTATTAAAGAATAAATAAATTGCGGAAAGTAAATAACAATAAAATAAAAGTTAGTAAGTTAGTTTCATTACTTTTGTATATTAAAATGGGTTTCAACAAATAACTTTATTGATAACACTTTACTATTTTACAATTTACACCTCTTTCAAGATTCAATTGTAGTATAGTATCTGGTTATGTCGAACCACAAGGAATTGCCTAATAGAATGAATCATATGAATATGTCAATGCACAAATAATGAGTTAAACATATTTTGGTGGTTTTTGTTTGGAATTGCATATAAACAATTAACAAGAAACATAAACTAAATATTAACAAACTCTTGAGGATACAAGATCATTTTGAATGATGAAAATATTTCTCAACTTCTTATTAACTACTTAGGCAAGTTCTTATGTTTTACTTTGATTAACTCCAAACACCAAGGTCTGAAATCCTCCTTTTAGTGTATGTCCTAAAATGGTAGAATGATGATCACTTATATTCACTACTAAACAATACTATGTCCACAAAGAGACTAAGTTGTTACACCCTAATCTTGGCTACTCTAATATTGAAGTAGTAATGAATATAAGATCTGAAGAAAAGCATGCTTAACTTGGCAAATAAACTAAGTAGTACAACTACTTCTTAGTTTATTTGTTAAGTGTTTGAGACAAGTAATTTTTATGACTTGAAAGCTAGTTGTGAGCTATGGGAGCAGCTATGCTGAGCTACTCTGAAAAGCCTATGGTGGGCTACTTGAAGTGATGTCATTGGTGACTTCATGGTTTTCTTGATGGCTAAGTCAAGTCTGGATGCACTCCGCTAAGCACACATGTGGCACCGCTAAGCTGCTTGTTGAGTAGCTTTGACCGTGTTGATTAAGACGTGGCTTGGTGCTTGCTGACCTGGTCAGGTGTCTGGTTCACTACTAAGCACACATGTGTCACCGCTGAGCTGCTGCTTGAGCAGCTTAGGCGTGTGCCAGGCTTGTGTCTTACCGTGCCAAGCTTGAGTTCGTCAGGTTTTGTCAGGTGCTAGGCTGAGCGGTCAAGCAGGTCCGCTCAGCTGCTTGCTTGAGCAGCTTGATCTGTGCCAGGTTGGTGTCCAGGTCAGGCTGGTGTCCAGGTCAAGCTGGTGTCCAGGTCAGCTCAGCGTGGCTTGGTCCACGCTCAGCTGTCTGTTTGAGCACCTTGAGTTTGACTTCTTTTTCTTCTTGGACCATGAGTCTTTATTCTCTTTTCGTTTTCTTTCTAAATGCTACAAAACACATAAAAAAGAAATATAAACACAAATATACAACATTGTGATATTTTATCCAAAAAGTATTGTTTTAAGTTGGTTTTTCTCAATTATGCTTAAGATAAGTGCCATAAAAGTGTATGAAATTTAGGTATGTTTGGCACTTATCACTAAGGAAATGTGGGATACTTTGCAAGTGAATCATGAGGGCACTAGTGAGGTCAAATGGGCTAGAATGAACGCATCAACCCATGAGTACGAATTATTTCACATGTTTCCTAACGAGTCAATAAGTGATATGTAGAAACGATTCACGCACATTTTAAATCATCTAGTTGCATTAGACAAACTTTTTGCTAAAGGTGAATTGGCTAATAAGGTTTTGAGGTGTCTTGACAAGGCATGCCAACCTAAGGTGACGACTATCATTGAGTCCAAGGAGCTAGATTCAATGTCATTATAAACTCTCTTTGGCAAGATCCAAGAACAAAAAATAGAGTTTGGACGCTTGACTTCACACGAAGAATCGGACAAGAATAAAAATAGCATATCTCTAAAGGCCATAACGTCAAAAAGTCAATAGGAGAGATACGAAAAGAAGATTCAGATGTTGATGAAGAGATCATATCATTCATAGTCAGGAAATTTAGTAAATTTCTCAATAAGAAAGAAGGACTACAAAGGTTTCAGAAAAAAGAGGCAAAAGACTCAACCAAGAAAGACAAGAATCCCAAAGATCGCATCACTTGCCATGAATGCGGTAAAACGGGCCACATGACAAGAGAAATCCTCGAGACTTCAAATCAAAGAAAGCATACATAGTGTGAGATGTTCCTGAAGAGGATTCGACTTCTAGCACCTTAGAAGATGATGAATCGGCAAAATTGTGCCTAATTGTTAAAAATTAGATTTCTTGCGACTTAAGCGAACAAGAAGAGTCAAGTGAGGTACATTCTTCTGAATCTGATTCTAGTTCTGATAATTGTCCTTCTTATGATATATTATATGGTGCATATGCCGAGTTGCATGAAGAATTGAAAAAGTTAGCTAGAAATAATATAAATAGAAAAAGAATTATTTCTATGCATGAAAAGAAAATCAATGAAATGCTTATTCATGAATTAAAATTAGAGAATGAAACTTTTGATCTCATATATGCTAATGCTACTTGAAATTGTTCTACTAAGGTAATTGAGACATGTACTTGTGAAAAGTGCAAAATTTTGGAAAATGAAAATTTGTGCTTAAAACAGAAAATTGCTAACTTCACAAGTAGTGATCAAAACCTGAACAATCTACTTGTTGCATCTAGGAATTTAGGTAATCGATCTGGTGTTGGTTTCAAACATGCTAAGAAAAGGGAAGTCTGACATAAAACAAATAGTTTATGCTAAGAAGTTGCATCATAAATCACCTACTTGCTTTTATTGTGGCATACATGGACATACTTATATTTCTTCTAACATTAGAATGCATGGTATTCGATATATGTGGATTCAAAAGGGACAACTTCCCAATGTTACTAACAAGAAGGGTGATGAGCATTGAACAATATATTACACATTATTCATAACCTTAATTTAGCATGATTGATGATTCTTGGTGCCTAATTGACTTTGTTTCACATGGTTTAGTGTTTTAGACTTTATTGGACTAATATTCCTAAAATGAGTTAATTTGGGATTATTTAGCCTGATTAAATCTATTATCATTTTCATATCACATTTGGCACCAATCGCATTTTGGGCATTATGGAAGTCGAGGATATGTGCTGAAGTGAAGATTATATTTTTGTTTTAGGAGTTGATTTTATTGTAATTTAGCTTTAAGCCCATTGTTTAGGCCCAATTCGGTTTTATGTGTGTTGGAGGGGTTAAATTCGGATTCCCCACTCCAAACACATACACTTTACTTTTCCTCACTTTGAAACATAAACACATTTTCGTTTTCCCTCTTTTTGATCTGCTAGGGTTTCACTCATTCTTCATTTTTCATTTTCGGTTTGTTCTTCCATTGCCGTGGAAGGCTAAATTTATGGACTAAGTTCCTTTGGTAATGTATCACAACTATTGAGGTTTTATTATTAATGC
>NC_032013.1:13089609-13090069 GCF_001865875.1 Lupinus angustifolius | reverse complement strand
TTGGACATATTATATATGCATTTGCGGTAGAAAAATCCAACGATTATTTCTCTACGTACTGTGTCTATTAAACCCACCCTGAAAATCCAAAAAGAGTGTTTACTATTTCTTTTTTATTTTACAAGTTTATTTTTTTAATTGTTTTGATTTTGTTGCATTTAATTAAATTACTTAGGCTTTGAGTTTTGCCCTGAAAGTTTTTGTGGATGTTTCCTATGGTATTAGGATTTTATTGATGCAAAATTTTGGTTGATCACTGAAATTTAACATGTATTTCACTTACTGCCCTACAGGATTCTTATTATTGTATTTAGTGCATGACTAGGGGAAATCCCAACTCTATGCATCCAATAAATCCTGAAATTGATAGAAAATTTCATAGTTTGGATAGACAAGTTAGAAATTTAAATTTAGATAGTGAGTCTTTTCATCTTAGTGTTAATCTACCTGATAGTGATAC
>NC_032013.1:13069146-13089509 GCF_001865875.1 Lupinus angustifolius | reverse complement strand
GTGCAAGCTGCCCCCATCATCAGATCTCTGAACAACTCCTCCTGCAATATTTTTATGAGGGTCTGAACAACATGGAGAGGAATATCATTAATGCTGCTAGTGGTGGTGCACTTGGAGATAAGACCAATTTTGAGGCTAGAGGTTTGATTGAAAAGATGTCTTCCAACTCTCAACAGTTCAGTGCAAGAAGTAGTGATTCTATAGTGGTCAGAGGTGTCCATGATGTTGGGACAGATTCGGTTAGGCAAGATAAACTTGAGAAAAAAATTGACTCCCTTGCTACCTTGGTCACTCAACTTGCCATGAATCAGCAGAAACCTCCACTTGCAGCACGAGTTTGTGGCATTTGCACTACAACTGACCATTATGCTGATGTTTTTTCTTCTCTCTTAGAGCCCAAAACCGGTGACCCTCCTGAGGCCTATGCTGCAAATATTTACAACAACAGACCTCAACAACAACAACAGAATTATGATCCTTCATCAAGCAAATACAACCCTAGTTGGAGGAATCATCCGAATCTTAGATGGTCTGATCCTTCACAACCTCATCCATGGCCACCATTTCAAAATAATAATGCTGCACAAAATAGACCATATGTGCCTCCTCCAATCCAACAACAGAGGTAAAAACAAGTGAATAGTAATCCTACTCCTACATCTAGTGAACATTCATTATAAGAATTGGTGAGGCAAATGACATTGCAAAATATGCAATTCCAGCAAGAGACCAGAGCTTCCATTCAGAGACAATAGTCCTCCATTCAGAATTTGGATAAAATAAGGATAAAATAAGAAAATAATATTATATGGTTTTTTGGTAGAAATAAAAAGATATTGAGGGCAAAATAGGAAACACAAATTACACTATGATGAGTGGTTATTTTGTGTTTTCCCTTTATTAATAGTATAGATACATATAGAATTTTATTATCAAATTGCTCTTCTCTTTTGTGTATTTAAGCAACATATATTTAGAATTATTAATACATTTTGTAATAGAGTTTAAAATTTATGTATCGGTAGTGTAAAGTTTTTTTACACTGTCAGCACATCATCCACCATTGATTTATATTACTTTTGTTTGAGAGTCAATATTGGTTAACAAATCAATAGTAAATGATTGGCTGACAGTGTAAAAACTCTTATAATGTCAGTATATACATATTAAATCATTTGTAATAAACCAAAATATGTTGTTTACATTTTATTATATTTTCCTTCTCTTTATACTAGGTGTCTTTGTCATCTAGAGAAGGACGAGGTGATAAATTTTGATATATACCATGTTATTAAATATGATAATGATAATTTCTTATAACAAACTGAAATCAACTTTCATTGCACCAAACAATAAGTTACCTCTTCATTTATTACTTCATTAAACATTTTCAAAGGTATTATCATGCAAAAAATAAATATTTGAATATTAGATAAGTTATAATACTTTATTGTTTCTTAGCAATGATATTTTGATATAAAAATATTGTATATTATGATGTCAAGTACAAATAGTATACGAGTTAATTCATCTTCTTTATTTTTAGTTTGTTACAAAATGTATGATAAACTCTAAGAATAAGTTGTTTAAATACATGACAGACGGATAATTCCATAATCAAATTTCTATATGCAAATTTAAAAATGATCAATTTATTATAGCTTAAGGGTAATTATACTGAGACCCCCTTGAAGTAATGTATAATTAATTTATTAAGAGTAAATTACACCGTAAAACATTGAAGTTTATCTTAATTACACTCATCATCTTTTTTATTTAAAAGATTGTACACATCCCCGAAGGGGTAGTCATTGTAATATATTTATATAAATTAGATGTGATTAATGTAGATGCGAAAAATGGAAGAAATATTTGTGTAATTATACTAAAATAGAGGAATATTGTAATTTAATCTTATTTCTATCGAGGACATATGGTGTTCACATAATAGAGATTTGTTGTCCTAGATTTTATCCCATATATATATGATATACTCCACCACTGAAAACATGTTAGATCACTTAGTTTCATTATCATTGGTACAGGATAACGTGTAAAACATGATTTGAGACAACAAATATATGTTTGTGTTCCCAAACCTAGCTTAAGGGTAAATTACACCTACATCCCCTTGAAGTAATGTATAATTAATTTATTAAGAGTAAATTACACCAAAACATATTTAAGTTTATCTTAATTACACTCATCATCTTTTTTATTTAAATGATTGTACACATCCCCGAAGGGGTACTCATTGTAATATATTAATATAAATTAGATGTGATTTATATAGATGTGAAAAATGGTATAAATAATTGTGTAATTATACTAAAACCGAGGAATGTTGTAATTTACTTTTATTTCTATCGAGGACATATGGTGTTCCCACAATAGAGATTTGTGAGAGTGCAAAAAGTCAAGGATTGCATTAGCAACGTTTGCCTATATTTTGATGAAGACAAGAAATTCGTTAAAGCTTGAAGATGGCTCAACAATCAACATGCCGAGGGCTCAAGTGGTGACTTATTAGACTTAGGTTATAATTCTTTATTATCTTTTTAGAAGTCTAAGATGCTTGCCATAGATATTGAGTCTAGGTTAGTGTGAGTCTCACAAGACTTAATAAAGTAATTAATCCACTAAAATGAGACATCATCTAGAAATATATGATAATTAGGTTCATGCATTTATATACATTAATTTTGTGCATTAAAGGTATTATATTTTGGAAATCATATATTGCAAGAGCATATAACCTATATGTAGTTTACCATTTAATCATGTATTAAAAATACATTGGTTAATCGATTAACCCCATAATCGATTAACGTGTATGTTTTTCTGCTGTTTCAACAGCATAACTGAACTGCATAACTGAAAAACCAATTTTAGAGGTAAAATCTATTTTGTATAAATACTGGCTAATTGCAGAAACGGCTAAGAGAGAAAAACACAGAGAAAAGAGATAAATCATCATTGTTAGAATCTATTTTAGAGAGTGTTGAATTAGGAGAAAGATTAGATCATGCTAAGGCTTTAGTTTTCATATTCATATTGCATGATTCTTTGAAAAGCTTTCTTGCTTTGCATGATTCTTTGAAAAACTTTCTTGCATCATTCTTGTATTTCTTGAAAAGAAAAAGAGATATTTCTTATGATTGCATATTTTCAGAAACCTCATGCATGAACATTCATATTAGACTAGGACGTCTTGTGAGTTCTTGCTTAGGTTTTAGGCTTTGATCTTTNTATTGTAATATCTGAGTATTAAGTACTCATTCATAACTCAAAGCATTGTTAATTCAAGTATTGGGAAAATCCTAGCTGTGGTTAGGTAAGGTGTTCTTCACACAAAGACTTGGAGGTCTTGGGATAAAGAGCGATACCTTGGCTGGGGCCGAATCACGGTAAGAAAGATTTTATTGGAGGCGGTTTTGGGAAAGGTCAAACCAAGGGTGACGAAGTTCTTTGGGTTCCAAGAAAGGAGCGTTTGAGTCTTGTATTTGGAAGCGTGTATGTAACGTACATTGTGTTCTATAGTGAAGAAGGAAAATTTCCCAAATCAGATGGGAGGACTGGATGTAGTTTTGTAGTGGACAGCAAAACGAACCAGGATAAAATCCATGCACAATCTTTTCTTTCCTTTTCTCTGTTATATTTCAAGATGTTTTAATGCGAGTTTGGAGCTAATATTTTGCATGCTTGTTCCTTGCTATGTTCTTGCTAATCTTGAATAAAAGTATCTGTTGTAAATCTCTTTGTGTGTTGGTTAATAACTGTGCAAGTTGCTATTCTGATCATTTTGGTTCTGTTATTGGTTAATCGATTATGAACAATGCTTAATCGATTAACTGGGCATTTTTCAGCAAGTGTGTAAAAACCATAAAAGTGGAACTTAAGCTCTGCCACACCTATTCAACATCTCTTCTACGTGTATTCTGCCACTGATACCTAACAATTTGTTGTCCTAGATTTTATCCCATATGATATACTGCACCACTGAAAATATGTTCGATCATTTTAAAAGTCATTATTATTCTTGTTTTGCTTCATTATCTTTGATATGGGACAATGTGTAAGACATGATTTGAGACAGCAAATATATGTTTGTGTTCCCAAACCTCGTAATCATAACAAAACCAAAGCATACACATAGGGCTGGCAATGAACCGAAGCAACTCGGTATTCGTTCGTAATTCGATTCGTTATTTAGCTCGATAAACTTGGTTCATGAACCAAATGAGCCAAACTTGAGCTAGAAATTGAGCTCGTTAAATTAACAAACCAAACTCGAGTTGGATACAGTTCAACTTGTTAGGTTCATGAGCTAGCTCGATATATATATATATAAACTAATTTTTATGTTTATTATGACTCATATATTATTTTTTATATTTATATGTATAAAAATTTTGTAGTATTTTAAAAAAATTTAATTAACTATTTAAGTTGTCCAAATGAATCAATTGAACTGAGCCGAACAGTTCGCGAACTTTAACCGAACCGAGCTCGAGCTAAAAAAATAACTCGTATCGAACTCGAGTCGATTTTCGAGCCGAACCAATCCTTATCGAGCTGAACCGAGCTGAACTCTGGTTCAACTCGGTTCGACTCGTTTCAAGCACTACATACACACATTCTTCATCAACCATGTTTATGCTATCATTATCATTCGAGACGCCCTCTTCAATGACAACTTTTAAATATTCCTCACACTATATAAAAACATTACCCACTAACTTCATCATTTTCCTTTTCTACTAATGCTTCTTCACTTTATTAGATACCCCAACTTCATCATGGACAAATTCTAGAGTAGCATGTATGTAAACCACGTTGAAAACCTTTCTTTCATCTTCCTCCTTTTCTCATACTTAACCACACGCACAAGTGAAAGAATGGCGATGATGACAACCTCTTTCGTGTGTTTCTTTTTTGGATCATTATTTCTTGATTGGTATTTGTTTAAGCATTGGGAAATGAATTTAACATAAGTGCATGCATAATTGTAAGTAAGATACAAGAATATGGATTACAATTGAGATAGTAGTGTGCCACAAACAAGACTTTGTTTGATAAGCTAAGGTGAAGTTCGCCATAAGACATTTGGAATTCTTGATAAGAATAATGCTTTTGGTTAAGACAAGAAATTAGGAGAACTTATGCCCGCTAACAATGGATAATTCCAATATAATTCAACTTTCCTTATTTCACATCAAAACATGGCATACATATAGGTGTGGCTGGCCAAACTTGGCTTCCACGAAAATACAAAGAAAACATCAAATAAATTACCTAATTAAGACACTGAATAACTCATTTGTGGTTGGCCAACATTGGATTCTAACAAGCCACTTATTCCCACGGTTTCCTTGAATGAGACAAGCCTCACACAACGCTAAATGACTTTACTAAGGCTGGACTACTTAGGATTCCATCTAACTGAAGATGCAAGCATACATCAATGAGTAGATTGTGCATGCAAGCATGCATCACATAGATTTTGATGAAGACAAAGGTTGAGGAAAGACAAATTTTGACAAAGACAAAGATCGACAACATAAAATTTTATATCAAGGACAAACTTGAAGGGATGAATAAATCAACAAACAACAATGTCAATAACAAAGTTAAGACTCACGATTCACACAAGATAAAGCATTCAAGAAGATATATAGGCTAAGTGTTTTTATTTCTTTATTAGGTCTTAAGATGTTTGCTTAGAAAGAGTCAAGGCTAGGATGAACTCTAATGGAAGTCTCACAAGCTAAAATCAATCATAACTAAAACGAGACTTACATGCATACATACATGATTTACATGCACATGCATACATATATGATTATATGATTTTGATGCATTTAAAAAGAGTTTTAAATCATACATTATTCAAAGTCATGCATCATACTTTTACAAATCATGTAGGAGGTTCATATCATATTGAAACATCATTTTGTATAACCATTGGTTGATATGTTATCATCTGAAAGAGTGTTCCAATTAGCATCGTTGAATCCTTCTAGGATAGCTGGAAACCTATAATAATGTAATTCAAGGTTTATTGTTTTCTTAAGGTGTCCCATTACCCTTTCTATAGCATGGAAATGCTTCGAACTAGGTCTACTGATAAACTTGAATAATAATGCCACAACATAGGTAATTTTGGGTCTAGTACAATCAGTGGTATACCGAAGGCTGCAAATGCTAAATACTTAGTTTGCCTTACACCTTCGCTAGTGTTCCTAGAAATTTTTACACTTCGATCATATAGTATGGTAGCAGGTTTACAATCAAAGTATTTATATTTCTTTAGGATTTTTCCACATAGTGAGATTGATCCAAAGAAATTCCTTCTTTTGACCTAGTAATTTTTATACGCATGATTACACTTGCCTATCCAAGGTCTTTAATATCAAAGTTATTACACAATAATGATTTCACATTATTCATAATATTAATGTTGGAACCAAATAGGAGTAGGTCGTCTACATAGTGACATACAATAGTGCAAATGTCATTTTCTGATTTGTAATAAATGCATTTGTCACTTTCATTCACCTTAAACTCATTCGAGACCATTAAGTCGTTAAACTTTTCATGCCATTGTTTAGGTGTTTGCTTAAGACCATACAACGACTGGTCTAACTTGCAAACCTTATTTTCTTGCCCTTGTATTACAAAACCTTCAAGTTGTTCCATATAGATTTCTTCTTCCAAATCATCATTTAAAAAAGCAGTCTTAACATTTATTTGATGTACAACTAAATTATGTATCGCAATGAGCGATATTAGTACTCTAATGGATGTTATTCTAGTAACAAGTTAAAAGGTGTCGAAGAAATCTACATTCTCATTTTTCCTGAAAACCTTGGCTATAAGGCGAACCTTGTACGTTTCCATTGTGCCATCAGGTTTCAGTTTCTTTTTCAATATCCACTTACAACCAATATGTTTGCAACTAGGAGGAAAGTCAGCTAAATGTTAGGCCTTGTTAGACTCTAGAGAACCTATGTCATCATTTATGGCATCTTGCCACAAATCAACATCCAAATAAGTCAAAGATTCTTGGAGTGTTGATGAATCATCTCCCAATGTATAGACCATATAATCAGGTCAATACTCTCTAGCAGTTATTGTTCTTTCACTTCTTCTAGGTTCTATTTCTAACCCATCATTATTATCATTATCGCTAATCATAGGTATGTGACTAGTTGATGTGCCCCCACTATTCCTCAATTTACAAGGGAATTTCATTTCATTGAAGTCATCATCGTTAGACTCGATGATCACTTTTGCGTTAAGATCATAAAACATGTACGTCTTATTGTTTATAACATACTCAATGAATACACATTCAATGGCTCTACATGTGAGTTTAACTCTCTTGGGGTCTGGTATCCGGACATAAGTCAGACAACCACAAATTCTCAAATAAGACAAGTTTGGTTGTCTATTCTTAAAAATTTCATATGAGAAATTTTGCTTTTACCATTTGGGACTTTATTTAACAAATAACATACAGTTAATAAAATTTCACCCACCAAGAGGGTACTGCACTAGAACTTAACATAATAGATACAACTAATTCAGTTAAAGTTCTATTCTTTCTTTCAGCTTTACCATTCATTTCAGGTGAATATCGTACAATTGTTTCATGAATAATGTCATTTAATTTATAAAAATCATTAAACATGTTAGAGTCATACTTAGTGCCTCTATCACTTCTAAGTTTCTTTATTTTCTTTTCAATTGATTTTCAATTTCAGTTACATATAACTTAAACTTGTCAAGTGCTTCACTTTTATTTTTTATAAGATATACATAAGTAGAATTAGAGCAATCATCAATAAAAGTGATAAAATATCGTTTACATTTCTAGTTAACGTTCCAACTAATTCACATATATTTGAGCGTATCAAATCTAAAGACTCAAATTATCGCACTACTAACTTATGTGGTTTTTTAGAAATATTTGCATGACTGAACGATTCGCAAATTTTAAAATCATTTTTAGATAACTTTGGAATTAAACCAAAACTACTCAAATTTGAAATTGCACGTTTATTAATATGACAAAGTCTAGAATGCCAAATATTAAAATCACACAACATGTAAATTGAATCGGAAATTTTATTCATAAAAACATCAACATTTAATTTAAATATGTCATTAGTGGCGTACCCTTTCCCTACAAATACCCCATCCCTAGTAAGAGTGTACAAGTCTGCTCCTATGATCTAGGTAAAACCAACCTTTTTAAGAAGAAAACTAGAAACTAGATTTTGCCTCATCTTTGGAGTGTGAATCACATATTTGAGAATCAGAGTTTTCCCAAATGTAAACTTTAGCTCCACATCACCTGTTCCAACAAAAACAGTGGTGTGGGAACCACCCAACAACACCTTCTTGTCATCAACATTCGTATATGTTTTGAACATACCACAATCATAGCAGACATGGAGGGAGGCACCAATATCAACTCACCAACCATTAGTTCCTCTAATCATAGTGACCTCAGATAACACCATCGCATATGACTCATCAATAATGTTGGCTTGTGGAGGACAATCCATAGGTTTATTTCTGCACTTTCGTATCATATGACCTAACTTCCCACATTTATAGCAGATTAACATGTTGTTAAAGTCATTCTTAGTGGGTAGCTTAGCATATTGGACCTTCTAGGGTTCCAATTCTTGTTGCAACTGGTGTTCTTAACCTTATTCCCACTGCGGTACTGATTCTTAAAATTAGTGTCAGAAGGCTTCAGAACCACACTTGAGAATTTCTTCTTAGTGCTATTGTTGGAGACAATCAACACCTCATCTCTCTGATCTTGTCTACGAGTCTCTTCTTCAATACGAAGATGAGTGATCATTGATTCTAAAGAGATTTCTTTGGTCTTATGCCTCAAAAGGTTTTTGAAGTCCTTCCAGCTAGGAGGCAGTTTGTCAATTATGATAACCACTTGAAATTGCTCATCTAGGGGCATACCCTTAGAAATGATCTCATGAGCAATTTTCTATATCTCGTGTGACTGAGACTCTTCTGACTTATCATAGTTATATGATACTTGAGGTAGCGGCTAACAACATATTTTGTAGTCCCAACATCCTCAGTATCATATTTCTTTTGAAGTGCATACCAAATTAATTTGACAGACTTGTATGGGCTATAATAATCATAGAGATTATCAGACAACCCGTTCAGAATGAAATTCTTACACAAGTAATTACTTTCATTATAGAGAGCTATTGCAATAGTCAATTTATCTTTATCCTCTTTTTCAGCTTTTTCTGACACCATTAGGCTATCAATTTTTAGAATGTGGGCAACATTTCTTACAATAAGGAAAAATTTCTTCTTAAGTTGCCACCGTTAGAAATTTGTCCCATCAAACTCAAATGGTTTATTCATGTCAAAGTTGTTCGATCCACTAATATTATCTATGAATCCCATTAAGCTAGAAATGTCTTAAAATTGTTGTTTGCATAGCTCGCAACAACTCCAAAAGGTAAGAAATAATACTTATTGAGTCATGACCATGTCGCTCTTTTTAAGATATTTTGTAGTACTGCTAAAATTGTGCAAGCAGACTATCAACCACATCATCCCCATGATAAAACAACTCAATTCACTATTATTCGATTTCTTATTGCACTATAAGAATTGATCTCGAATACATCTACAATATGGCTACCAATGTCAATTCTCGAAATTCCCACAATATGGCTACCCGTGCCAATTCTTTTTGCCACAATATTGACTATCAGTGTTAGTTCTCGAAATTCCCACAAAATGGCTGCTTATGCCAATTCTCAAGTGTCTCAGAAAGAAAGGGAGAGAAGGTTGTTGGAAATGCGTCAACGGAAAATTATGGGGGAGAAAGAAGAAGTTGAGAGGAAACGCCTTCAACTTGGAACGACGAATTATGAAGGGATGAGGCCTCTATTTATAGCCTAGGCCTCCAACCGCATCTCCATCCGACAGCTCAAAGATCCAAATGGCTACACAATCCAATGATGGAAAAGTACCACTCGGATCCTCACCTCCTTTGACTGAGTTTCCCTACCCCGCTCTCCTCACTCTCCAACCGTGTGGACTGAGTCACCCATGTGTGACACGTGTGTGTTGACTTGGCTAACTCATGGTCCAACCCCAAAAGCCCCAAAAAAATTTATTTAAAAAGAATGTGGGGCTCAAGCCCGACCCGAACACGAACCGAGCCCAGTCGGTCGGACGACAGCGGGGGAGGAGGAGGTGGTGGTGGTGCGTGCACACATGTTTGGAGGGTTTTGTTTGTGTAGGTATTCACCCACCCACAAAACCAATTATACCCCTTGGGGCACATCTGAAGGTTGTAACTTAAGGCTTATAAAGCCTTTCAAATTTCTTCCTCCAAGTAATATGAGACTAAGAAGTTTTTTTCATTTCAAAACTCCAAAAGTCACTTATTAATGGTCACATTAATATGCATTAAAAACACTTTGAAAACAAAAAATTTCCAACAGTTTTTCATCTATTGCATGAAGTGGCTAAGACTATCCTCTAGTCTTTGTCATGTTGAGGTTTCTGCAATTGAGTCTAATGTTGCATAGTTGGAACACCTGAGTTAAATGAAAAATTATTTTGCTTCCAATGCATATTAAAGTTATAATTATTTGAATATGAATTCCCACAATATCTCCCTATTGATTTCCTTCCTCAACACAACAACCGTTAACATGTGAATTATGAAGAAGATCCTCTTCTTGACCATGGATTGATTTTGATGAATACACCAACAGAAATAAAAGATGAAATGATCGAAGGCCTTGAAGAGTGCAAAATACTTTTATAGTTCATGTTAATTAGATATCACATAAAGTTCTTGAAAAATGTTTAACAAAGTTTTAAAGGGGTGGAATATAGCAACAAGGTTTCTACAAAGGATTTTTTAGAAAGCCAAGTAAGATGTTACTTGAAACAGAGTAACATGTTTATTAAAATAGAGTAGCAAGTTACTTGAAACAGAGTAATATGTTATCTAAATGGAAAATGGGCCAGTAACCGATTATTGAGATGGGTAATCGGCTACTCAGTGGATAGTAAGGTCCGATAATAGATTATGACGTTCTAGTAATCGATTACTATGTGTTGGGAATTATGTTTTGAATTTGAAACTCAACCAGCATACCCATACATTTGAGAATGAATGACACTTATACACACACTTTCATACACTTTGGTAAACAAATATTTCAAATGTTTTTGAAAAACATATTGAGAAAAGTTCTGTACTTTTATACTTTATGTAAAACAAAGAGCTAAGTGCGATATTGAGTTAAAATTTTCTTGAAAAGGATTTATACATCAAAAGATTAAGGGTAGTAGTCCTAAGCCATTATGAAAAGTTTTCTTTTATGAAGAAGAAAATTCTCATTGACCTTGGCTAGGTTTTGATGAAGACACCAACATCAACAAAAATAAGAAAAAGGATAAAAAACCTTGATGCATGGAAAGCACACCCACATATAGATAAGGTTTTTAATTTATTTCTAGTGTATGTCCAACCTTTACAAATCATTCTTACTTTCTACCATATATGATTTTAAAAATAGATTTTTCAAATGTTTTCACAATGTCTTAAAAGAATGAAATTGAGTTACAAAATTCTAAAAATGAGTTTTTAGAAAACGAAGTAGCACGTTACTTGAAATAGAGTAATATGTTACCTTTCAGAAAAATGGGCCAATAAATGATTACTATAAATGGGTAATCGATTACAATGTTAGACAGTAAAGTCCAGTAAATGATTATCACAATATATTAACTGATTATTGTGTGTTGTTATTGGAATTAACCATCATCTTATCAAATGAACCAGTATCTTCCCCAACATTTTATACCTCATCGAATGCACTTTGGAGCCTTTCTAAATCACAATTGAACTTCACTCTAAATTACACTTTGTGCATTCAACTTATACATGTTTTTTAGAAAACCGTTTCTGAACTTTAAAAATATGGAAAGCTAAGAGTAAGTGTGTCATTAAGTTTAATTGTTCTTTAAAGTATACCTTAATAAACCAAATTGGGTTTAGAGATCCTTATCCAACTTAAGTCTTCTTCTTTATTACAAAATAAAGATCACCATAGGGTTTGGTGAATGTGATTGTAAAGCATAAAAAATGTATTCTTTCTTTTAAGATTTGAGCGATCAAAGGAGAGAATCTTAGCATGAGATTAATTCAATACTCAAATTACATAGTGGAAATACATAGAATCAAGTAAGGGGGATTAGACATAGCCTTTGGGTTGTAAATATGAACCATGATACGCCATGGTGTGATTCTCTCTATCTCTAACTCTGTACATTCTACAATTTGTGTTCTTCACTATTTTACTCCTATTGCAATTCTAGTTTTACTTGTTTAAGAATAAAAAAATGTTTTCAAACTTAATTCAACTCCTCTTAGGCTACCATCTTTTAATTACATCTTCTTCTTCATAAAATCAAAGATCACTGTAGGGTTTGGTGAGTGTTTATGTAACAAGAAAGTTGTCTATATTCTGAGGAAAAATTGAGTGTTTTAGAAGATAGTCTTAGTGCGAGACTTGTAAAATAAACTCAATTGAATAGGAAAAATCCCTTGAATTAGAAAAAAAAATGGATTGGATATAGCCTTCAGTTGAAGAAGGTAAACCAATATGCATCTTCGTGTGAATCTCTCTAACCTTAGTATTAGCTTCATAAAAGGGCACTGTATGTAGTCTTCTTTTATTCTTTACCATTTGCTTGTGTTGAAAATTGTAAGTTATATTTTATACAAGAACAAAATTGTTGCAAACCTAATTTACCTCCTCTTAGGTTGATATATAGCATTTACAATTGGAACTAGATCAAGGCTGGATAATTTGATCCTAGATGCTAGTTAAATTAAAGTCACATAGATGGCTTCCTCCAAACCCTTTTCTAGGTGAAGGCTCTAACATTAACAAATCTCCAAGTTTCGTTAGGAAGTGCTAATATTTTTTGGAAAATTAGAATGAGGATCTTCATAGAATTCCAAGACTTAGACACATGGAATGCTTTAAAATAAGGTTCGTGTATCTCCAAGATAGTTGTTTATGGGGCTAAACAATCTAATCCGAAAGGAGTCTAGAATGATGATGATAAAAATAAAGTTCAATATGATCTTAAGGCCAAAAATATCTTAACCTCTTCATTATGGATAGATGAGTTCTTTAGAGTGTCAATTTGAAAATATGCAAAAGAAATGTAGGACACTCTAGAGTACTTATGAGGGAATAGAAGAAGTCAAAAGATCTAGAATGAATACTTTGTCCCAATAATATGAAATGATAAAGATAAAACTAGGAGAGAAAATCCTATACTTACAAAAGAGATTCACCCACTTAATAAACTATTTGATCACCCTTGGAAAACTTCTCTCAAATAGTCATTTAAATCCTAAGGTTCATAGATTACTAATAAGATAATGGCAACCAAAAGTGGCAACAATTTCTATAAACAAAAATATGTCCAAAATGTATTTGGCTGCATTATTTGGCAAATTTCAGGAACTTGAATTGGAATTAATCCAATTAGAGCAACACAAAGAACTTAGAAAGAAAGGAAAAACTATTTCCTTGAAGGTTATAGTTGATTATTGTGAAACTTCAGAAGATGAAAGAACATAGTGTTGTAAGCATGAATCTTCTTATGCGGGACACTCTAGAGACTACTTATGAGGGAATAGAAGAAGTGAAAAGATCTAGAATGAATACTCTATCCTAATAGTATGAAATGTTTAAGATAAAACTAGGAGAGAAAATCCCATACTTACAAAAGAGATTCACCCACTTACTAAACTATTTGACCACCCTTGGAAAAGTGCTCTCAAATAGTGATTTAAATCCTAAGGTTCATAGATTACTAATAAGATAATGACAACCAAAGGTGGCAACAATTTCTGAAAAGAAAAGTATGTTCAAAATGTATTTGGCTGCATTATTTGGCAAATTTTAGGAACTTGAATTGGAATTAATCCAATTAGAGCAACACAGAGAACTTAGAAAGAAAGGCAAAACTATTTCCTTGAAGGCTATAGTGGATTATTGTGAAACTTCAGAAGATGAAAGAAGACAGTGATCTAAGCATGAATCTTCTTGTAAAGAAGTTTAGTAAGTTTTTAAAAAAAAGAACAAGGCCATGAAGTATGGCCAAGTTAAATGGTTCTTGAAGAACACTAGAGCATTTATATCAGGGCAAAACTTCACATGCTTTGAATGCAGGAAAGTTGGACACATTAAGGTGGGTTGTCCTTCCTTACAAAATAAGAATACATTCAAAGGAAAGAAGGACAACAAACCAAGAAGATCATACATTACATGTAAGGATAATGACATCATTGTAAATTCATAGCCTCAGAATGTGAAACAAGCACATTTTTCTTTAATGGCCTCACACCAATATGACGATGATGATGACGTTAGTGACTATGAACTAAATGATAAACCTTCATATGATGAGTGAAAAAGTGCATTTAATCAATTGCATAAAAATCCATCAGACTCTCTAGATTATGCATTAAATATAAAAACACAATAGAACTTCTTGAGAGTAATAATAAAAATCTTCAAAAGAATTTGGATACTTTCAAATTCAAATGGAAAGACCTTATTGAATTGAATTCTTATTTAAAAATGTATCACTTTTCATAGTTTCAACAAGACCTTATTGAATCATGTGAGACCATTATAAAAGTATTGCACAAGACGTCATTTTTAAAAACCATAGTGAGGGTACCTTTTAAGCCAATCTTTAAACCTCTCCCAACTTTCAAATAACTTTTCAACCTCTTCTTCACAAAAATCTGTAATTTCATTTCATAAAGAATTCGTTTTAGACATGGGGAAAAAATTAGATTAAACTTTTGACACAATGCTTCTCATGATGTAATTGAACAAGAAGGTAAAATATTTAGCCAAGTCTTTGCCTTATCCTTTAATGAAAAAGGAAAAAAACACAAATGCAAACACTGTGCAGAAAAAATTTCAGACCTAAATGTTCCACAAATTTCCAAAAATTATTTAATACCGAAGTATGAGTGTCTTCCCTATCTAAGCATGAAAAGTTGGGAGATTATTAATAATTTGAGGGTTGATTCCAAATTGGAATCAA
Organism: Lupinus angustifolius; assembly: GCF_001865875.1. Taxonomy (NCBI): domain Eukaryota; kingdom Viridiplantae; phylum Streptophyta; class Magnoliopsida; order Fabales; family Fabaceae; genus Lupinus; species Lupinus angustifolius. The sequence continues at coordinate 13,074,344 of NC_032013.1, read as the reverse complement.
CTATTTCAGGTAAACAATGCATATGGTGGAATCACAAATATTGGGAAAAAAGCAACTCTCACAAAGTTCTATCCTCATCTCCTTGCAGTTTCAAATTCATCTCTTCCATTGGAAACAAAAAATAGATACAAATATTAGTAATAAAGAAAATAAAAAAAGTGAGACACCATATAGGTATTTTTTAACCTTGGTGATTATACATGATTTACTTGGATAATGTTAACGAAAACAAAGTGAGACACCATATAATAACTTGTTAGATCTATTTCCTTCATAGAAGCTCAATTTAATAGAAAATTAAAATGACTTAGAAGTGACAATGGGGTAGAATTTTTTATGCATGATTTCCTGGCTGATAGAGGAATCATTGATCAAAGAAGTTGCATTGAAACACCTCAACAAAAATAGTGTAGTAGAGAGAAAGCACCAACACATCCTCAACATAGTTAGAACCCTCTATTTTCAGTCTAATATACCTTCCAAACTGTGGAATTTTACTATAAACCAAGTTATTCATATTATCAATATATTTCCTAGCCCGCTACTAAAAAATAAAAGTCTCTATCAAGTCTTATTCCATGAACTTCCTTCCCTATATCACCTAAAAGTTTTTGGCTGCTTAAGTTTTGCTTCTTCTATCCAGGCACATAGAACCAAATTTCAACAAAGAGCAAGGAAGTCTGTTTTTCTTGGGTATAGAGAAGGCACTAAGGGATATGTCTTGTATGATTTGGAATCTCATGAGGTTTTTATTTCCAGATACGTTATTTTCTATGAAATTTCCTTTCCTTTTCAGTTTGTCCAACATAAGCTGCAACTTATATCTACCATTTCCTTTCCTTTTCAGTATTCTTCAAGAACCACATCTTTAATTTATAGCGTATGATAAGGTGCTTCCGTCATACACCTTCCTTCATGAAATTAGCATTCCAAATGGTTAAGCCATTTCACACAACCATTCATGTAAGATGATTTTACAAATAGTCATCTCACTTAACATAATATCTATTTGATTTCATTTAATTATTAAAATAGAAATAATATCATAACAAAATGATGTTTCTTCCATAAGTTAGTAAACATGATTTAACTATATCATTAATTATTAAACCATTATATAAGATACAATTCTTACATTCTCCACTTGTCTCATGTAAGAATACATTTATGGTTTAATAAGAAAATATAACGCACATATAAATATAATATTAAATCATCGATATAATGACTGCATCATAACATCATGATTAAGTAGAAAGTTAATATGTGTCATGACGGTTGTACATCATTATTTTCGACATAGTCCATTCCATGTACCACAATACTAACCTTATATCCTTAACATAACACATAATGAAGATTATGGTCCAACTTTAATGTCTTTAATAAGACCTTTATTCATGTTGCCCTTATCTAATCCAATAATGTATACCAATTAGAAACAGGAAATGTTAGAAACAACTTTCATAGTTGAGCTTAGAGTGTCAAACAATCCAAAACAATCCAAAATAATCATAATATATTCTCATTAATGATGTACAATAATGCCCATTCTTTTGACATGCTCATAAAATATCTAGGGCGACAATCCTTTCTTAGTGGATATATTCATAATATATGTGCTAACATATCTTAGATTGTCACTCTTTGTTTCTGAACTTCTTTAATGACAAGATAGATCATTTCATAAGTTTAGCACCCTAGAGTATTTGTCATTCATCACTAAAAAACTATGACAATAAGTTTTCAGTGGCCTGACAATAATGTCAACATAATTCAAGCCCTGAAATAAAGACACACAATAAACTGTAGTCTCAAAACTTGCTACAGGTTCAGCTTTCAAATCACCCCAAGGTGGTGATATATTCCTTATGTAAACATTTGTTGATTAATTTTCTTTATACACTTACATTTAAAGCATTCATAGCATGCATAATACTTCCAACAATGCATGTATATATAATTAATTTCATCCAATCATATTTTAAGTCACTTTAGAAATTTCTATTACTTTGAGTTTGACTTCATTATAGATTGAAACATGCATAACACTTTTCTATTCTAGATCTCTCCAAAACTCTTTATATAGACCTCATGAGACAAATTCAATGATCATTATGATTTTTATGGAATATCTTTATTGGGATCGCAATGATTGTTTCATTCATGTTTTTCATTTCAAAGTTACTAGAGAGAAATTTCTTAATTACATACAAGAGATCAATATCATTAGTTACAAGAAAGATATCATAACTATACAAAATCAAGAAGATAAATATTTATCTGAATTCCCATTCAAAAATACATATTTCATATCCATTTAATATAACTCTAGATCGTAATCACTCAAAAATAATATTATAATTCTAAGACAATCTTTCTAATAGATTGAAAAGTTTCTTTATAATTAGTGTCAATTTTGTGAGTAACCCTTTTACAAATACTCTACTCTTGTAATATTATAAGTTACTATGAGAGTTATGTTTGACCCTTAAAGCCTCACCTTCAAACAAATCTCTTAAAATTGAGAAAAATATTAACTAAGATCTTAACATTCTAACTCAATTTATGTCTTAGGTAAATAAATCATTAACCATAAAAGAGCTTATCTCATTATTTTTTTATATATTTTTTGAGATCTTCTTAATGATATTTGTCATGGTTCTTCTACTATAGGCTCATTTACATTAACTTCATTGAGACGAGTGAGATCATTTACTTGTTGTTCTTTTATGTTGTAAAGTGATTCAACAATTTTAAGGAATAACAACTTTAGAAGAGATACAAGTCAAATAACATTGTATTCTATTTTCAAGAAATTCAACTTTTCGTTGTCATCTACTCCACTTCCACTAACTTCATCATTCATAATGAACTTAATATTATCAGTTTCAATAATCCTTAATGATATAGTTTCAATAATAAAACTTTACCCTTTTAACTTTTTCTGGATATAACCAATGAAATAATCATTTTGTTTTGCATCCAATTTATTTTATTGTGGATTATAGTATTTAATTTCTATTTGACAATCTTAAACATGTAAGTGTCTTATAATAGGTTTCCTACTATTTCATAGATCAAAAGAAATCTATGAAACTATCTTGCTAGGAACCCAATTCAAAAAATACATGATAATATGTAAAAATAATTCCACAATAAAATGGGTAAAGAAGAATTACATACCTTAGTTTTGACCATATCCAAGAAGGTTCTATCACGACTTTCTATTACATCATTTTATACTTCTCAAGGAATTTAGCAAATCGAGTTGGGTGCCATCCAAAATCTTTATTTCTTCCAAAATATTCCTCACTTTTGGAAATTTTACACCTTCACCATTATGTCTAATTTCATTTGAACTTCACTAATAAAATACCTAAAGTATTTACAACTTTAGACTTTTCATGAAGAAATTAGACATACTATAATGTCAACAATACTTACAAAAACAATAAAGTATATTTATTTATTGAAAGAATTAACATCAAAAGTACACAAAATAGTTGTGCATACTTTCAAGAATTTAGTGGCTTCTCTAATTATGTGTTTTCTTGTTTTCTTTAATGCAATCCACATATACATTCACATTAGTAAAATTTCAAATCTTAGACAACTTTGTTTTCTACCAATCTTGTGAAGAAGATCTTTGCTCCTGACCTTAGCAAGGTTTTGATGAAGACACCAACATCACCAAAAAGAAGAAAAGGAAGAATACTTATGAAGACAAAGAAGATTAAAGCTTCAAGAAAATTAGATTAAGTCTCTATAGGTACTTCTATCCTAAAACTCTTAAATATACAAAGTAGTAATGCTCAAACTATTTTTAAAGAAAAATGAAACACTTTAAAAATCCTTTAAACATTTTTCAAAAATAGTGTGTAACGGGTTACTTCATCTAAGTAATAAGTTACGTGTGTGAGAAAAAGATTTCTGCAACTTAAAACTGTTCAGAGTAATCCATTACTGCCTTTGAGTAACAGATTACCAGTTTTGAAAAAGGTGAGTAACTGATTACCCAAATGGTGTAATCGATTACTCTAATTCGTTTTTAAATAAACAGTGGACAGTGAATTTGGGTAATCGACCCACTACCAATAATCGATTACTGAGAGCTACTGCATGAGATTTCAGATTTCAAAATGAAATGTTTTCACTCCAAACGAAATCTCTTCACTTCAAACAACTCCTACACTTTCAGAAAGGCACCATGTGTGTTTGGAAAGTCTATATAAAGGGTCTAACTCTCACAACACAAACACACAACAATACACAACTCTTATAAAATTTCCAAATGCTCTTAAACTTATTCTAAAGTTATTTCTCTATACTTTTTACAACTAGCACTCAAACTTTCAAAAGTTATTTTTCTGAAGTTGCTTAGAAGTGTTTCAAAGTTTTCCAAAAGAGCATTATTATTTAGTATACTTAAAGAGTTGATTGGGTTGCAAGTTATACTACTTTCATACTTGTAAAGGCAATCTGCCATTGTTGTACATTCTTCAATATTGTTGCAAAAGTTGTACATTCTTCAATATTGTTGAAAAGAAGAAGAAAAATATTTCTCTAAAAGCAAAAGTGGATAGATATGACTCATCTGGAGATGAATAAGAAAAAGATGATACGAAAGATATAAGTCTCTTCGTAAAGATATTTAGCAAGTTCCTAAAAAGGAACAAAGGCGCAAAGACTGGTCAAATAAGGAAATTCTCCAAAAGCAATGATGCCTCCACCTCAAGTCAAAACTTTACATGTTTTGAATGTGGCAAACCGGATCACATGAAGATGGATTGTCCAAATTTGAGAAAGGGTTCTTTCAAAGGAAAGAATGATATAAAGACTGGACGAAGAGCATACATTGCTTGGGAAGATAATGATACCAGTTCTGCATCTGAAACATAAAATGAAGAGCAAGCGCATCTATCACTTATGGAATCTCATCATTCTGATAATGAAGAGGTAAACGACTCTAATCCATTTTCTTCTTCTGAACTTCAATCTGCATTTAATGATTTACATGATGAATATGTCAAATTAAATAAAATGTTTCTAAAACAAAAGTCTGAATTAGATGCATTTAGAAACAAACCTTCTTCATCCTCTTGCCAAAATTGCGTCACTCTTGAAAACAAAGTATCAACATTAAGTCTTGAACTTAATAAGCTAAACAAGAGTGGTAAAAGCTTAGAAAATATTAT
>NC_032013.1:13068507-13069046 GCF_001865875.1 Lupinus angustifolius | reverse complement strand
GCACAATCTTCTAAGCATAAGTCAATTATGTGACAAAGGATTTCATGTGGCGTTCTACCCAGATAAGTGCATCATTGAAAGTAAGGATTCTAATAATTCTAAACTCATTGGTAAAAGAATAAATAATATATATATATGATTGACATGGATTCTACTTTACCTATAAAATGTTTAGTAGCAAATGATAATCATGATGCATGACTTTTGCATAGAAGAATTGCTCACATTCACATAGAACATTTGAATAAACTCATTAAGAAAGATTCAGTTGTTGGTTTACCCAAAATGAAGTTTGTTAAAAACAAACTATGTAGTGCTTGTCAAATGGGTATACAAACAAAAACTTCTTTCAAACCAAAGCACATGGTTTCTTCCGATAGACCATTACAATTACTTCATATAGATTTATTTGGTCCCTCAAGGACAAGACGTTTTGGTGGAAGTTATTATGCTCTTGTTATAGTGGATGATTTTTCTAGATGTACTTGGACTCTATTCTTAGTTCATAAGAATGAGGCATTCAAAGCCTTTAGCATTTA
>NC_032013.1:13067184-13068407 GCF_001865875.1 Lupinus angustifolius | reverse complement strand
TTCAAAACTCCTCTTTTGAGGAATTCTGTGATGATCTTGGGATCAACCACAATTTTTCTGCTCCTAGAACACCTCAACAAAATGGTGTTGTAGAGAGAAAGAGTCGGTCCTTAGAAGAACTGGCTCAAACAATGTTGAATGAAACTAAACTCCCAAAATACTTCTGGGCTGATGCAGTTAGCACTGCATGTTATGTTTCGAATCGAGTTCTTATAAGACCTATTGTTAAGAAAACCCCCTATGAACTCTTCAAAGGTAGAAAACCTAACATTTCTCATCTACATGTTTTTGGTTGTAAATGTTTTGTTCTGAATAATGGTAAGGATAACTTGGGCAAGTTTGATGCAAAAGCTGATGAAGGTTTTCCTTGGTTATTCTCTCACGAGTAAAGTTTATAGAGTCTTTAATAAAAGAACTCTAGCCATGGAAGAATCTGTTCATGTAACTGTTGATGAAACCAATCATGAATTACAAGATGTGATATCCTGTGATGAAGACAACTTGCCAAGTTCCCCTACTAAAGAAAATCCTATTGTTGATATTACAACTGAACCTGAAGAATTGAGAATAGATGATAATCTATCTTCTCAAGAAGAGCATATTCACTCAGATCTACCAAAAGAATGGAGAACTCATCGAAATCATCCTATTGACAACATCATCAGTGATATAAGTAAAGGTATAACTACTCGTAGAATGACTGATTCTTGTCTAAACATGGCCTTCGTATCTCAGATAGAACCCTCCAAGATTGATGATGCAATTGAGGATGAACAATGGATTCTTACTATGTAAGAAGAATTAAACCAGTTTGAGAGGAATGAAGTTTGGGAACTTGTTCCTAGACCGAAACATAGGCATGTCATTGGAACTCGTTGGGTCTTTAGAAATAAACCTGATGAAAATGGTGTTATTGTTAGAAACAAAGCTAGACTAGTAGCCCAAGGATACGATCAGGAAGAAGGTATAGACTTTGATGAAACCTTCGCCCCGGTTGCTAGACTTGAAGCTATTAGGCTATTACTTGCATATGCTTGTTCTCTTAATTTTCAGTTATATCAAATGGATGTGAAGAGCACTTTTCTCAACGGCTACATTCAAGAAGAAGTGTTTGTAGAGCAATCTCTTAGTTTTGAAGATTACAAATATCCTTCTCATGTCTACAAGATAAAGAAAGCCCTCTATGGTCTAAAGCAAGCTCCACGAGCGTGGTATGATCGTCT
>NC_032013.1:13066840-13067084 GCF_001865875.1 Lupinus angustifolius | reverse complement strand
TATCAAAGTATCGAGGTATGATCGGATCTCTTCTATATTTGACTGCCAGTAAACCTGATATCATGTTTATGTATGTCTGTGTGCACGCTATCAATCTAAACCAAAAGAATCACACTTAGTTGATGTTAAGAGAATTATGAAATATCTTAAAGGTACAACTGAAGTTGGACTTTGGTATCCAAAAGGAAGTATATGTGAATTGGTTGGATATTCGGATTCAGATTTTGTCGGATGTAAATCTGAA
>NC_032013.1:13064953-13066740 GCF_001865875.1 Lupinus angustifolius | reverse complement strand
ATCTGAAAGGAAAAGTACAAGTGTACTTGTCACATTTTAGGCAATGCTCTAGTCTCTTGGTCTTTCAAGAAACAAGCATGTGTTACGCTAAGCACTGCTGAGGCTGAATATATAGCAGCAGGTAGTTGTTGTGCCCAAGTGTTGTGGCTTAAGCAACAATTACGAAATTGTGGCTTAGACTTAGGCTGCACTCTGCTGAAATGTGATAATACTAGTGATATAAACCTTACAAAGAATCCTATTATGCATTCTAAAACCAAACACATAAATATAAGGCATCACTTCCTAAGGGACCATGTTCAAAAGAAAGATGTGTATGTAGAATTTGTTGATACTCAGAACAAACTTGCAGATATTTTCACTAAGTCCTTGGCAAAATAACCTTTTTACAAAATTAGACTTGAATTAGGCATTCTTGATGAAGCTTACCTGCCTTAACATGTTTATATGATTATATGTTTGCTTCATTATGATTATCTTATGCCTACTTGATCTTAAATATATTTATTTATGTTTCAAAACTTCAGTTTTTGAGTTAAAAATCATTTTCATAGCTTAATTTTGCCTAAAAATAAGCTTTTATGGGGTCATTAATCGATTACACTGGAAAGCAATCGATTACATGGTTGAACAGCGTGTTTCAGTAACTGATTACCCAAAGTGAATAATCGATTACTCCAAGTTGTTGTTTGAAAATTTTAAAAATTTATTTTTGAGTAACCGATTACTCTGAGCTGTTATATATGTATTTTCTGCATTTTTTTAACTTTTTCAAACTCATCTTCCTCACTCAACTCGTGTTCTCTCCTTCTCAAAACCTTTCAACCTCTAAAAACCTTGTTTTTGATCCGTTTCAAGAGATTTTTGTGTCTATTGCTATCACATTTTTATTCCAAACACTTCTAACCAATCATTTTCGTGATTAGTGGCTTGAATCAAAAAACCCCCAAAATATTCGAGAAAGCCAAATTGATGTGGAAGCGATCCACAAAATGGGTTTCACCCAAGACCCTCGAACCTACATCTACAAACATAGAACCGACAAGCCGACTGCTGCTGTTGAAACTGAAGCTCCTAATCCTTCTGAACCACAACTGTCTGAGTTTCATGCTCAATTGTCATCATCTATTGCCATTCCCACGAACCAAATGATTATGGATGAGTTGGTTTCTCTCAGAGGCTACATCACTAACCGGATGGATGCTCTCGACTCTTAGAATCAACAAATCCAATATGAACTTCATTGCCTCTCCTCTAGGATGGATAGCATGGATATTGATGAAAGCAATTTGGAGCCTGAATCTTAGAATATCTGTTGTTAGGATTTTCTGGTTGTATTATTTTCAAATCTTGGACAAATTTTTCTGCTTATTTATTGTTTTTAAGATATTGCTGCATATTCTTGGACAAATTACTTTATGATGTTTTGTGCTTTATTGTTCCATTCGTGGATATTTGTTTGAAACATCTTATTTATGCATTGCAATACTTGCTTATCTATATCTTAATCCATACATGAGTATATGCTATCATATTGATATATCTTGATTATATAAAGTGTATGTATGCTATATATATTGTGTTGGAATCTCTTTGTTTTTCTACTTTTTGATGAAGTCAAAAGGGGGAGAAAAGTTGGAGTGTATTTTCTGTAAAATTATATTTCAGGCACAATTACTCCAAAAGATATGGGGAGCATACTCAAGTCAAAACTTCAACATATCTCAAAGTATGCTGCTCTTAAGAAAATTACATTGTCAAGAAGATCTTGGTTTGTCATCATAAAA
>NC_032013.1:13050486-13064853 GCF_001865875.1 Lupinus angustifolius | reverse complement strand
TCGATTACCCACTATCAGTAATCGATTACTGAGAGCTGTTGCATGAGATTTCAGATTTCAAAATGTAATGTTTTCACTCCAAACGAAATCTCTTCACTTCAAACAACTCCTACACTTTCAGAAAGACACCATGTGTGTTTGGAAAGTCTATATAAAGGCTCTAACTCTCACAACACAAACACACAACTCTTATAAAGTTTCCAAAAGCTCTTAAACTTATTCTAAAGTTATTTCTCTACACTTTTTGTAACTAGCACTCAAACTTGAAAAAGTTATTTTTCTGAAGTTGCTTAAAAGTGTTTCAAAGTTTTCTAAAAGAGCATTATTATTTAGTATACTTAAAGAGTTGATTGGATTGCAAGTTATACTACTTTCATAGTTGTAAAGGCAATCTGCCATTGTTGTACATTCTTCAATATTGTTGTAGAATACTTTCTTTCACGGGGTGTGAAAAGAAAGGGGATTGGAATCACCTAGAAAGGTGTTTTCCAAGAGTAAATAAGAATTAGGGAGTGTGTAAGGTACATAGAAATCTCGGGGTGAAATATTGTAATTACAACTCATAATTCTTAGTGAAAAAATCTCTTGTGATACAAGAGTACTGGACGTAGCCTTCAGTGGACAAGAAGGTGAACCAGTATAAAATCCTTGTGTATTCTCTTCTCCCTTATCTCTTTGATTTATTCTTTTTTATTTTCTGCATATATTTTCCGCTGCACGTTAACTCTTGTTTTTGCAGAAAAAGTGGCCATAATTTTTAAGTCAACTAATTCACCTCCCCTTAGTTGTAACCTCGTTCTTACGAATCTCTGTATTCCTTCTTTTGGAAATGAATCCTAACATTTATGTCAAAATAAGCAAAACATTATTTAATTAAATCATGTTTAGTATCAATATTCCAATGCAAATTAAGAGTTTCAACATAAGGTTTTTCAAGATTTAACTTATATAATTCATAAATAACATATCACTACTAATTATACAGAAATGTTCAAACAAACTAAAACTCTTATTACAACTTCCACCTCATTGCCAATATAGACAAAATGATTTAGGTCATAATATTCCATGCATTACATTTGAGACATGAATATTTTATACTTCCCAACTCAATCCACAAATATTATAAGGAAGTCCAACTAATTTCGATTCAAACCAATACATAAGCATTAAGCTTATTTTTTCTTTTCAATTAAGTCTGACAATTTAGACAATTCTTTGGAAATGTATAATATTTATACATATATGAATCTGTATGTGTATGGTTCCTAATTGTGGATCTATGAGGAAGAAGATCCAGTAGTCTTTAATGATCATTTTCCTTTATCATCATATTTCTTACTACAATTCATTTCAACTTCCTGATGATAAACATATTTCATGGAGTAATAACAATGATTCTTGGAATCGATCTATTCTTGAACTAACATATTGTGCAATTCATGCACATTCCATTTATCCTTCTTGGAATTATAGTTCATTTATAATGGATCAGCTTTACATTACCTTCATTCTTACTGCAATAATTATCATTTCAATAACATCCCAATTGATAGTACCAAAACCACGAATCTTCATGGTAGTCAGGTACTCAATAATGTCTTAACTCGACTCGTCAATAATTTGGGAGTATCCTCTCATAAACTCCATAATTTGTAAGAGTTAACTTAATGTTATATGCAAATCTCATCTTGATAGATATTAAACTATCTATCACATTTGGATTTCTCAGGCTTTATAATGAGACTTTTCTTTATTGTTGCTATTACAATAGTAGCAACATATCATTACTGAGAGTGCATAAAACTTAAAATACTACGACAATATAGTAATTCACGTTGATATTTTGAGACATAAGATACATATTATACTCATAATCAATTCAAACAATTAATGTAGACTAATGATCTCCTTTGGGTGATGCATTAGTACACAACATTAAAATATAATGATGCTTAATATAATATACATTAATCTAGTTATTAAGATATGCTAAACAAATTTATTTGCTATCTTTCCATATGCTAAATAAAAGCTACTAGACATATCAATTACTAACAATTATCTTCATTAATTATGATAATATTTAATCAACCTTTGGGTGATCAGGAAATGTCTCATGATAATAAATTTCAATCTACCCATAACATATATAAGCATCAAAATATATGGGTAATTGAATATAATTACATTATTAAAATTTATTTCCCTTCTGATTTGGTCACTTTGATGGCTAACAAAACATCCATAATATAAATTTTAAATTGTAGAATTGAACTTTAAAATAAGGTGTCGCGATATGTATAAATAAATAAACTTCAAGTATCACGATATAATAACCAATTAAAGCATTCTAGTTATATATCCCAGACATTAGCCTACTGCTTTTATTATTGGATTGTGTAATCCTTAATTCAGGATTGCATTCCAGGATACACACCTTTTTATTTATTTATTTATTTATTATTATCACATCAAATCATACCATTTTATAAAAATGGTCGCAGCCTCACATAACATTTCAAAATGACATGATGCGGCTAATTTAACAATTATGTTAATTTTAACTTTAAATTGTAAATCCAATATTTAATATGAAATGTAACAACATTATATAAAAGGCAGTGCATAATCACATAAATCATTGATCATTGTGGTGGTTATTGTGAAAGACATCGCTTAGAAGAATTGTGTTTGAACCCCACATTTCATAACATTTCATGTTTTCTTTCAAAACAGTAATAATATCGTGAAATAGGACAACTAATATTAAAAGACCAACCAAACAATGCCTAATTATTTATGCATTTCTTAGAATTTAATTTGTCACTTGCACTGCATGACTCATATTCTTTCTTATAAATAAAGTATAGATATGCTGTAGTTTGCATTAATAGCAGGAAAAAGGGGACGTAGGAGAAATTCAATTTCATATATAACATTTCTTTTTTTCTAATTTCATTATTCATCTAAATTCTTTACTTCTCATACGAACATACACTGCTTATAAAAAATGATGCAGTGGAAAATCTATATATTTGAATTCTCAATATTCAAATACACAACACGAATTAAAGAATCAATGTTTATCAATAAAGAACCAAACATCGTCAATGATAAACAATGACAACATGAGTTGTTAAATGATGGTTCTAATACCATATGTAAACTTTCTCTAGTTTATATATATACATAAAATTTCATAAACATAGTAATGCAAAGATCTAGAACATAATATTTTTCACAAAGATAAATAAGAGAAAACATACCGTACTTTTTCAATATCTATCAAATGTTGGTTTCTCCCTCTTGACCCATTTTTTAATGGCAAAGACTAAATTGCGAACTTCACTTTAGTTCGCATTGAAGCATACTGTATTTATAGCCATTAGATTAAAATATGGTTGATTTGAGCCATTGATTTCGTTACCGGTAACCTTTTATCATAGAGAAGTCGGTTTGGAGAAGAGAGACTTCTCCCTCTAGAGAAGTCGGGTTAACCAAAAATGACATCAAGCTTGAAGTGATCATCATTAAAAGAAACATCTTTTAGTCATAGTTATTTTTACTAAATTAGAAATACATTGCTTATTATATTTTTATAATAACTTTAATATTTTTTGTTGTCATTTGGTAAAGAATAGCTGAAATTTAAGCTACTGTTTACCAAATGAACTACAATGAATTCACCTTCCAATTTAGTAAATGATACTAAATCAAATGAAAATTAAGGTAAAAATGGACTAGGAAGGAATCGAACCCACCTTCTCTTTAAAATTCAAATTGCCTTTTACCAAATTAGCTGGTTTTAGCTATAACGACTTCAAGCTTGAAGTCGTTTTGACTGACAATGACTTCAACTTTGAAGTTGATTTTGGTTAACCCGACTTTACCTTAATCAGAAGTTTTGTTCCACCATCACGACTTCTATACTAAAGTCGTATAATACCACCATGACTTTTAAAAGATGCACAAACAGTAATCGGTAATAATTTTTTTCCATCCAACGGCTATAAAACAGTTTGCTTTGAAGCGAACTAATATGCAGTTCACATATTAGCTTTCACCTTTCTTAATAGTATAGTAGTGATGGATATAATGCACTTCTTGGTTCGGTAGAGTGAGGATCACATCCTTCATTTATAAGGCATGATACGGTGCTTCCATCATACACCTTCCTTCATGAAATTGGCTTTTCAAATGGTTAAGCCATTTCACATAACCATTCATGTAAGATGACTTTACAAATAGTCATCTCACTTAACATAATATCTATTTGATTTCATTTAATTAATCAAATAGAAATAATATCACAATATAATGATGTTTCTTCCATAAATTAGTCAACATGATTTAATTATATCTTTAATTATTAAACCATTATATGAGACACAATTCTTACCTATTCAATGAAAAAAGTATATAGTGATAATATAGAATTTTTTACACTGCTAATATATCATTAGCCGCTCATATTTAATAATTATCAACTCTTAAATAAAAGTAAAAGACATAAATGATTAATGATGTACTAACAGTTTATAAAACTTTACGCTAACATTGCATAGATATTATACTCAAAATTTAAATGAATAAACTAAATAGTTCTTAGATTTTTTGTCCTATTTATAGGATTAGTTTCAATGTAACATGTAAAATAAATGAATTTGATACCAAAATATTATTATGACACCGATAACAAGTTGAGTTAAAATGGAAAAATGTTTTAGTTTCAGTGATGAATTACAATTTTGGCAAACTATATACAAATATTGATAAATTTAATAATAATTCTATATTTCAAAAATACCTAGAAGGAGCATTTCACTTCTCAAAATCATAAATACGTCCCCTCCTAATAAAATCTTATTTTTTTATCTATTAAAAACTTATTAATTGGGATATATAAGAAAAAACTTAATAAATTTGACCTTAAACTTCATAAGACAACAATATAAGTAGATTAAGCAATAGTATCGACCTTCATAAAAAGTAAATAATTGAATTAAATAAAGGTAAGAGCAATCACATAGAAATAAAAGAAGAGAAGATGAGAATGTTATTAATCATACCCGTTATCATACTCATCTGAATATTGTTAAAGTGATATTGTAGTTTAATTGATGGTTCGCTAATTAAACTATATGTTATTAAGCTATAAACATATATTATAATAAATATGATAACGTTATTTGTATTTGGTTTGGTGACCAACCATGCCACAAACATGACTTTAAGGTTCAATTCCTTAATTTGTCATTTTGAAAATATGAATTTTTTTAATGTACAAACTATTATTGACCAATATGTTTACGCTGTTAACTTTTTATTTTGACTAATTTTTATTAGTTTAACTGTATATCCGATATTATAATTGTTTTGGAATGATTCATTGGTTTTCTGGTTGACTAACCGATACAATATTTGTAACTATGGAACAAGAGAAGAGAATAACTCGAATAATAAAATTTAATGGTATTATTGTTTTGGTAAACAATAGAATGGGGGGAAGGAAGAAGGATTATTTTTACAATGATAGTCCTTGGATATTAGACAACCTTTTTGTTCTGCTTCATATCTAATCACAAGCATGGGCTAAAGTGTATCCTCCAAATGCCAATCATGTTTTTTCCTTCAATCTTATGAATCACCAATTGTAATCATTCCACTCCAATTTAGAAAGTTAGTTATTATTAATTTTTTGAAGTTGGAGAAGAAATTGGAGAGGGAGAGGAGATTGGGGGTAGGCCATGTCCGTGTCTGCGACCGTGTCCATGAACACTAGCAAGTGAATACGGAGGATTATCTGCATAACATTTCAAAGTTACCAATTTAGAAACAACGTAGCATAATTAATAAAAAAATATATTTCGGTTTCTATATATAATTTTGGACCAATTTGGTTGAAGTAAAAAATTTCAAGGATCAATTTGTCCCATAAATGAAATCTTTAGGGACCATTGTACATTAATATTTTCAGGAACCATATTTTCTTTATTCTTTTAAAAGAAGAAGTTCTAAGAAATGTTTTAAGAATTCAAGTGATTATAAGAAAAATTAGGTATTCTATTATTTTTCTCATTTCCTTTAAATCATGTAAATTGTTACATTGCGAAGTAACTTTTATATAAAATAAAATAATGCAATAAATTATCAATTAATGAATTAATAAATAAAGGTCATATGCATATATTTTTGAAATTTGAGAAAATTTTGACATTAATAGATATATAATCAAATAGCTTCAATTTTCATATATTGCATATATATATATAAATCTTCATCTATATAAATGGATTACTAAAAAACGTTTTTTTTTTAAATTTGATATATGAAATTTATGGGATATAAAATTTCAATTCAATAGTTATTTTGATTAAATTTATTTTATATAAAAAAATATTAATGGTGTAATAGTTATCCTGGTTTAAGTTGATGTAAATTGATTCATCCTCTTTTATGTATTGAGGAAACATAGACATATGTAAATGACATAGAAGTAAAATGAACTTACGTAGACTGAGGTTGGGGACACACTTAGTTTTGCATACACCTAGGCATGGATAATAAATCCAATTGGATGTGCAACCTTCCGCACATTTATTGTAGCATGAATCCCACTCTTCTCTTAGAGTTGCTGCGGATGGTTTAAGAGTTGCAAGGATTATAAGGCATACCACCAACAATGCAACATTTTTGTTTCCCATTTTCTTTGTTCTCTTTTGCTTTGTTGGTGGTTTATTTTTACTTCTTCCTCCCCTTCCATTTTGTCTTCCAATGATCTCAATTATTTATAGTTGTGTTATTCCTCATGAGAGTCACAAATCATGTCAAATATTTGTTGCTAAAATTAAGGATTCTTCTTACAATGTAACCTATTTTTAACTAAATAAAATTGAAAATGTCAAAGTGCGTTGGCAAGCTAATGACTATTAATTAATGAGCTATTATACTTATTTTAAAGAGTCACGGTTGATTTTTTCACCCCAATATGCCATATTAAAGAAAAATTAGAAAGGAAAGAATAAGAAAAGAATGTGTATTTCATTGATTTAAATGAATTATATTTTTAAAGGAATTAATCAACATATTATATAGAAAGGAGACTAAACTCTACTCAACTCTTAACTAACTAATGCCATATTAAAGAAAAAATAGAAATGAAAGAGTAAGAAAAGAATGTGTATTTCATTGATTTAAATGAATTATATTTTTAAAGGAATTAATCAACATATTATATAGAAAGGAGACTAAACTCTACTCAACTCTTAACTAACTAATGTCATATTAAAGAAAAATTAGAAATGAAAGAGTGAGAAAAGAATGTGTATTTCATTGATTTAAATGAATTATATTTTTAAAGGAATTAATCAACATATTATATATAAAGGAGACTAAACTCTACTCAACTCTTAACTAACTAACTAATCTATTTTACACATGTTTTAATCATGGAAATTGATTTTACAATGATTATTTGTTATGAAAAGGTAAGTGAGATTAAACTAATTATTAGTCCAATACAATATTAACACAAAATATCATAATATATTTCAACACCCCCTCAAACTGGAGAGTGGATGTTGAGAACTCCTAACTTGGACAAAGATGATTGAATGAAAAATGCTCCAAAGCCTTTGTTAAAAGATCTGCAACTTGAAGTTCTACATGATATTCTTCGTCATTGAATGGAATGCATGACTAATTTATTGTCACTCAAATTGAGATATTCAATGAAGAAATTTCAAGAGATAGAAGAGTTCTGCAAAATATAGTACGTGAAACTAACAATGTTGTGATAAGAGAATTAATAGAAGAAATAGAATATATATAAAAGAATTCTTAGAAGAATATGAATTGAAATTGAAAGTAATGATTTTGTTTATTAAGGACCAACACAATAGAAAAAAGATCAAATGAGATGATTTAATATTATTGCTCAAGAACATTATTTTGGTTTCTTGGCTAAAGAATGTGGGAATTCTAGAATATGATGAAATACGAGTAACATTTTGTTTAAGAATAACAATGCTCAAGAATACATCTTGGTTTCTTGGCAAAAGAATGAGAGAAATCTAGATATGATGAAATATGAACAAAACTTTTTCAAGAATAACAAGAGAATAATATGATAAAATATGAACAATTTTGCTCAAGAATAATATGAGAAGAATATGATGAAATATGAACAATTTTTTCCCAAAAATAACAATAAAAGAATATGATGAAATATGAGCAATATTTGCTCAAGAATATCAAGAAGAATTGAGGGAAAGAAAGAATATGAAAATTTTAAAAGAGAATGATACAGAAAGAGAAGAAAAATAAACTTATTGAAGAAGGTGGCAATGATTGGGATCATTGAAATATGTTATTATATGAAGTCTCATATTACCTATCATTAGAATATACTAGAGTATGAATATTATATATTGTACTCAGGTCCCTTGTTATTATGTTCACTAGATAGAAGCACCAAATTAAAAAACCCTATGGACACTTGGGCCCATGAGTGTCCTAGAGTTTGTAATCTTTATTCTCTAATAATATTTTGGTAGTCGCTTAGTGCTTCTGGGGACTTAGGCACAATTGGTTCAACCATGTTAACAAACTCTTGTGTCTTCTTCTCTTCTATTTATTTTGTGCACTTTATTTAATTGTTTTTGCCCATGCTACATAACAATTGCTTCTGATGCATCAATCATTAGTATCAGAGACAACTAGTAGTTGGCTATTAACCAATGCGCCAAATTATGGCTAGAGAGGGTGAAGTCATTTTGGTTGGACAAGGACTACTAAAGGTACCGTGTGATGATAAAGTAGATGAGTTGAAGGAGAAAGAAACGTGACATCAACATGGTGGGTACCATAGTTATATTGGATGCATAACCCTAAAAGTCCATGTATTGGATTGAGACCAAGGTGGAGATAGAGAAGTGGAATATTCTAATGACATGTTTGTAATGTCATAGTAAAGAATATTAATTGTTAGCGAAACCACAAAAGTACAGAGGTGTTGACTAACTTTAATGCATGATATAACACAGACATTAGATTAGATGCAAGGTGTAACACTAGCATTGGTAGAGATGCAAGGTGTAACACTAGCATTGGTAGAGATGCAAGGTGTGACATTGGCATTGGTTTGGATCCAAAGGTGTGACACATGCATTAGTTGGCATTGACGTTGGGTGTATGTTGTGGGTATACTCCTTAGAGCGGAGTACGACAGGTCTTTTGAAATATCATTATTAGAGTAAACAATGGTGATAGCAGTTGAGGCTTTTCAAGGAAGCTGCAATGCCCAGCTTGAATAGAAGAGGACAATTGTTGGTAAACTTTGGTGTAGAGGTTCCATAATATCGACAAACTTCCTAGCGGTAGATGGCTAAGTGTCGTGTTCCATTATATGACGATACGAAAAGTTGCACTATAAGTTTTGAGAGCTACGCTCCATGTAACATCGTCAAGGATACTCAGAAGGTTTATGTTCTAGGAAACAAACTCTTATGTGAAGGAGTTGTTAAAGAGAATTAGGCACTGAGCAAGGTGGAGTCAGATATTCGCTAAGGTGGAGATTCTCATGTAGATTTCCTAAGGAGTGAGATATTCGTCTATTTCAATCAAGGTAGATATTGTTGGGAATGTTTGAAATATGTTATTATATAAAGTCTCACATTTTCTAGCATTAGAATAAGATAGAGTATAAATACACATATTTAAGTCTCATTCTTCAGAATTTTATGATAAATCCTACAAAAAAAGAGAAGCCTATTTTGAGATCATGTTTAAAAATGTAATAGTTTTAATAGGAAAAAATTAGAAAAATGCGAGAGAAATATGGCAGAGGAAACATGACTAAGAACTAGCTTTACGTCAAAACCTTGCCAAGGTCAGGAGCAAAGATCTTCTTCACAATCTCCCCCTTTTTGATGATGACAAATCAAGATCTTTTGACAGTGTAGTTTCCTTGAGAGCATCATACTTTGAGATATGTTGAAGTTTGACTTGAGTATACTCCCCTTATCTTGTATGCTCCCCCTTTCTTTTGGAGTAATGTGCCTGAAATAATTTTATAGAAAATACATTTCCCCCAACTTTTCTCCCCCTTTTGACTTCATCAGAAAGTAGAAAAGCAAAGAGATTCCAACATAATATATATATATATCATACATACACTTATATAATCAAGATATATCAATATGATATCATATACTCATGTATGGATTAAGATATAGATAAGGAAGTATTGCAATGCATAAATAAGGTGTTTCAGACATGAATCTAGGCATGGAACAATAAAGCATAAAACATCATAAAGTAACTTGTCCAAGAATATGCAGCAATATCATTAAAAACAATAAATAATCCGAATTAAAACTTTGTTAGAATTTCGAAAATAATACAACCAGAAAATCCTAACAACAGATATTCTAAGACTCAGGCTCCGAATTGTCTTCATCAATATCCATGTTATCCATCCTAGAGGAGATGCAATGAAGTTCATATTGGATTTGTTGATTCTGGGAGTCGAGAGCATCCATCCGGTTAGTGATGTAGCCTCGAAGAGAAAACAACTCATCCATAATCATTTGGGACGATTGAGCATGAAACTCATACGGTTGTGGTTCAGAAGGGTTAGGAGCTTCAGGTTCAGATGGTTCAGCAGCAACATTCGGCTTATCGGTTCTATGTTTGTAGGTGCGAGTTTGAGGGTCTTGGGTGAAACCCATTTTGTGGATCACTTCCACATCAATTTGGCTTGCTCGAAGATTCAGATGCACCTTTGTTTCACCATTTGTAGAAACACCGAAATGCTGAAGAATGTTGGTTATGAAGATTGCATATGGCAAAGGACTTTGAGTACCTTTAACAGTCCATATTTGTCTCAGTATCATTAGAGCCCAATTGATCTTGATGTTAAACTTTAAAGCATACATCAATTGGAGTTCTATGTCACTTATTTGAGAATGATTTGAAAATTTTGGTAAGATGACATAGCTCAAAAAATAATGAAGTAAACGGTCCTCAAGCTTGAGATATCCAGCAAATAGGATGTCTCAGTTTTTGACAGTCTCGCCAAAGCTCTATTGCTTACGCAGTTCTATTTCCCTTTTTGAAAGTCTACATAAAGTCTACACACAAGCCCGTAACCCGTTATGCTACCTTGAGAGGGTATGTTACATAACAATGAACTAAAGGTTTTAAGATCCAAAACAATGTCTTTTCCTTTGACATAGGAAGTAAGACGATTTTTCCGAAAGTTCAAGTTACAGTAAAATACTTGCACATGTTTTGGATAAATTTCATTTGTCTCACAACAAAAATCAAAAAGGTTTTGTTGACATAAAATTTAAGGGAAAAGAAAATCTTCAAACACAAAATTTCATCATTACCGAATTTTGGAGTGAAAATGATGCGTCCATGGAAGTGTTTTTCAAACACTTTGCGTTGTTCCTCATTAGCTAGAAGCCTTTCCAAATCTAGAGGGTTGGACTCCATAGAAGTATTTCCTTCCCTCTTTTGAGTCGTGGAGATGCGTTGCTTCTTGGTTTTTGAACAGGAAGCCATTGATTTTTGGTTTTGAAGTTTTAGGTTTTGAGGTTTTGGAGATTTGGGGTTTTTGATTTAGGTTACTAAACATGAAAATGAAGGTTTAGAAGTGTTTAGGAGTGAAAATGTGATAAGAATAGACACAAAAATCACTTAAAACGGATCAAAAACGAAGATTTTAAAAAAAATGCAAAAATGCAAAAAATACACATATAACAGTACATAGTAATCGGTTACTCACTTTGAGTAATCAGTTACTCAAATTAAAAAATTTAAAATTTTGAAACAGAAACTCAGAGTAATCGATTACTCACTTTGGGTAATCGGTTACTAAAACACGCTGTTCAACCCTGTAATCGGTTACTCCAGTGTAATCGATTACTGACCCCAGAAAAACTTATTTTTAGGCAAAATTAAGCTATGAAAATGATTTTTAACCAAAAAATTGAAATTTTTTAAACATAAATAAACACATTTAAGTTCAAGTAGGCATGAAATAGATATAATGAAGGATACATATAGTCATATATAGGCATTTATGTTAAATATGCTTCATCAAGAATGCCTAATTCTCGTCTAATTTTATAGAAAGGTTCTTTTGCCAAAGGTTTAGTTAATATATCTGCTAGTTGGTTATGAGTATCAACAAATTCTACAGACACATCCTTCTTTTGGACATGGTCCGTAAGGAAGTGATGCCTTATATCAATGTGTTTGGTTCTTGAATGCATAACCGGATTCTTGGTGATGTTTATTGCACTAGTATTGTCATATTTTAGAGGAGTGTAACCCAAATCTAAACCATAATCTCGTAATTGTTGCTTAAGCCACAATACTTGGGCGCAACAACTACATGTTGCAATATATTCTGCTTTAGTAGTGCTTAGGGCTACACATGCGTTTTTCTTACATGACCAAGAAACTAAAGCATTCCCTAAAATATAACAAGTACCACTTGTACTTTTCCTCTCAGTTTTGCATCCTGGAAAATCTGAATCTGAATATCCAACCAAGTCACATATACTTTCCTTTGGATTCCATAGTCCAACATTAGTTGTGCCTTTAAGATATTTCATGATTCTCTTAACAAAAACTAAGGGTGATTCTTTTGGTTTGGATTGATAACGAGCACACAGACACACACTAAACATGATATCAGATCTATTAGCAGTCAAGTATAAAAGAGATCCAATCATACCTTGATACTTTGATATCTCGATGGATTTTCCTGCTTCATCCATATCGATGTAAGTTCCAGATCCCATAGGAGTAGCTATTTGCTTACATCCATCCATGTCAAATCATTTTAGCAAATCTTTGCAGTATTTGGATTGACTTACAAAATTACCATTGTCAAGCTGTTTGATTTGTAATCCAAGGAAGTAATTTAACTTCCACATCATAGACATTTCAAACTCTCCTTGCATCATATTGCCAAAATCACTATATAACAACTCATTAGTAGAACCGAAAATAATATCATCTACATAAATTTGAACAAGTAAAGTATGATGATTTATTTTCTTTATGAAGAGAGTAGTGTCGACCATTCCTTTGGTGAAACCTTTTTCAAGTAGAAATTTAGTTAGACGATCATACCATGCATGGGGAGCTTGCTTTAAGCCATAAAGAGCTTTCTTTAATTTGTAGACATAAGAAGGATGTTTGTAATCTTCAAAACCAGGAGGTTCTTCAACAAACACTTCTTCTTAAATGTAGCCGTTGAGGAAAACACTCTTTACATCCATTTGACATAACTGAAAATTCAAAGAGAAAGCTTATGCAAGTAATAGCCTAATAGCTTCAAGTCTAGCAACCGGAGCAAAAGTTTCATCAAAATCGATACCTTCTTCCTGGTTGTATCCTTGGGCTACTAGTCTAGCTTTATTTCTAACTATTATACCATTTTCATCAGATTTATTTCTAAATACCCACCGAGCTCCAATAACATGCCTATTTTTAGGTCTAGCAACAAGTTCCCAAACTTCGTTTCTCTCAAACTGGTTTAATTCTTCATGCATAGCAAGAATCCAATGTTCATCCTCAATTGCTTCATCAACATTGGAGGGTTCGATTTGAGAGACGAATGCCATGTTAAGACAAGATTTATCAAGCATTCGTCGGGTTATGATACCCATATTTAATTCAGTAATAATATTGTCAATTGGATGGTATCGATAAGTTCTCCACTCTTTTGGTAAATCTGAATGAGTATGCTCCTCTTGAGATGGTAGGTTATCATTCATTTTCAATTGCTCAGTATCAGTTGTAGATTCAATAATATAAATTTCATTTGAAGAAGAACTTGGCAGTTCCCCCTCATCAGGAGTTATAACATCTTTTATCTCAGCATTGGTTTCATCAAAAGATACATGAATAGATTCTTCCATGGCTTGTGTTCTTTTACTAAAAATTCTGTAAGCTTTACTCGTAAGAGAGTAGCCTAGGAAGACCCTTTCATATGCTTTTGCATCAAATTTTCCCATGTTATCCTTTCCATTTTTTAAAATAAAACATTTACAACCAAATACATGCAAATGAGAAATGTTTGGTTTTCTACCTTTAAAGAGTTCATAGGGGGTTTTCTTGAGAATAGGTCTTATGAGAACTCGGTTCGAAACATAACAAGCAGTACTTACTGCATCTACCCAGAAATATTTTGGGAGTTTAGTTTCATTTAACATTGTTCGAGCCAGTTCTTCTAAAGACCTATTCTTTCTCTCTACAACACCATTTTGTTGTGGTGTTCTAGGAGCAGAAAATTTGTGATTGATACCAAGATCATCACAGAATTCTTCAAATGAAGAGTTTTGA
>NC_032013.1:13042517-13050386 GCF_001865875.1 Lupinus angustifolius | reverse complement strand
AGGCTTTGAATGCTTAATTCTTATGCACTAAGAATAGAGTCCAAGTGTATCTCGAAAAATCATCACTATAACGAGGGCATTGTAGTTACCACCATAACTTTTTGTCTTTGAGGGGCCAAACAAGTCCATATGTAGTAGTTGTAATGGTTTATTAGAAGAAACCATATGCTTTGGTTTGAAAGAAGTTTTTGTTTGTTTACCCATTTGACAAGCACTACATAGTTTGTCTTCAACAAACTTCATTTTGGGTAAACCAACAAGTAAGTCTTTCTTTATAAGTTTGTTCAAATGGTCCATGTGAATATGAGCAATTCTCCTATGCCATAGTCATGCATCATGATTATCATTTGCAACTAAACATGTTATTGGTAAAGATGAATTGATATCATTCATATATATATTGTTTATTCTCTTACCAACTAGTTTAGAGTGTTGAGGATTCTTACTTTCTATGATGCACTTATCTGGGTAGAATGCCACATGGAAGCCTTTGTCACATAGTTGACTTATGCTAAGAAGGTTGTGCTTGAGTCCTTCAACATATAACACACCTTCTATAGTAGTTGAGGGAGGCTTGCCAATTCTACCAACTCCAAGAATTCTTCCTTTGTTATTATCACCTTATGTGACATATCCTTTGTCCCTTGGAGTAAGGACAGAGAATTTTGATTTGTCGCCTGTCATGTGTTTTGAGCAGGCGCTATCCAAATACCATAGGTTGCAGGCGGCTCCCAAATTATCCTGCAAAATAGGTTGAGTTTTATTAGGTACCCAGTTTTCTTTGTGTCCTATATGGTTAGCACCTTTCTCAATCCATTTATAATGACCAAGGGGTACACCATATTTTCTAATTTTGTAATTTTATCTAAATTGGGACACTAGGTTTCTTAGAAACGTGGCCTTTTGAATAGCCAAGACCTCTTTGGTCTGTTGAGTGTCGTTGATCATTGATGATTCTATTTAAACTTTTACTACTCTTACTTATCTTATTAAGTTCAAGATTTAATGTTGTAACTTTGTTTTCAAGAGCAATACAGTTTTGATATGAAGATGATGAAGGTTTATTTCCAAATGAGTCTAACTCATTTTTCTGTTTTAAAAACATTTTTGTGAGTTTGATGTACTCATCATGCAGGTCATTGAATGTAGTTTGTAATTCAGAAGAATATAGTTTTGAGTCATTTACCTCTTCATCATCGGAATGATGGGATGCTATCAAGGAGAGATGTGCTTGTTCCTCATGTCTTCCATCTCTTCTTTATTGGATTCATACTCTGATGACTCATATTTGTCAACTTTTGCTTTTAAAGAAATATTTTTCTTTTTCTTCTCTTGTTCTTCATGTTGATCCAGTTGCTTGAGTTCTAACTCGTGTTCCTGCAATTTTCCAAATAATGCAGTCAAAGAAATTCTTGATAAACATTTCTTTTCAGAAATGGCTGTTACCTTTGGTTCCCATGTTCTGGTAAGTGATCTTAGAACTTTCAAGTTCAAGTCACTGTTAGATAATACCTTACCAAGAGCAATAAGGTGATTTGTAAGATGGGTGAATCTCTTTTGAAGATCAAGTATCTTCTCTCCAGATTTCATACGAAACATTTTATATTCTTGAGAGAGAGTGTTTAGCCTTGACCTTTTTACTTCCTCCGTTTCATCATGTGTGGTCTCTAGAGTATCCCAGATTTCCTTGGCGGATTTACAGTTAGATACTCTAAAGAACTCATTAATTCCAAGAGCAGAAGTGAGGATGTTTTTTGCCTTTAGGTCATATTGCACATTCTTCTTGTCTTCATCATTCCATGAAGATTTAGGCTTTATTAACCTTACACTGTTTATAATTGTGAAGGGTTCATAGGGTCCTTCTTCAATTGTGTCCCATATATCCATATCTTGGGATTCTATGAATATCCTCATTTTGATTTTCCATAAGTCATAGCATTCTCCAGCAAAACTTGGAGGGCGGTTTATGTTAGAACCTTCTCCTATGAATGATCTTGCGGCCATCTTTGATGTAGGATCCGTTTTGAGAATAACTTACTAAAAAAAAGGCTCTAGTGCCAATTGTAAGACTGAGATTTCTACTAAGAGGGGGGTGAATTAGTTGACTAGAAATTATGACCACTTTTTCTGCAAAATGAGGAGTTAAAATGCAGTGGATAATATTGCAGAAAATAAACAAGAATAAATCGAAGAGGTAAGGGAGAAGAGAGTACACAAGGACTTTATACTAGTTCACCTTCTTGTCCACCGAAGGCTACATCCAGTACTCTTGCAGCCCAAGAGATTTTCCACTAAATATTATGAGTTGTAATTACAATATCTCACCCCGACATCTTTATGTACCTTACACACTCACTAATACTTATCACCTTAGAAAACAGCTTTCCAAGTAACTCTATCCCCTTTCTATTCACACCCCGTGAAAGAAAGTAATTACAATGAATGAAGAATTTGAATGATGGCTTGGATTGCCTTTA
Organism: Lupinus angustifolius; assembly: GCF_001865875.1. NCBI lineage: Eukaryota > Viridiplantae > Streptophyta > Magnoliopsida > Fabales > Fabaceae > Lupinus > Lupinus angustifolius. The sequence goes on along the minus strand of NC_032013.1, from coordinate 13,047,909 downwards.
CAAGTATGAAATTTAATAACACTTGCATTCCGATCAACTCTTCTGTATACTTAGTAAATAATGCTCTTTTAAGTTTACAAAACTTTGAAACACTTTACTTCAAACAACTCAGAAAAATAGCTTTGAAAATTTGAGTTCAAGTTGCTAGAAGTTCAGAAAACTATTTCAGAAAAGTGTAGGAAAGTTGTGAGAAAAATGTGAAGGAGTTGTTCAAAGAGTTATTTTCATTGTGAGTTCTAAGGCCTTTAAATAGGCTTTCCAATCAGTCATTGTGCCTTTGTGAAAGAGTAGAAATTTTTTAGAATGAAGGCATTTCGTTTGGGATGAACACCCTTGAATTTCAAATTTGAAAAACTGATGTAACAGCTCTCAATAATCGATTACAGCAACTGGGTAATCGGTTACCCAAACGTGACATTTTGAAAAATTATATTGAGTAATCGGCTACTCAAACTCTCGGTCCAACAGTGAATTTAAAATTCACTTAGAGTAATCGATTACTCAAATTTGAGTAATCGGTTACTCCAATTTAAATATTGTTGGATAACTGATTCTCACTCATGTAACCTGTTACTCAAATTTCAGTAACGTTACACATTATTTTGAAAAATGTTTTCATTTAAAACTTGAAGTATTTCAATTTCTTTTAAAATATTTTGAGCATTACTACTTTATTATATTAAAGAGTATAGGATACAAGTACCTATTTAGACTTAGACTAATTTTCTTGAAGCATTAATCTTCTTGGTCTTCATAAGTAATCTTCCTTTTCTTCATTTTTGTGATGTTGGTGTCTTCATCAAAACCTTGCCTATTTTAGCTCATAATTTGAATGTTGTGATTCTGCCGTATAGTGATTAATTCTATTCAAATATATATGTTGTATCGTTTATGTAATATCGGTGAGTGCCTGTACAATCAAGCCAGTCAAGAACTGCCTATTTTGTGCGATTTAATCTATTAAGCCAGTGAGTTAATCGATTAACTATGCGTTTTCCAGAATAGGGCTTTGGTGCGAAAAGCGGTATTTGGGAACCGTGATACCTAGTCCACCCCCTTCTAGGTGTGTTCTGTCACTAATACCTAACAACTGGTATTAGAGCTAGTACGACGTGCTAGCTCAACCGCATATGTGTGATCCTTAAGGGAAAACAAATGGGTTCCACCAACCACTTTGACGGTGATGGCGCATCCATTAACCGCCCTCCCGTATTTAGTAGTGAAGGATATGCCTACTGGAAATTCCGCAGGAAAATGTTCATAGAAGCCATTGACTCGAATATTTGGGAATCCGTAGTCAAAAGGCCTTTCGTTCCACAATATTAAGTGGACGATCAACCTAAAGAAAAACCAAAAAGTCTATGGACCGATGATGAACGTAAAAAGGTTCAATACAACCTACATGCTAAAAACATCATCACATCGACCCTATAATATGATGAGTTCTTTCAGACCACAAAAAGAAAAGTATATCTCTCAAAGCAACAATGTCTCAATCTACAGAAGAGAAAGAAGATGATGAGTCTGATTCTGATATGGATGATGAAACTTTGAGCCTTCTCATACGAAAATTCAGGAAATTCCTAAAGAAAGGAGGCTTCAAACGTTTCCCAAAGAAAGAAGTTCACGAGTCAACTAAAAAAGGCAAGGGCAACAAAGAGCACTTAACTGGCCACGAGTGTGGTAAGCCAGGACACATGAGGTGTCAATGTCCTACATACCTCAAGAAAGTTGATTTAGAGAAGAGAACTCCTCGGGACTTCAAGTCAAAGAAGGCCTACATTGTATGGGACGTACTAGAGGAGGATACAACATCGAGCACTTCAGATGAAGATGAGAGAAACCAAGCTATGCTTAATGACCAGAACAGATGATGCTTGTTGCTCAAATTCAAAGGAGGTAAACAACGAGGTATATTCTGACACCTCATCTTCCTATCTGATGATTCACCTCCTTATGAGGATTTGTATAATGCTTATGTCGAATTGCATGATGAATTAAAGAAATTAGCTAGGATTAGTTCTGATAGAAAAAGAGTAATCCTTCTAAATGAACATAAAATAGTTTCATTACAGAAAGAATTAGATGAGCTAAAATTAGAAAATGAAACATTAGATCTGATATATTCCTGTAATGCATGCAATTGCTCTAAGGATAATTTATGTCAATCAACTATCTCTGACTCTTGCGATACTTTGAAAAATGAAAATTTGAGACTTAATGAAAAACTCGCAAAACTCACAGAGAGACAAAACATGTTAGACACTATGCTTAGCCAAACTAGAAATGTTGGTGACAATACCGGACTAGGATATATTCCCCATATGCGTAGGAGAAGACCGTATAGGAGACCTATAACTCGGCCTAATAAGAAATATTATAATAAGAAGGTTCCTACATACTTTTATTGTGGTACAAATGGCCACACTTCCTACTCTTGTAATATCAGCAAGTATGGTATACCTAGTGGTATATATGTCTAGATGAAAAAGGGAGATGACTCCCTAGTTACTAACAGAAAAGGACCCAATATAAATTGGGTACCTGAAAAAGGCAAGTGATCTATTTTGCAGGTATGTCTATGACCACATGGACAACATTGGTATCTTGATAAGGGATGCTCGAGACATATGACAAGAGATAGATCAAAATTCCTAGATCTATCCTTGAAAGAAAAAGGGTTTGTCAGGTATGGAGAAAATAATAAAGGAAAGATACTTGGCACCGAAACGATTGGCAACTCAAATCAAGTAGTGATCAAGAATGCGATATATTTTGAAGGCCTGGAACACAATCTCTTGAGTATCAACCAACTTTGCGACACAGGTAACTGTGTATTTTTTGATTCTGAATGTTATATAATTCGTGACAATATATCCAATAAAGTTAAGTTTGTCAGATATCGTATTAATAATATCTATATGGTTAACCTATAGGATGTCACCACTCTATTTTCAAAAAAATTTATATCTAAAGAGGATTACATCTGGCTTTGGCATATGTGCTTCCCTCATATTCATGTAAAACATCTAGATAAATTGTCTAAAAATAATTTGGTTGATGGTCTACCAAAACTTGATTTTAAAATTCAGGAAACTTGTGATACTTGTCAAAAATGTAAACAAGTTAAAAACTCTTTTGCTAAAAAGAATGTGATATCCATAACAAGACCCTTAGAGCTTCTTCACATGGACTTGTTTGGAGCATCACAGGTTTTGAGTTTTGGTGGTAGTCTTTCAAAAACCTTTCCAAACAAATCCAAAATCAGTTTAACCAGAAGATAGTATATATTCAATCCGATCATGGTGGTGAATTTGAAAACCATCAATTTGATAAATTTTGTGATAAATATGGTATTATGCATCAATTTTCGGCCCCCCGTACCCCTCAACAAAATGGAGTTGTTGAGAGGAAGAATCGAGTCTTAGATGAGCTTGCTAGAACCATGCTGAACGAAAGCAAGGTTCCTAAGTACTTTTGGGCTGAAGCAGTGCATACAGCTTACTATGTGATAAATCATATACTCTTGAGGCTTACTTTTTCAAAAACTCCTTATGAACTTTCAAAAGGCCGAAAACCTAATATTGCTCATTTTCATGCTTTTGGTTGTAAATGTTTTATCTTAAATAATGGAAAGTGAGCTTTAGGGAAATTTGATTAAAAAGCTGATGAGGGTATATTTTTAGGGTATTCATTAAATAGTAAAGCTTATCGAGTCTTTAATAAATATTCAATGCAAGTAGAAGAGTCTGTACATGTCCATTTTGACGAATCTTCTCCAAAAGAGAAGACAAAGGTATTTTCTGATGATATTGCAGGTGCTTTAGAAGAAGCATACTCTAAGGACATGAACCAGGACGAAGAAGAAGCAGAGCAAATTGTCCAAGATGAGCATCAGGACCTGCCGATCACGTGGAAAATCAAGAAGGATCACCTACTCGAGAATGTTATAGGTGATATAACTACGAGGGTGGTAACCCGTAGCTATTTACGTAATTTTTGTAACTTTGTGGCTTTTGTATCTCAAATCAAGCCAAAGACCATCGGTGAGGCCATTGAGGATGTGCACTAGGGTATAGCTATGCAAGAAGAGCTAAACCAGTTCAAGCGTAATAATGTAAGGGACTTGGTCCCTAAACCTAAAGAACATCTAGTGATTGGTACTAGTTGGGTCTTTCGTAACAAATTAGATGAATCTGGCTTGGTCATAAGAAATAAAGTATGCTTAGTGGCCAAAGACTACAACCAGGAGGAAGGCATCAATTATGATAAGACCTACGCTCCTGTAGCCAGATTAGAGGCCATTTGGATGCTTCTATCCTTTGCATCGATTATGAATTTTAAGCTCTTTCAAATGGATGTCAAGAGCACCTTTTTGAATGGATACATTCAAGAAGAGATATATGTTTATCAACCTCCCGAATTTGAAAATTTTAAATATCTGAACCATGTATATAAGCTCAAGAAGGCCCTTTATGGTCTGAAACAAGCTCCTCGAGCTTGGTATGATAGATTGAGCTCTTTCCATCTAGAAAAAAGGTTCGTGAGGGGTATGGTTGATACTACCCTCTTTATCTGTAGATTAGATGATCATGTATTATTAGTTCAAATATATGCTAGTGATATAATTTTCGGATCTACTAATGACATTCTTTGTAAAGAATTTGCTGAGATGATGCAGGGAGAATTTGAGATGTCGATGATGGGTGAGGTGACCTTCTTCCTTGGGCTACAAATCAAACAAATGGAAATTGACATCTTCATTCATCAACCGAAATACTACAAGGAGTTACTGAAAATGTTCGACATGAAAAGTGTAAAGAACCTTCAACACCTATGGCGTCCGCCTACTATCTAGACAAAGATGAAAAGGGAAAAGCAACGGAGGTAACCAAGTATCGTAGAATTATCGGCTCATTATTATACTTAACTAGAAGCTGCCCCGTTATTATGTTTAGTGTTTGTATGTGTGCTAGATTTCAAGCATTGCCTAAAGATTCACATTATACTATTGTTAAACGCATCATGGGATATTTAAAAGGAACAACTAATATGAGATTATAGTATCCTAGGGATGCCTCATTATCCTTGGTAGGGTATTCCGATTTTGCGGGATGTAAGTTGGATTAGAAGAGCACTAGTGGGACTTGTCACTTACTAGGCAGTTCCTTAGTTGCATGGCACAATAAAAAGCAAGCTTGTGTTGCTTTGTCCACCGCCAAAGTGGTATACATTGTTGCCGACATGTGTTGCGCTCAAATCCTATGGATGAAGCAGCAACTTAAGGACATTGGACTTAATCTAGAAAAGATCCGTATAAAATGTGATAATACAAGTGCCATAAACCTATCCAAGAATCCCGTTTTGCATTCGAGAACCAAGCATATAGAAA
>NC_032013.1:13010362-13042417 GCF_001865875.1 Lupinus angustifolius | reverse complement strand
AGCCCCTCTCACGAGATACTTTCTATGTTCTTCGAAGAGAACTTGGAATCTTTGATGAAAATTCTCTTGATTAAAATCGTCTAAAACTTTATTATGTGCTTCACATGTTAAATGTCTTATATGCTTTAAAATGTGTATTTGTTGAATGCATTATATTCCTAATATAACTCATGATCTAGCATGATAAAATTCTATATGTATATGTGTTTGATTAAAAATTGCTTGATATATGTTAGAAATCTTTGCATGCTTTTTAAAACCCAAAAACCTGTTGTTTCTACAAATCCGATGCCAATTAATCGATTAACCATAATTCTTAATCGATTAAAATGAGTTCCACTAGCCAAAATTTTATATTTCACGAAAGTTAATCGATTAACGTCCTACTTTAATCGATTACCTGGACTCATTTCTCTGAAAATCTGGAACTTTAATTATGACTAGTCGATTAAATTTAGCTCTTAATCGATTAATGACAACAGATAAATTAGAAACATTAGCGTTTTTGCCATTTTTTCAAACCCTCTCTTCCCTCTCTTCTCTCTAAATCTCAGAATTAACAGCAAAAAAATCAAATTTTGGCTTAAAAGCAGAATTAAACCTCACCTATACCCATATTCACCTTATTCCATCCTACTTTCTCTCAAATCCTCCAAGAAATCCGATTCCCAATTCCAAACCCTAAGCTTAGGTTCCCTCCCTTATCCTTCTTCTCCTCTCTTACACTCACATTTTTCACTTAAAAATGGAAAGAGGACGTTCGAAGAGGTTCAAGACAACTGCTTAACCCACTCATTGGCCTCCTACTACTTCATCTTTGAATCCGAGTGTGAGGCACGACCGTGGAGATCCCTACTACTCTCTCATACTTCAAGAGACTCGGTTGTCAAAGTTTCAGGATAGGAAACCAACCTACATAAGGTATGCTGATCTAACCTGGATGGTGGAACAAAATTTTGAATTTCCACAAGGTATGCAAGCTCAGGGAGCTGTCATGTTTCTAGAATTAAAGAGAAATATGTACCCCTATTTGATTAGAGAATTTTATGCCAAATTTTGATATAAGGAAGGCAAGTACTGGTCTATGGTTTCTGGAAATTTATTTGAGATGGATAGTGATATCTTTATGAATGTGGGGGGCTTATCCACTAATGGTGCTAGCCTATGTGATTGTGAATGGCTTAAGGATTTTGATGCTGCTAAGGTTTACAAATCATGTTTGAGAGGTCCCCATCTGTATATCCAAGGAGAACTAACAAAAGTTGATTCATTATCTGTAGAGAATAGATTGTTTCACTATCTGATAGCTTACATTTTAGTTCAGAGGAATACAAATCATGCACAACCTACTTGGAATTATTTGAAATTCATGTATGATGTTAAGGAAAATATTATGATTAATTGGCCTAAAAAAAACCTGAAGGTCATGTATAATGTCTCTACCTTGCAATCCAAGTTGCTTCCCTATAGTATATTCATTTCGAGGATCATTGATTATATTCATATTGACGAATCTAACACCATCATCACGAAGACTTATGATAAAGATCACCTTGTTGGTGAAAGCCTAATCCACAAGATGGGTATCTACAACTATGGAAATACCAAGAGGATTACACTATCGTGGATTTGGATCTATCTGATGATGAGGATCAGGCTATGCTGGAGCAGATCAGCCTAATGCAGGAACTCAGGGGGAGCCAAGTGGAAATATGTCGCGGGAACCATCCTTCAGATTAGCTCAGTTGGATGCCATGGAGCAAAGGCTGAATAATAGAATGGATCTACATTTTCAGTCTCTAAAGGACTCCTACCATACAGACTTAGATCAATTTGAGGAACATCAAGTTGCCTACATTGATAACCACTATCAGGCTATGAGGAGCTTTGTTCAGAACACTATTGAGGCAGAAAATGAGAGGTTTTGTGCAGAATTTGAAAAGCTAAGATTCCTCATCCAGGGTGATAGTAGTCTGACCGTTCCTGATGACCTTCCTCCGCATCCCTAGATTAGAAGTCCTTAGACCTGGGTTGCCTTAGGTTTAGTTCTTCTATATGGCTAATTTTCAGGATTCTTGCTGCTTTGTACTTTTGAGACATATTTTCTCTTATGTTTTTTGGGTTGTAACTCTAACTATCTACTTTTTCTGAACTACTATCATTTAATATGCATGCCATTTGAACTTAAATCGTTACCATTTTGGTTTTTAAAATTGCATACATAACATGCTTATCTATGTCAAATATAGTATGAATATATGTTTAATGGTACTTGATCATGATTGGTTATATGCATCTCTTATGTTTGATTGAGCCTGTTGTTTGAATGCTGTAATAAATATGCTTGATCATTCCATGATTGATTAGTTATTGTATAACCTTCCATGCCATTAAATCTGCCCAATTACTATATCTTGTCAGTTTAATCGATTAACCCATTCATTCAATCGATTAAATGCTAATCAATATCCGCACATGTTCAATTTTTCCGTCAACTGGTTGATTAATTACATTCCCAATATTAATTTATTAATTACAGTTTGATTTCATTTCATAACTCTTCTTACTTTTGACTAAAATTCATTAGTTTATCTTTTTGATAATGTCGAAAGGGGGAGAAAGGTTGCTTTGTTGTTTGATGTGTGGAGGTTGTAAATAAAATTCAGCTTCTCTTGTCTAGCTACGCGCTTTAACTTTGAAATTAACAACCATGCATTCTATGACCATCTTCAAGCTATGCATCAAAACAAAATTTGTTGTGGAGTTTGTCATCATCATAAAGGGGGAGATTGAAAGTGAAAATTGTTAAGATAACACTATTAGCTTGCCCAGATGCAAATCTCACAAGTCCAAAAAACTATCATATCATTTACATGAGACATGCCATCTAGATTTTTATATGTTCATGCATTAATCATACTTCTTATTTGTGCATCTTAGGCATAACATAAAGGTAAAACATGTATAGTTGATAAGCATAACATATAGGTAGTTTACCATTTAATCTCTTAGCTGAAAATATGTCTGTTAATCGATTAAGCAAGGCGTTAATCGATTAACGTGAAATCACTTTTAACAAATAACTGAGAAACAGAATTCAACTATTCTTAACAGCCCATTAATCGATTAAAAGGGAACTTAATCGATTAATTGGGTGTTACATAGTTTTTCTATATAAACTGTGTTTTTATACCATGCTTAATACATTCATTCATTCATTTTTAGAATTGTTAAGTTGCATATTTTCGTGCTCATTGTATGTCATATAGGCAGAGAGAATTGCATGTGAGATAGTGAGAGATTGTATCATGCTTAAGGATTAAAATGTCATCCAATTGCATGTCATCAAATGTGTTCATTATTCTATCTTTTCTTGCATGAGTCTTTCAATTCTTTCAAAAATTTCGTAGGGTAGAAATTACATGATTCTGCATGATTCTGATCTTATACATATTCTTGATTATTTGTGAGATTTGTATAGGGTTTATAGTTGGTCTTTAATTGTAATAATTGAGCCATATTGTGCTTCATAATACTCTGTTTTTGTGATAAGGAAAGTCGTCTCTTTGTGTCTTACCACCAAAGAGTTTCAGTGAGTCTTCACCAAGACTTAGAGGTCTTGAGTTTAAAACATATTCTTCGTTGGGGCTATATCGTAAGAAAGGTCTTCTTAGGCGGTCAGAGTAGTCAAACCAAGATAGGGGTTCTAGGAATTCAAGAAGGGAGCGTCTAAGGTCTTGTAAGAGTGTATGTGATATACATTTGTTTCAGTTTTAGTGGAGAAAATCTCCCGAGATCGGAAAGGGGAGGACTAGATGTAGTTTTGTAATGGACCGGAAAACGAACCAATACAAAATCCTTGTTGCATGCTGTTTCTTACCCTTATCTCTTTACTTTTTCAAGTTGTTTTAATTGCCTATTTTAGTTGATAATTTGAATGCTTGGATTATGCCATATAGTGATTAACTCTGTTCAAATATATATGTTGTATCATTTCTGTAATATCGGTCAGTGACTGTGCAATTAAGCCATTCAGCCAATGAGTTAATCAATTAACTCGGCGTTTTCCAGAATAGGGCTTTGGTGCGAAAAGCGGTATTTTGGAACCGCGACACCTATTCAACCTGTTCTGTCACTAATACCTAACAAGATTGATAGGTTTTCCAGGAACTTCATTTGGAGTGTTGATGCTAATAAGAAGTATCAATCTTGTGAAATGGGATGTGATCACTAATAAAAAAAAAGATGGAAGTCTTGGAATCCATGACTCTTGTTCGGCTGATATTGCCCTTCTTGGCAAGCTGGTTGGAATATGGTTCAACTGAGTAACAAGTTGTGGTTTAGGGTTTTGAAAGATAAATATTTTGGGGATTGTTCAATGTTGTTTGCTCCCAAAAACCAGCCGGCTTCTCCTATTTGGAGGAGTATTGTGAAAATAACATATGAACTTAGAGAAGGGTTTAGCCTCCAACTTGGAAACATGGATTGTTCTTTCTAGTATGAAAATTGAATCGGTATTGGTAAACTTTTCAACTTGGTGGATTTGATTCACATTTCTAATACTCAAATTCATGCGAGGGATCTCTAGAGGGATGATTCTTGGGATATGAGGATCTTATCTACTATGCTCCCACCTCTTATTGCTGACATCATTGGTAACAACTCGATATCCATGTACCCTAATGCTTTAAACTTTTGGATTTGGGAGAAGCACACCTCAGGTTGTTATTCTGCCAATTTTGGTTGTTGGTGGTTAAATAGCACGGAAGGGGTGGGGAATTCTAGTTTTGCTTGACACCGCCTATGAAGAGTTAAGATCCCAGAAAATGTTAAGTTTATTTGTTGGCTCTCTACTCATGACTCTCTACCTACTAATTTCATTTGCTTTAGGAGGAACATGGCTAGTACTCCTACTCGTCTTGCGTGTAATAATGAGGAGGAATATCTTATACACTTATTTTGTGATTGTGTGACCACTACAGCCCTGTGAAAATGGTTGGGTTTCAACGGTCCCATCTTTTGGGATGATTTTCTTTCATTTTCTAATTTTGGACTAATGTTGTTTTGGGCAGGGAAGTGTATTTATCACAAGTTTTTGGTGGACCTGGAGGTGGCGAAATAGTTCAGTCTTCAAGGAGACATCATTGGATGTTGATCAAGTCGCCAGAAAGGTGCATCATGAACTGAAGGACTGGAGCCTTCAGAAGACGTGCCATTTTGTTGATCCTTTCTGAGTATTCACTAGAGCTGATCGAATATTGGAACCATGAAGATTAATGTTGACGAGAGTTGTAGTATGCAGAATAAGTTGATGGGAGGTGGAGGTGTAGTGCAAGACCACGATGGCGATTGGATTTCTAGTTTTTCTACAAGCTTTAGTACCGACATTCAAATTTAGCAGAGTTGAAGGCAATGGAACATGTGTTAGATATTTTCTGGTGATTGGTGAAATACCAATCCTACGATTTTGAATCTCATGATTTTCACACATAATATAAAACAAGGATTCAAAGTCATACCTGAATCCATGCTTTCTGATCTACTCCTTTGATATACCTTTTGAGACAGTTTTGGTTTGATGGCCTTCCTCAACAAAATCCTTAATTCATTTTGGGACCTTCGTTTTCTCTATGATGGAGAGAGGTGTCACAACCCGATTTTCGATTGGAAGACCGACTATGCAACTTAGGGAGAGGTGAACTCGTTTTCTACCTCTCCCAATTGATTTGGAGTCGTCACTACGTTTTTTACGATTGAAATGTAGAAAAATCTTTCGTAAGCCCAATTAGGCTAATTTGGTCTTGAGACAAAGATTCTAAGTTCGGGAGTTGATTGCAGATCGAGAAAGGTATTAGCACCTCGTCCGCCCGTATTAAACGGTACCCTTGCCAATCACATAAACTTTTATACCTTTAATAAAATTATTTTAAAAAAATTAGTTATCAAAACAAAGCATTTTTATTTTTATATTTTTCATCTGACAAGAAGTTATCTTGCTCCTACGTATCGCCGAGTGCATGAGAAAATCAAGACTACGTAGTTGTGGTTCAAAAATTGGTTAGTCGAAATATAATTTTATTTTTTTATCGTCTTTAAGATAGGTGAAACAGCAAAAGCTAATGTCCGCACCGCACCAAATCTTAAAAAGATTTTTAAAAATAATCGAAATTTAATCATTGGCGAGATAGATGAAGTAGTAGAAACCAATATCCACACCGCATCTAATCTCAAATGGATTTTTAAAATAGTTAAAAATTAATTGTTTTACGAGATAGATGAAGCAGCAAAACTAATGTATGCACTGCATCTAATCTCAAATAGATTTTAAAATCGTTAAAATTTTATTGTTTTTCAAGATAGATGAAGCAACATAGCTAATATCTGCAGCACATCTAATCTCAAATAGATTTTAAAATAGTTAAATTTAATTGTTTTTCAAGATAGATGAAGTAGCAAAACTAATCTCCACACCGTATTTAATCTCAAATAATTTTTTTCAAAATAGTAATTTAATCATCTAGTTAAAGAGACAAAGTTTTATTAAATTATTATTAAAGAATATATTTTAATTACATAAATTTTTATAACTAAATTAATTAAAACAATTTAATAAAAGACAAGTTAGTGTATATTGTTGCATAATAACATCATTATTGGACACATGATGTAAAGTTTAAAAGGAAACAACACAAATAATACTAATAAACAAAAAAAAACAAAAAAATACAACAAAACAAATGAAACAAAATAAAAAGGAGGGGGGTGACGTGTAAAAAAAAAAACAAGGGTATAATGGAGGGATTTCACTCCCTTTCTCTCATTTACGTAGAAACAAGTTGGAAAGGGCAAAAAGGGAATTGAAATCCCTAATCCCGAATTCCTTTCTCCTCTCTGGTTCGGTCTCTAGCGGTGGTGACGGTGATTCGGGGATCCTCCATTCACAGTAGCTTGAAGCATTGGGGGTGACTCGTGGTGGTTCGTGTCTCTCTTTTCTTCCTCTTCACGATCCAAAAAAGATGGGATAGAAATCCCTAATTCTCCTATTCTTCATCATCTCAGTCTCAACAAGGAGGTATGGCTTCCTTTCTCCAGTGGTTACGGTGAAGATGGAGTCACGGTGGGCAACACCGGTTGCTACAGTGGCTTGGTCTCTAATTTTGGCGGTGGCGGTAACATTGTTGATGGTGATGAAAGAAAGCTATCACCGTGAGTGATTCACGATCAGATCGGGATGGCCTCGGGTCGGTAAAGAACCCTACTCCATTTGGTTCGCAATGATTATCTTTTTGCTATTTCTGATTCTCGTCGTTTTTATAATATTTTCATCATCGCAGAGGTTCATTAAGGCCAAGGAGAGGATTGAATGCATGATTTCATTCTGTGGGGATAACATTAAGGTTGCTATTTGGAATCAGCACAAAACATATTCGGTAACAATTTTTACCCATTTTTCATTCAATTTTACAGCGTGAACTTGGTCGGTCATATATAACCGATTTGGACAAAGAATTAACCCAAAATGAACCATAACATCTTAAGGTTATTACCTCGAATCATTTGTTTCGAATTGAGTATAGATATATATGTTTCGGTTGAAACTGAATTAATGAAAAATATGTATTTTTTGTAGTGTGCATATGGTATGGTTACCGTGTGTATTGATGCCAATGTTCGTGATACATGATAATTAAAACGCATTACTCTTTTTAGTTGTGTGCATAAACAAGGTGAATAACTTACCTAAGTCTATGCCTTATCCCCTTCGAAATTTGAGTGTTAATCCTTTTGGGTGTTTCCTACGTATTTGTTGTACGTTGAGATGTCTCGGTTCTTATCAATGTCGTCTGTTCTTATCAATATGGTCTATTGGAATGTGCCTGTGCTGAATGCTCTCCTTCTTTCTATGTGGTTATCTCGTTCTGAATTCTCTGTGTTTCTATTTTCTCTCTGATTTTCTTATGGTTGTGTGTGTAATCTACATACTTTTTGTACTGTTTGTAGGCAGACCCTTAGGCTGCCAATTTTGATTCAATAACTGGCAAGGATTATGCTCTATGATTGCCCTTTGTTGCTGCAATTAAGTTGATTCTGTAACTGAATTCAATATGCCTTATGGTTTGCATTCTCCTAATACCAAATTGTTGCTTAAGAAGAATCGGCTTGAACTTTACCTCAGAACAAAGGCTTCAACTTAGCTTCAGGAGCATCAACTTTACGTAAATCATTCGCTTGAACTTATAGTAAGGTGGTAATGGCCTTGGGACACGTCACAGAGTAGGACGAGGGGACGGGGGAGTAGTAATGGCATTATGAGAAGACTTTGATGAAGATGGTTTGGATGGAAAAATCTCACGCCTGCCAGGAGGAAGAATGGCTATGGGATCAAATTTTTACATATGCTTTGTCTGCTCTAGGTTCATTCTTTTCTTGCATTTAGTATTTGTATTCTTGCCAAAGTGACTCAGATCTTGTATGATAGCATATTTAGTGGGATATCAATAGCCGACATGGGTCCAAATTCATATGAACCACATACTATGACAAATGCAATACACCTCCCATGGATATTCTTTGCTTATTTAGATTAGACGGTTTTTTTCCTTTTTATATTCCTTTAATCATTGGCTCTTTATTAATGAGATATCTATACTTATGTAGGTATGACACTTTTTAACATAAGGATGATAATATTGATATTAATTTGTACTCAATTGTCCAAACATTCTTGCAAATCATGAAATGAAGTCTTATTTTTATTTTGAGTTTTGCACAAAAGATTAAAATTGAAAGTAGGACAAAATGGAATGTTTACAGTTGTCCCTCTTGACTTATTGCTTACTAGATATTAAACAAATCGTTGTTTGAGTGCTATCTTTGTAAGTAATTAGTAAAGAAATGAACGTTAATTTTGATAAAAATAGGCAAAAGCAACAATTACCACACAACCTTAAATGAGATCAAGTTTAGGAAATGAGATAATAGGTAAACGTGAAAACGCAGGTCGGGTGCTACCGGAACTGGAAATAAATAAATAACAAGGTAAAGCGAGGACGCAAGTCAGGTACTACCGGAACTCGATAACATAAAAAGGTATAAACGAGAATGCTGGTCGGGTACTCCGGTAACATAAAAAGGTCTAAATGATAACACAGGTCGAGTATTGCCAAAACTCGATAACATAAAAAGGTATAAACGAGAACACGGGTGGATACTTCTGGAACTCGATAACATAAAAAGGTATATACGAGATGGCATGTCGGGTATTGTTGGAACTCGCTAACTTAAAGAGGTATAAACGAGAGCACAGGTTGGGAACCGCCAAAACTCGATAACATTAAAAGGTATAAATGAGAATGCAAGTCGGGTACTACCGGAACTCGATAACATAAAAAGGTATAAACGATAACGCAGGTCTAGTACTGCCTGAACTCGATAACATAAAAAGGTATAAACGAGAATGCACGTCGGGTACTGCAGAAACTCGATAACATAAGAATGTATAAACGAGAGCGCAAGTTGGGTACTGCTAGAACTCGATAACATAAGAAGGTATAATGCAAACACAGGTCAGGTATTGCCGGAACTCGATAACATAACAAGGTATAAACGAGAACGCAGGTCAAGTACTATTCGAACTCGGTAACATAAAAATGTATAAACTAGAACGCAAGTCGGGTACTGCCGAAACTCGATAACATAAAAAGGTATAAACGAGAACACAATTCGGGTACTTCTAGAACTCGATAACATAAAAAGGCATAAACGAGAATGCAGTTTGAGTACTGCTGGAACTCGATAACATAAAAAGGTATAAATGAGAACGCATGTTGGGTACTTCGGTAACATAAAAAGTTATAAATGCGAACACAGATCGGGTATGGCCAGAACTCAATAACATAAAAAGGTATGAATGAGAGCGCAGGTTGGGTACTTCCAGAACTCGATAACATAAGAAGGTATAAACGAGAACATAGGTCGGGTACTGTCGGAACTCGATAACATAAAAAGGTAAAAACGAGAACGCATGTCGGGTACTACCAGAACTCGCCTATTGGTAGTTTGGGAGAGAACTCGCCTACCAGAACTCGCCTATTAAGGCCTAAAATAATTTTTGGGAATGAATTTCGTAAATAAATGCATGATATGAATGAGATGTTGTTTGGTTTGTGCACATGAAGTGTGAAGTAATTGGTATTTAATCATCATATTTGAATTACTATTGATAATGTCATGATTGTTTTTATTTTACAAATACTGTCACCATTGCATTTGCTTTCGAGCATTCCTACTCCCTGAAGTTTTGACTTCACTGAGTACCAGAGCTCTAGTGATTAACGACGTGATTTCAGTTCTTCTTTATGGACAACTACCTTGTTCAACTACTTGTTTTTTATTGATTATTGCAAAAGGTTATGATGTTACTAATTAGTGTAATTTCGTAAAAAAACAAATCAAGCTCTACTATATGAAGGGTAATGGGCGAGGTGAGAAATCGTATTGATATTAACATATAGAAATACAAACTGAAGGGGGTTTTGGGAAGGGGTGTATGACATCTCTTTCAACTTTCTAATGATATCATTAATTTTCATCCGCCAAGATTCGGACTTTGCCAAATTTTTGATCTCTTCAAAAAAATTTCCCAGTATCTTTTCTAAAAGCACAGTTGTTCAATAGACTTGCTCCTGTGTCTTGCTAATAATTTATGGGATGGGAATGACCATCCAATAAATTGCCCAAGTAATTTGCTCATGAATTTGAGATCTCTGAATCACCCCATGACTTGCTCTAGGACCTTTGCTACAAATTTATTGGAGGAGCCCACTCATCTGATGAATTTGCCCCAATATCTTATTCTGATGCCTTCCTTACTAATGATCCTTCTGATTGAGAACGACTTTCCCCATTTATAATCCCTAAATTTTGCTTAGGCCGCCCTTTCGGGTTTTCAACCCAACAAAATATTCTTTTTTCTCGTTTTTACTCGTTTGAAATATTGGTGTAATGATCACTTTGTGCGAGTGCTAGTTTGATAACATGAATGCATTTAAAACATTTTTTTGGAGTTAGTTTGCTTTTTAACCTTGTGCGGTTCCAAACAAATTATTCCTCGACAAGGACTTTCTAGACTTGAATCATGGCATGGCTAAATAGTTTTCAAGAAAATGGATATAAAGGCTCAAAATGTGTTTCCCTTTCCACTATATCCCATTTTCTCCAATATCCTACTTCCAATTATTACTCTAGTGATTTTGCTGCTTTCTTTTTATTATTGATGATACGAGTGTGAGTCTGTTGTGTTTTTGTCCTTACTTTTTCCCAATATCATTTTGAATATCTTAGCGGACCTTTTTTCTTATTACCTTTCATTATGGAATTTTTAGACTCTCACTATTTGGTTTGAAGCAATATTTCTTGAATTCTGAGGAATATTGGAAGAACTACCTTTCCCCGGTTATTAATGTTTTTTTCGGGTTGTTAGGAATCGATCATTGTTCATAATGTCTGGGCTAAAATGGGGTGACTAGGGATATCTTCATAAGTGATTAGGGGTTACAAAGACGCCTTGTATCATCAGAAACAATTATATGAGAATTCAACCTTATGGGAATTTATCTACATCATTCTCCATTTTATTTTAAAACATGCATGCAATTGTTTATGAATAGTGACTATGATCATTAGACAAATGTTCCTAAGAAATTGAGATTATCTTTTTCTTTATTTTCTTATGTATATATTTTTTGTTTTGGAGAATCGCCTCAAGCATAGTACTTTTTCACAACATCAGAATTTACAGAGAGAGGAAGGTCTTCTCCGTCCATGTTGGTCAGAATGAGAGCTCCTCCTGAGAAAGCTTTCTTCACTACATACGTGCCTTCATAATTGGGGGTCCACTTTCCACGGTGATCTTTCTGAATAGTTAAAATCTTCTTGAGTACTAGATCACCTTCCTTGAACATTCGGGGGCGTACCTTTTTAGCATGAGCCCTCACGATCCTTCTCTAGTATTGTTGATCGTGACATATAGTTTCCAACCTTTTTCCTTCAATAAGATTCAACTGATCATGTCGAGGATGGGCCCATTTTGCTTCTTCTAATTCAGCTTCTGCAAGCACTCTCAATGATGGGATTTCGACTTCTATCGGCAGTACTACTTCCATTCCATAAACTAGAGAGTAAGGTGTTGCCCCTGTTGATGTGCGGATGGATGTCCGATATCCATGAAGAGCAAAGGGTAACATTTCTTGCCAAACTCTATAGGTCACTGTTGAAAGTTAATTTTGAGGAAGGAAGGTTTAGGTTTTCCCGTTCTCATTTCGGTGTGTTTTCTTTTTATTTGATTAAGTGAACTCAGTTTTATTTTTTGTTCGCCATCTTTGCTTTGTTGAAATAAATTCCAACGCCGGTATAATGGTTTCAAGAATATTCCAGTTATAACTTACTTCTAATAGTCATGTAAATAAGTTATTCCTTCCTTGCCCCATCTCGGCTTTGTTAGAATAAATTCTAACGCCGGTATAATGGTCTCGAAGAAATCCGCTATTACATAATTATTAAGTACCTTTGAATATCATCTCGGTTTTGTGGAATAAATTCCAACACCTGTTTAATGGTATTCTAATGTACAAAAGTGATGAATAGTTAGTTGTTAGAAACAAATAAATAAATAAATAACAGAAAAATAATAAATTTAAGTGACATTTATTTATTTACTCCCTTTCGGGTTCCTTTTATTAACAAACCAAACTTCTTCCTTAAGGAAGGTTGGTATTAAATAATAAATAAATGGTGGAATGTAAACAACAATAAATAAAAGTTAGTAAGTTAGCTTCATCACTTTTGTATATTAAAAGGTGTTTTCAACAAATAAATTTATTGATAACACTTTACTATTTTACAATTTACACCACTTTCAAGATTCAATTGTAGTGTAGTATATGGTTATGTCGAACCACAAGGAATTGCCTAATAGAATGAATCATATGAATATGTCAAAGCACAAATAATGAGTAAACATATTTTGATGGTTTATTGTTGTTTTGCACAAAAACAATTTAAAAAGAAAAGTAAACTACATATTAACAAATTCTTGAGGAGACAAGATCATTTTGAATAAGGAAAATATTTCTCAACTTCTTTATGAATTTGAACTACTTAGACAAGTTCTTATGTTTTACTTGGATTAACTACAAACACCAAGTTCTAAAATCCTCCTTTTAGTGTATGTTCTAAAATGGTAGAATAATAATCACTTACATTTATTACTAAACAATATTACATCCAAAAAGACATTAGGTTGTCATACCCTAATCTTGGCTACTCTAATATTGAAGTAGTAATGAATATAAGATCTTAAGAAAAGTATGCTTAACTTGACAAATAAACTAAGTAGTACAACTACTACTTAGTTTATTTGTTAAGTGTTTGAGACAAGTAATCTATGACTTGAAATCAATTTTTAGGTGATCAATCTAAAAAGAGCATTAAGAATTTCTCAAACAAGTAAAATTAATCAAAGCACCAACTTGAATGATTAAAATTCAAAGTTTAGAATCTAAGAAGAAGTAGAAATACATAACCATATTCAAAAGAAATTGTTAGGAGCAGGAGCCACCCATCTAAGGATTGGATGCTTTGAGTTCCAAATGAGATTACAGAATTGTTTTTTTGCATCTCATTTGCCTTCTCCTTTTCTCCTCTTGAATTATAAACTAAAATTAAAAAACTTCCTTAAATAAAGTTCCTAAGAACTAAGAACAAGAAGAGAGTACTTCAGAGAAGAATTTCTAGGCAAAATATGAGAGATATATCTTTTTGTTCGAATGGAATGTGCCATATTTATAGAATTTCTTCTAGGGCCGCTGAGCTGCTTGTTAGCCCCGCTAAGCAGCTGACCAAACCCTGCAGCATGGGTTTGGTCCCTTGATCAAACAACTTTGTCACCACCTTAGGCTTGACTCATCAAAGCTAGTTGTGAGCTATGAAACCAGCTAGGGTGAGCTACACTGGAAAGCCTATGGTAGGCTACTTGAGATGAGGTCATGGGTGAGTTCATGGTTTGCTTGATGGCTAAGTCAAGTCTGGGTGCACACCGCTTAACACACCTATTGCATCGCTAAGCTGCTTGTTCAGCAGCTTTGATCGTGCTGACTGAGACGTGGCCTAATGCTTGCTGATCTGGGTAGGAGTCTGGTTCTCCACTGAGCTGCTTGGTTGCACCACTAAGCTGCTTGTTAGCAGCTTGGGCATGTGCCAAGCTCGTGTCTGACCGTGTCAAGCTTGAGTTCTGACCATGTCAGGACTAGTCTGGTGCTAGGCTGAGCGGCCAAGCAGGTCCGCTCAGCTGCTTGCTTGAACAACTTGGTCCAGGTCAGGCTGGTGTCCAGGCCAGCTTAGCGTGGCGTGGTCCACGCTCAGCTGCCTACTTGAGCACCTTGATTTTGACTTCTTTTTCTTTAAGACCATGAGTCTTTTTTTCTTTTCTTTTCTTGTTTCTAAATCCTACAAAATACATAAGAAAGAAATACACACACAAATATACAAGATTATGATATTTTATACAAAAATTATTGTTTTAAGATAAGTGCCATAAAAGTGTATGAAATTTAGGTATGTTTGGCACTTATCAGTCATGACCATCTTCTAGACTATCTTCTTTAGATTTTAATTTGCCACCTCCACCACTCCATTCATCTTAGGCATGTATGGTGAAGAGGTGTGATGTTTGATTTTGAATTCTTCACACATCTCTGTCATCATCTTGTTGTTCGTATTAGTGGCATTATTTGTGATAATCTTCTTAGGTAAACCATAGCGGCAAATTAACTCCTTTTTCACAAATTTGAGCACCACCTTACGAGTCACACTTGCATATGTACTTGCCTCGACACACTTGGTGAAATAGTAAATTGCAACAAGGATGAAGCGATATCCATTGGAAGCCTTTGGTTCGATGGGGCCGATAACGTCCATACCCCACATAGAAAACGACCATGGTGAAGACAAAACATTTAGCAAGTTAGGAGGTGCATTAATAATGTCGGCATAAATCTGGCATTTGTGACATTTTCGCACATGATCACAACAATCATTTTCCATTGTTAACCATAAATAATCTGCTCTCAGAATCTTCCGATCCATTGAGTGCCCATTCGCATGAGTCCCAAATATCCTTTCATGCATCTCATGTATGATTTTACCTCCTTCTTTGGCTTCTACACATCTCAACAACACCATATCATGGTTTCTTTTGTACAACACATTTTCGCTTAAGAAGAAACCCATTTCTAGCCTTCACAGAGTCCTCTTATCATTTTCTGTAGCCCTAGGAGGATATTCTTTGCTCTTGAGGTATGTTATTATGTCTTGATACCACGACTTTCCATCAGACTCAGATTCTATTTCATAATTGTACGCTGGTTGATCTTTGCTTGCTATTCTGATAACCGACATTTCATTTTCTTCTATCTGGAACATGGATGACAAAGTCGCCAAGGCATCAGCCAACCGGTTATCTTCCCTTGGAATATGGTAGAAGTCTATTCGCTCGAATTGGTCGATCAATTTTTGGATATGATCTCTATATGGTACCAACTTAGTGTCTCTAGTCTCCCACTCCCCTTTTATTTGATGAATCACCAGAGTAGAGTCTCTGAATACTTATATGAACTTAATTCTTGACTCTATGGCGGCTTCCAAACTCAAGGTACATGCTTCATATTTTGTGATGTTGTTTGTGCAATCAAAACATAACCTGACAGTAATTAGAATGAATTTGTTCTCTAGGGAGATCAATACTGCCCATATCCCGTGTCCAAGTATATTGGAGGCCCCATCAAACACTAGAGTCCATCTATCTTCTTCTATTTCAGTCCTTGGAGATATCGTCATAATTCCTTCATCGGGGAATTCTTCATTCATAAAGTCCCCTTCGTCTATTGGTGGGCTGGCAAGATAATCAGCAAAGATACTTACTTTTATGGCATTCTAGGTGACATATATGATATCATATTCAAATAACATTGATCCAATGGATTAATCACTATGGGTTTCACTAACTCTTTCGACGGTGATGTCGCATCCATCAACCGCCCTCCGATCTTCAGTGGCAAGGGTTACACCTACTGGAAGGTGCACATGCGAATATTTATTGAGGCAATAAAAACGGAGGTTTGTGACTCTATTGTCAATGAACCTTTTACTCCACTTCACTTAGTGGATGGTGAACCCAAAGAAAAACCAAAGGGATTGTGGACTGACGAAGAAAGACGTAAAGTCCATCACAATCTCAAGGAAAAGAACATAATAACCTCTGCCTTATCATACAATGAATTCTTTTGGGTGTCACAGTGCCTAAATGCAAAAGAGATATGGGATACTTTGCAAGTAACCCACAAAGGCACAAGTAAGGTTAAGCGCGCAAGATTGAATGCGTTCACACATGAATATGAGTTGTTTCGTATGTTTCCAAATGAATCAATTAATGAAATGCAAAAAAAATTCACTCATATTGTTAATCATTTAATTGCTTTAGATAAGAGTTTTTCTATTGGTGAACTTACTAATAAAGTGTTGTCTTGTCTTGATAGGAAATGGCAACCCAAGGTAACAACAATTATGGAGTCGAAAGACTTAGACACAATGCCACTAGCAACTCTCTTTGGTAAACTCCAAGTACACGAAATGGAGTTTGGACACTTAACAATGTATGAAGATTCAGACCAAAAGAAAAAGGGGATCTCTCTAAAAGCTACATCATTACAACCATAAGAAAAGAGAGACGATGATGACTCTGGGTCTAAATTAGATGATGAAACCTTAACTCTCCTGGTTAGAAAGTTTGGCAAGTTTATCAAGAAGAAAGGAGGGTTTAAGCGCTTTCAAAAGAAAGAGGCAAGTGATTCAACCAAAAGAAGCAAAGGTCCCAAAAATCGCCTCATTTGCCATGAGTGTGGCAAACTGGGCCATATGAAATACCAATGCCCGAGTCACCTCAAGAAGGTTGCACATGATAAAAGCAACCCCTGAGACTTTAAATCCAATAAGGCCTACATATTATGGGATTTACTAGAGGATGAGACAACAAGTAGCACATCCGATAAAGAGGAGACTGCCAAATTATGCTTAATGGCAAACGCTCAAGAAATTGGCAGCACAAGCGATCCGAATGACACGAGTGAGGTACATATTTCTGACTCTTCTTTGTGTTCCGATGAGTCTCCTATTTACGATGAATTGTATAGTTCATTTGTTGAGTTGCATGAGGAGCTTAAGAAATTAGCAAAATTAAATGTAGATAGAAAATGAGTCATCATGTTGCATGAAAGTAAAATAACTAAATTGCAAGAAGAATTAAATTAATTGAAACTAGAAAATGAGACTCTAGATCTTATTTACTCTTCTGCCTCATGTAGTTGCGCCACTAAGTTAATTGAAACCCTTATATGTGATCAATGTGATATTTTAAATGCTGAAATTTCAGATTTAAAGGATAAATTGGCAAGGATCACATATAGTAGTTATAACCTGAACAACCTACTTGCTACATCTAGAAATGTAGGTAATCATGGAGGTCTTGGCTATAAGCCAAAGAAAAATAGAAGACCATATAGGAGGCAAGTAGATTACATGCATAATAGGACTAATCATAAAATGCCTACTTGTTTTTATTGTGGTAAACATGGGCATACATCTATGTCATGCTACATTAGGAAATATGGAGTACCTGGTGGAAAATATGTATGGATGCAAAAAGGGCAAGAATCTTTGATTACTAATAAGAAATGACCCAATATAACTTGGATACCTAAACAATGCAAGTAAAATTGTTTTACAGGTATGCCTTCGTACTCAGGGACAATACTAGTACTTGGACAGTGGATGTCCGCGACATATGACAAGTGACATATCAAAGTTCCCGGATCTCTCACTAAATGATAAAGTTTATATCAGTTATGGAGACAACAATAAATGGAGGATACTAGGCGTTGGAAGAATTGGAAATCCTTCACAAGCCATAATAGAAAACGTGCTATATGTCGAAGGACTAGAGCACAACCTCTAAGCATTAGCTAGTTGTGTGACAAAGGGGAGTTTGAAATGTCGATGATGGGCGAGCTAACATTCTTTCTAGGACTACAATTAAACCAAATGAGCAGTGGGATATTCATTCACCAAGGAAAATATTGCAAAGATTCGAGATGGATAAGTGTAAAGAAGCAACAACACCCATGGCATCATCCTGCTATCTAGACAAATACATAAAAGGTAAAGCAATTGAGGTAACAAAATATCGTGGAATAATTGGGATTCTTTATTGTATCTAACTGCTAGTCGCCCCGATATAATGTTTAGTGTATGTATATGTGCAAGACATCCAGCCTCACCTAAGGAATCTCATTTTAGTGCTGTAAAATGTGTTAAGAAATATCTTAAAGGAACAATATCTATGGGTTTATGGTATCCTAGGGATGCTTCGTTTTCTTTAATAGGATATTCCGATTCTGACTTTGCCGGATGCAAGTTAGACCGGAAAAGTACTAGCGGGACTTGCCATCTCTTGGGCAGCTCCCTAGTATCATGGAATAGTAAGAAGCAAGTTTGTGTTGCTTTGTCTACCGCCGAAGCAGAATATATTGCCACAAGCGTGTGTTGCGCTCAAATTCTATGGATGAAGCAGCAACTATCAGACTTTGGCTTAAAACTAATAAACATTCCTATAAAATGCGATAACACTAGTGCCATAAATTTATCGAAGAACCCTATTCTGCATTCTAGAACTAAGCATATAGAGATTAGACATCACTTTTTAAGAGATCATGTACAAAAAAGTAACTACATTCTTGAATTTTTTGAAGCCTCAAATCAATTAGCAGATATTTTTACCATGCCCCTTCCACGAGATACATTCTTTGTGTTACGCAGAGAACTTGGCATACTTGATAAAAAAATATCTAAACTAATTTTCTTAAGGTAAGTATGTGCCTTTGCTTGATCTTGATTATATGCTTCTGAATGATATATGTTAAGAATCCATGCTTCCTTATTTAGATTATCTTCATGAATGTTTTTATGCTCTCTTAGTGTGTCAAAATGCTTTAGGTTTGTGTCTTAGCAATAACACTCTAAGCATACTCTAGAAATCTTTAAAATGCACTAAAATCTTTGTTAAGCTATGTCAATAATTGATTGTTTTGTGCCTTAATCGATTAATTTGAGTTCCAGTAGCCAAAATAAATTTTCCTCTTGTGTTTTAATCGATTAACACTCATTTTAATTGATTACCTAGGCTCAATATATTTTGAAAAACTGAAAATTATTATCTTATTAATCGATTATCATCAAATTCAATCGATTACCTAGCCTCCAAAATTTAAATTTTTTGAAAACTTTAAGTTGGTTAATCGATTAACTTCTGAATCCAAGTGACATTTTGGGTCATTCTTCACTTAGAATCCTAACGCTCTTTGCTCCCCCCTTCCGATCCAATCCCCTAAATTAAGTGCTCCTATATAAATCAATAGCAATTTCAAATATTATCTCGTAGTTCTATCTCTCTATAACCCTCAATCACTACAAATCTGAATCCTCACCATTTTCTCTCTTTAGAAACCCTAAAACCTCAATTCGGAAAATTGATTATCAAATCGATTAAATTAGTGTTATACATGCAAAGATGAGTGAACCAAGAAGTATGATAGTAAAGCACAACACCAAATGTGCGAGAGGCGGAGAAAAAGGTTCTTCCTCGGCTCAAGGTGGACGAAAGAACCATGGAGACCCTTACTACTCTCTCATTCTTCAAGAAGTTAGATTGGCCAAGTTTCAAGACCGAAAGCAAACTTACATTTAGTATGCGGATGCATAATGGCTGGTTGCACAAGGCTTCCAATTCCCACATGAGTTACAGACCCAAGGAGCGAATAAATTCTTGGAATTGAAAGGTAAACTTTATCCTTCGCTTATTTGGGAATTCTATAGCAACTTTAGGTATAAAGATGAGGTGTTTTCATCAATGGTGATAGGAAGATGATTATTCTTGATGAAGAGTTGTTTTTGGATGTTGGAGGTCTTGATAGTGATGGACCGAGGCTAGGTGACTATATCAATGAGTCATGGGACTCATTTGATGCTATTGTAATGTACAAGTCTTGCCTACGAGGGCCTGACTTGTTTGTGCAAGGGGAATTGACCAAAGCAGGGTCCTTGTCTATAGAAAACCGGCACTTACACTATTTGATTACATATATAGTAGTTCAGAGGAATACCATTCATGCTCAACCCACCATCAATGATCTGAAGCTTATGTTCGCCACACGGGAAGGCATTGCAGTGAACTGGCCTTCGGAGATTCTGAAAGTTATGCAGGGCATAGCTTCATTTTCATCGAGAGTGCTCGCATATGGGATATTCATCTCTCGTATCATTGACTATTACGAGATTGACACATCACATGTGGACACTATCATGACAAACTCCTGAGAGCATCTTGTTGGTGATAAACTGATTCATAAAATAGGCATTTACAAATATGGTAATGAATGGAAATATCAAGAAGATCATAATGCCATAGTGAATGAGGATATGCCAAATGAAGATAATGCGGTGAATCCTAGTGAGCCTATCCCTGAGCAACCACCTACCGAGGCATTTGGTGAGCCTCAAGAACCATTGTTTGGGCTTGCTCACCTGGATGCTATGGAACAACTCCGCACTGCGTGTATTGATGGACATTTTCAGACTATGAGGGATTCCATGGCCGCTAAATTTCAGCAGCAGCAAAGACTATTCGAAGATCTGGAACGCATCATTTTCATTGTGTGTGCTACACATGGCTCATCCCAACCACCACTTCCACTTCCACAAGATTGCACTTACTCTTATGGTTTGTAAAATTTTGTTGCTAATTTGGATTATGTTTTCAATCATTGCTGATCCTTTGATTTTATCTACATGTCTATATCTAATGTTGAATGATTAATATGCTCTGGATATTGCTTAATCATTATCATTGATCATTCTATGCAATTCATGTTAAACTTACACGAATAGATAAATCTCGCAATCAATTCTATCATAATTTGTTTTATTACTAAATAATTGATTTACTCCATATAATAATCGATTAATGCTGAACTTTGTGCACATGTTCAAGTATTTTTAGGTTTTTTAATCGATTATCCTTGATTAATTAATCGATTAAGACCAGTAAATTGTGTATATCTTTCCTTATTTTTGGCTTTTAATATCATAATCTGTCATAGCTTTTTGATCATGCCAAAAGGGGGAGAAAGGTGTTGTTTGAGCTATTTTACAGGTTAATGTGAGCTTCCACAAGTAATCATGTTTCTACCCTAGCATTACCTCTTACATGGTTAGAGGGGAGAACAAAGTGAGGGGGAGCAGTGCATTATGATTCAACCCTTTGCAAACATATCCTATCCAGCTTCAAGTCATCAAACAAATGAATTGTTTTAGTGTTTGTCATCATCAAAAGGGGGAGATTGAAATGGAAAATAGTCAAAGGATGCCATTATAACCGACCTATGAAGTTTTGATAAATACAAGGTCTTATATGGAAGCTTGAAGACTTGGACATCTCAACAAACAACATACCAAGAACCCAAGGTCAACGTCATAGAATCTAGTCCTAAGATGATTGCCTAGTATTTAGTCTTAGGTTAGGTAAACCAAATATGGAAGTGTCTTACAAAAAGTCTAAAATGAAAATCATATAGGATGAGGCATAACATCTACATAGATATATATATGATAAGTAGCACTCATGCATTTGCATTAAGCATACATGATTTTGTACCTAAAGGGTTTTAATCATTTCTAAAATCACGTTGCATGTTCATTCATCATATAAGGTGTTTACCATATAGTTAGAAAAACCATTTTTAAAAGAATATTAATCCGTTAACCCATTTGGTAATCAATTCCGTCCTGGTGAAATTCGTTAGTCGATTAAGGAAAGTCGTAATTGATTAAATGGAGTTACAAAAGCTAACCTCCCAGGATTTCTGCTTATTAATCGATTAAGCAAGTTTTTAATCGATAAACCATAACTGAAAATATGTTTTCAAGAAACCCATTAATCGATTAACTTGGCATTTAATCGACTAATATCAGTTGAGTGAGTTATGAACTAAATCTTTTATTTTGAAACAGAATCAAAGCAGTTTTTAAAATAAGCTTTTCACACTTTAATTGATCAATCGAAAATAATACTGAAAGAAAAGAAAAACAAAGATTCATTGTGCTTAAGTTTTAGACGTTATCTTGTTGCTTCTTTGAAGTTTTTCTTGCATACATTTTCAAGAGTGAAAAGAGAGAGAAAAGAGAGAAAGTCTTTTCAATGTGTCAAAATTTTCATTCAGTTGAAATACCTTGCATGATTTTTACATCTAGTTCTTAGGGCTATTTGTGAGATCATTCTCTCAAAGGTTATAGAAAGCCGATTTCGGTGTTGTTATCTGCACAATCTTGTGTGCAAAGTAACTCGAAAAAATTCAGTAAATTGAGGATAATTTTCTTGGTGTGTGGTATCATCACAACTTCAGAATCAGTAGTCTTCACAAGGCAGGGACTCTTGATTCGAGCGAAAATTTCGGCTGGGGCCAAATTGCGCGAACGGTGTGGTATCCAAGTAGGTGTAGATAGAGGTGAGATCGAGCTTGGTGGCCCAACATTTTCAAGAAAGAAAATCCTCGACCATATTTTCTCTCTCCCTATCTCTTTAAATTTCTGACTTTACTTGCTTTCTGAGTTAATTTGCATTCTATGATTAATTGCTAATTGTTGTAAATCTATTGATAATCATGAATCAAATTAAGATAGTAAAGATCTAGATTCATCACTGTTTTAAAAACCAAGAAAACTATTTTTCAGAGAGTAAACAACTAGTATAATCGATTAACGTACTGATCATAATTGATTAACAAAACTGTCCTTAATCGATTAACCCTGATGATAATAGATTAACTACAACAACTTTGTATTCTGCGCAAATATTGGAAAAGTGGGATTAGTGATCCGCTACACCTATTCACCCCCTAGGTGTATTCTTACCTCACTAGTACCCAACAATAAGGAGCTGGTTGTTTTTCCCAAACATTCGGATCCACTATTCAACGAAAAGGGTAATGAGTTGGCAAGTCACAATTCTAATATCCTGAAACATAAGGAATTAAATCCAGGAGGGGTGGCATGACAAGCTATCAAGGCTAAGGAGGTTATGGATGAGATATCTACTAAGTTGGTCAAACATCTTAATGTGACCACTGCTGAAGATGGTGGTCGGTCACTCATAGCTCTAATAATCCTTGTGTGTTTTCCTATTCCATTTTTGTTTATTGTTATAATTATTGATTTCCATGATTGTAGTATTTCATATTGGAACGTTTGGGGTGGAATTAAAAAAGTTTGACACTATCATGCTAAGGAGTTGATTAGGAAGTATAAACCTTTCATTGTGATACTCATGGAAACTCGTTGTTAGTTCAAGGGTGTTATGTCCTTCTAGAAGGGTCTTTGTTTATTGGCATGTGGTATTTGGACTCTGAGTGCAATTGGGACTTTATTCAGGACAAGCATTATGGATTCTTGTAATCATGTTATCTCTGTTAAGCTTGAGTAGTCATACATGAATGATTAGTTTAATTTTATGCATTTATCTATTTTCTAATTTCGTGGAGCCTTTTTGGCCAACCACAATCTCTATGTAATTGAATTTCATTCATGAATAAACAAGCTTGATAAGTTTAATTTGGAATTTAGTTTCCTTGAGTTGTGTCGTGGTTCCTACCTTAAACTTATCAAATACCTTGTGTTTGTGGCATTCTATAACTCATCACTGACCTTGGTGTGGCATCTAACCTCTTAATTCTCATCAACGATCCTTCCTCGTGGCGAACATTTTAGGCTTATCATGCTTCTTACTTGTAGTGCCTCATTCATCCTCAAGTCTCAACCATATTCACTTAAAAACTTAACCAAGTCCAAGCCGTGACCATAAACAAACAAGTCACCCAAACTGTGAGCATTGACCTAACCCATATACATTACCCATATACTAGCCTAAACACCAAACTATGACCAAACACTTAGCCATAACCCCTAGTCATGCTATACACATTTCCCGTACTCTTCGCCGAAACACATATAACCATTTCGCGAGCCAAATCGAGTCTCAAGCAAGAATGGTCGTACAAGAAAAGAAAACCACCCATGGAGGTTTGCATAAAGGTAGCATGTCTCTGACTTGGAATGGCTCGTGGTTAGACAGTTTCAAGCCCACCAGGGGCCTACATGACACTAACCCTCTATAACCTTATCTATCTGTCCTCTGGGTGAAAAAATTGGCACATCTTATCCAACATAAGGTGGAACTTGGTGGATGGCAATCTCTAAAGTTTTTTAATGGAGAGCCTCTGATTTATCACTTATTGTTTGTTGATAATGTGCTTTTATCATGTAAAGGTACCAAAACTCAGGTCAAAACTCTTCTACTCTTGACGATTTTTTTCAAGCCTCAAGTATTAAAATTTATGTGGGAAAGTCTAAATATATTTGCTCTAAGAAGGTCTCTAATGGGAGAAAACCCAACTTTATGAGTATTTGCAGCATGAAAGTCGTCCCAAGCTTTGGAAGATACCTATGTATTTTGTTGTCAACTGGAAGGATTCGTAGATCAAAGTTTAATATGTTCATTCATAAGATCAAGATGCACTTGTCTTCCTACAAGTGGAGACTTTTAAATAAAGCAGGTAGATTTAGTCTTGTCAAATTAGTTCTGACATCCATCCCCACTTATATTACGCAAGGCATGTGGCTCCCTCAGAGTGTTGTAATGAGATTGATAGATTTTCCAGGAACTTCATTTGGAGTGGTGATGCTAATAAGAGAAGTATCAATCTTGTGAAATGGGATGTGATCACTAATCATAAAAAAAATGGAAGTCTTGGGATCCATGACTCTAGTTCGATTGATATTGCCCTTCTTGGCAAGGTGGTTGGAATATGGTTCAACATAGTAACAAGTTGTGGTGCAAGGTTTTGAAAGATAAATATTTTGGGGATTGTTCAATGTTGTTTGCTCCCAAAAACTAGTCGGCTTCTCCAATTTGGAAGAGTATTGTGAAAATAACTGATGAACTCAAAGAAGGGTTTAGCCTCCAACTTGGAAACATGGATTATTCTTTCTAGTATGATAATTGGATCGGTATTGGTAAACTTTTCAACTTGGTGGAGTTTGTTCACATTTCTAATACTCAAATTCATGCGAGGGATCTCTAATCTACTCCTTTGATATACCTTTTGAGACAGTTTTGGTATGATGGCCTTCCTCAACCAAATCCTTAATTCATTTTAGAACCTTCGTTTTCTCTATGATGTAGAGAGGTGTTGCAGCCCAATTTTTGGTTGGAAGACCGGCTCTGCGACTTA
Organism: Lupinus angustifolius; assembly: GCF_001865875.1. Classification (NCBI taxonomy): domain Eukaryota; kingdom Viridiplantae; phylum Streptophyta; class Magnoliopsida; order Fabales; family Fabaceae; genus Lupinus; species Lupinus angustifolius. The sequence goes on along the minus strand of NC_032013.1, from coordinate 13,016,966 downwards.
GAGAGATGCGAACTCGATTTCTACCTCTCCCAATTGATTTGGAGTCGCCACTATGCTTTTTGCGGTTGAAACGTAGAAAAGTCTTTTGTAAGCCCAATTAGGATAATTTGGTCTTTAGACAAATATTCTAAGTTCGGGAGTCGATAACAGATCGAGGAAGGTATTAGCACCTCGTCCGCCCATATTAAACGATACCCTTGCTAATCACATAAACTTTTATACCCTTAATAAAATTATTTAAAAAAATTTAATTATCAAAATAAAACATTTTTATTTTTATATTTTTCATCTGACAAGAGATTATCTTGCTCTTATGTATCCACATGTGCAATGGAGAAATCAAGACTACGTAATTCTAGTTCGAAAATTCGTTTTTCAATATATAATTTGATTTTTTATCGTCTTTAAGATAGGTGAAGCAGCAAAAGCTAATGTCCGCATCACACCAAATCTTAAAAAATATTTATGAAAATAATCAAAATTTAATCATTGGCGAGATAGATGAAGCGACAAAAACTAATGTCTGCACCGCATCTAATCTTATATGGATTTTTAAAATAGTTAAAAATTAATTGTTTTGTGAGATATATGAATTAGCAAAGCTAATGTCCGCACCACATCTAATCTCAAATATATTTTAAAATAGTTAAAATTTGATTGTTTTTCGAGATAGATGAAGTAGTAAAGCTAATGTCTGCACCATATCTAATCTCAAATAGACTTTTTTGAAATAGTAATTTAATCATTTGGTTAAAGAGCAAAAGTTTTATTACATTATTACTAAAGAATATATTTTAATTACTTAAATTTTTATAATTAAATTAATTAAAACAATTTAATAAAAGTTAAGTTAGTGTATATTGTTGCATAATAACATGATTATTGGACACATGATGTAAAGTATTTAAAAAGAAACAACACAAATAATACTAATAAATAAAAAAACCAAAACAAATGAAACAAAATGAAAAGGAGAGGGAGTCACGTGTAAAAAAAACAAGGGGATAATTGAGGGGTTTCACCCCCTTACCCTCATTCACGCAGAAACAAGTTGGGAAGGGCAAAACGGGAATTGAAATCCCTAATCCCCAATTCCTTCTCCTCTATGGTTCCGTCTCCAGCGGTGGTGACGGTGATTTGGAGATCCTCCATTCACGGCAGCTTGAAGCATTGGGGGTAGCTCACGGTGGTTCGTGTCTCTCTTCTCTTCCTCTTAACGATCCAGAAAATATGGGATAGAAATCCCTAATTCTCCTATTCGTCATCATCTCAGTCTCGGCATGGAGGTATGGCTTCCTTTCTCAGGTGGTTTTGGTGAAGATGGAGTCACGGTGGGAAACACCAGTTGCTATAGTGGCTTGGTCTCTATTTTTAGCGGTGGCGGTGACATTATTGATGGTGATCAAAGAAAGCTACCACCATGAGTGATTCACGGTCAGATCGGGATGGCCTCAGGACGGTAAAGAACCCTACTCCATTTGTTTCACAATGATGATCTTTTTGTTGTTTCTGATTCTCGTCATTTTATAATATTTTCATCATCGCAGAGGTTCATTAAGGCTAAGGACAAGATTGAATGTGTGATTTCATTCGAAGGGGATAGCATTAAGGTTGCTATTTGGAATCGGCACAAAACATATTCGGTAACGATTTTTACCCGTTTTTCATTCAATTTTACAGCGTGAACTTGGTCGGTCATATATAATCGATTTGGACAAAGAATTAACCCAAAATGAACCATAATATCCTAAGGTTATTACCCCAAGTCATTTGTTTCGTCCTTAATTGAATATAGATATATATATGTTTCGGTTGAAATTGAATGAATGAAAAATATGTATTTTTTGTAGTATGCATATGATATGGTTACCGTGTGTATTGATTCCAATGTTGGTGATACATGATAATTAAAATGCATTATTGTTTTTAGTTGTGTGCATAACCAGGGTGAATAACTTATTTGAGTCTATGCCTTATCCCCTTCGAAATTTGAGTGTTAATCCTTTTGGGTGTTTCCTGTGTATTTGTTGAATGTTGAGATGTTGCGGTTCTAATCATTGTGGTCTGTTGTAATGTACGTGTGTTGAATGCTCTCCTTTTTTCTGTGTGGTGATCTCTTTCTGAATTCTATGCGTTTCTGTTTTCTCTCTGATTTTCTTATGGCTGTGTGTGTAATTTGCATCCCTTTTATAATGTCTGTAGAAAGACGCTTCGGCTGCCAATTTTGATTCAGTAACTGGCAAGGATTATGCTCTATGATTGCCCTTTATTGTTGCAATTAAGTTGATTATGTAACTTAATTCAATATGCCTTTTGGGTTGCATTTTTAAAAATTCCTACATTGTTTCAGCTGCCAAATGTCGTGCCTAATTTCTACCAATGATTTAATATGTTCTGTCTTGCTATTGATTGAAATGTAACTACCTGAACTGGGCTCCCTTTGTGACTATTTTACAATTGCTTACATTCTCTTTTTATATTTCAAATTGTAACTGCCAACAAGGGTAACTATTCTCTGATCTTTGATTTATTTTTCTTATCATGTCTATCCTCATCTTTTTATTACATTTAGATGATATTACTTTCTCCAGATACCAAACTGTTGCTTGAGTAGAGTCAACTTGAACTTTACCTCAGAACAAAGGCTTCAACTTGGCTTCAGGAGCATCATCTTAACCTAAATCATTCGCTTGAACCTCTAGTCAGGTGGTAATGGTCTTGGGACACGTCACATAGGAGGACGAGGGGACGGGGGAGTAGTAATGGCATTATGAGAAGACTTTTATGAAGATAGTTTGGATGGAAAAAGCTCATGCCTGCCAGGAGGAAGAATGGCTATGGGACCATATTTTTACATATGCTTTGTCTTCTCTAGGTTCATTCTTTTCTTGCATTTAGTAGTTGCATTCTGCCAAAGTGACTTAGATCTTGTATGATAGCAAATTTAGTGGGAGATCAATAGCCGACACTGGCTCCAAATTCATAGGAACCACATACTATGACAAATGCAGTACACCTTCCATGGATATTATTTGCTTATTTGGATTAGATGGTTTTTTTTCCTTTTTATATTCCTTTAACTAGTGGCTCTTTATTAAGGAGATATCTATACTTATGCCGGTATGACACTTTTTAACATAAGGATGATAACATTGATATTAATTTGTACTCAATTGTCAAAACATTCTTGCACATCATGAAATGATGTCTTATTTTTATTGAGTTTTTCACAAATGATTAAAATTGAAAGTATGACAAAATTGAGTGTTCACAGTTGCCTGATAAGTGCTCAAAATACCTTATTTTCATTCACTTTAAATGGTACTTATCCTACACAAAAATGTGAAAACCAACTTAATTCAACATTTTTTAAGTAAATTTTGTGTGTTTGAATAATATGATTTTTGATCACCACCTGTCCAAGTTTTCTTTGAGTTTCATAGGAAATTGGACCAAAAAGAATGCTTGGGCTTGAAGAAATAAAGCTTGCCTCACCTTGAAGAAATCAAACCAATATATACGACACATGTGTGCTTAAAACTATGCAACGTAAGGTGCATGGTTAAATTTAAGCATGACTAAATAACTTGGTCTTGGTTGGAAGAAATTAAAGCCAAATAAAAACTGCTGACAAAGCTATCCAGCCAAGCACTAGGCCACGTCAGCTAAGCACCAGGCCAGGTCATCCAGGCTGCTCAAGCAGGCAGTTGAGCATGCACCAAGTCAACCAAGCTGCTCAAGCAGGAAGCTGAGCATGGAACCAGGTCAGCCTAGCGCCTGGCCCACCAGAAAAATGGTTGCTTGGCCTAGAAGAATGGTTAGGTCATGAATGATGTCAAAAGTCGAGCAACCAACAAAACATAGCTTTTAAGCCAAGTTTATGACCTCAAGCATGACACAAGCAAGTAGAAGGTGTCACCATGCATGCAGCCTAACCCGCAATAGGTTGTCCAAGCTAGCTGGCCAAGATGGGACAAGTTGTTAACCCACCAGAGAGCTAAGCGGCTAGGAAGGGGGGCCAAGCGACCCTCCCATTGCCTATAAACGACACACCCATTTCTTCACTTTTGAATCATTCATACCATTTTTCTTCTCATTTTCAGTTCTCTCTCATTTGAGAGTGTTCTTAGGCTGTTTTTAGGCTTATAGTTCATATAAATTCAAAGGGAATGGAGTTGACAAATGAGGTGCAAAAACATGATTTTGTAACCTCATTTGGAATCAAAAGCATCTCATCCTTGGATTATGGTGTAAGGTTATTTCTTTTCTTCATTTGTATCATGTTTTGATTTCAATACATGCAAGTTAGTACTTTTGGTTAAGTTTTGATTCTTTATGAAGTTCTTAATGCGGTTTTAGCTTGATCACCTAAAACTTGATTTAAAGATCCAAAATGCTTCTTCTTAAAGTGTTGACAAGTGAACTAAAAAGTATAACCTACACCTTAGTTCACTTGCCATATCAAGCATCTATTTTAAGCAACTTATGTTCAAGGCTAAATGATGTTAATGGAGTCTGAAGTAGGATGTGACAACCTACTCCGACGAGTGACACTTAACTATTGTTTAGTGTATTACATAAGGTTTGAAAATCATCTTATCATTCTAGGACACTATATGAAGGATTTAGAAATGGTGTGTGGAATTAACCGAATGTCTAACACATAACTTGTAATGTTTTCCCAATAATTTGAGTCAAGAAATAATTTCATCTTTCCAATCAATTTTACCATCTTGAATTTGTAAATAGTTAGTTCTTTACCTTTTCATGTTTCTTAGTTCATAAAAATCATAAAAACAACTTTATATGATACTTTCTTACTTTTGATAAAATAAGTACATTTCTATTATGCAATTCCTTGTGGTTCGACATAACCCTGTACTATACTACAATTGAATCTTGAAAGTGATGCAAATGTCAAATATTAAAGTGTTAACTTATAAATTTTATTTGTTGACAAATAAAGAAAGCTTGAATCAAAGTGCAATTTAATTCATAAATTGTATCTTTGTGAAAAGGAAAAATACACAGTTATAATGAGTGATCTAACTACTAACTTTTACTTTCTGTCATTTATTACATTTTCGCAACTAACATTTATTTTCTATCATTTAAATTCTACAACTAACTATTTATTGTTTTATTTATTTATTCTTTACCAACCTTCCATAAGGAAGTAGTTTGGTTAATAAAGGAAAATGAAAAATAAATATCACTCATTATCACTTGTATTAATTTGCTAAATTCATACCATTAAACCGACGTTGGAATTTATTCCAACAAAGCCGAGATGATATGAAGTTGTTAATAATTGAATAAAACTAAGTTTTTGATTAAAGGAACATTCCTGAAACAATTAAACCAGCGTTGGAATTTATTCCAAAAAAACCGAGATGGCGAGCAAAGAATCGACCTATCATTAAATAAATAAATCAGAAACTTGCTGCCTCAAAAAACAGCAAGCATCAAAAATAATCTTTCAACAAATTGGCGCCACTTCCGGGGAATTGCTAGATAATAGAAATTCATACTTCTATATTTTGTCATTAGTAATTGTAAATATAATTTTATTTTATTTTTGTATAAATTTATTTTTCTTCTTGTATATCTTTCTTTTAATTTATTTTTCTATTTTGTATATTGAAAAATCAAAAACACAAAAAGAAAGAAAAGTTGGAACTAGTGGAGTGAATACCCACTAGTTAAGAAACCTTTACTATTGTTATAAAATTTTTAGATGATGTGGAGGTACCCAACATCAACTTTTGCAAAAGAACAACATAAAGGATACTGAAATCAACAATGATTAGTGGCTGAATTTATTTAATAATGAAGAATCCGGATATTCAAAATTCCAAAATGGGAAGCTACTCTAATCCTTAAAGGTTAAGTATTCATCATGCATTTTTTCATGCACGTATTTTATTTTGAGATACTTAAACATGCATCTCCATAAACATGCTTTAGTTTATAATTTTAAATTTTAGAAATAATGTTTTTTTAAAACTAAGAGCGTGCTTGATAAATTTGTGCCGAAAATTAATTTTTCCAAACTTGAGAACTCCTAAAAAGTGTGTTATTTGGTTTACTAATTGATGTTTGGTTTACCATTTAACAAAATAAATTCATGAACTTCTGAATGGATTTATTTCTTGTTGTTTGAATTGAAATCTTGTTGTTTGGGATTCCATAAAATTATTTTTGAATTTCCATTTATCAATTGGACTTGAAACAATTTTTCTAAATATCATTTTCATGAAAAAAAACATGTTGTTTGATTGGAATTTCTGTCAATCAAATTTTATTCATGAACATAATGTTTTCAACATTGAAAGATTCATGTAAATTGTTAGATTAACCTCATGGAAAAAGAAATTGCAAGTTCTAATGATTTATAGGAAAAAAAGTCCAAAAACAAACAGACAAAAAGGAGTTGGCTCTAAAGGCACCACTATCTTGGAGAGGATAGTAAAATCAAGGAGAACAGAATTCTGAGATCTCCTAACAATTTTGGTTAGTTTTTAATCTCATTTCCTTGAAAATGTTACACAAATTTCCTTAAAATATTTTCAAAATGACTTGAGGACAAGTCAAGAATTTAAGT
>NC_032013.1:12915588-13010262 GCF_001865875.1 Lupinus angustifolius | reverse complement strand
GTATAAAATTTTGACAGAAATTCATTTTGTTGTGTTATAAAAATTTTAGTGTGTTCACTTGCTTTAAATTTTTTTAGTGTGTTTAATTTATGTGTTTACTTTAGTTTCATTTTTATATTTTGTTTAAAAAGTGAAATTGTTGACACTAAACTTAGTAGATAACACAAATTGGCTTAAAATTTTAACAAGATCAATGACTTTGTAAATTCACATCATGAGATGAAAATCTGAAATTTTTTGTGAATAATTCATAATGTCATAACTTTGATAAAATAAAAAGTTTTTGGAAAATCATTTATCAAGAACTTGTGAATTTGTTTGAAAATCAAAGAGTTGTACATGAACCAACCATGTGAGGGAGTGTAAGCCAAACACAATTATTATGTGAGCTTAGTGAGAAACTTTTTGGTCTTGCAAATTGATTTTGTTTGAACATTTCTTTACTTGGTTGCACACAATTTGATAGGAAATGATGAAGGCAAGTTTTTCAATAGAATGAGTCACTTGACAAAAAATGATCAACCAAAAATAGGAACATCCTTTGTTAACCCCTTTGAGCCTTAAAAAGAAAAGTTATTTTTCAAACACAACCCTTGTGCCCATTATATGGAAAAACAAAAATGAAATCTCCTATACTTTTCTAAGTAAAAAGAGAGCATTTTTTATAAAGAAGGTTGATGGAAAAAATTAAGTTATGGGGAATGGTTGGCCATGTAACAAAGTGTTCAAAAGAAAAAAATTCTCAATCTCTTTACAAATAAAAATAAGAGTAAAGAAATTCTCCAAAAACAAAAAGGAGTAAAAAGAGATTGAGAAAAATCAAGAAACGTTACACAAAAAGGTCAGGAAAAAGAAGAAAGGTTAAAAAGTTAAAAAAGAGTATGTATTTAAAAAGACAAATCAATTTTTGCTCTCTTTTAATTTTGAAAGTATTTTTGAATATCCTGGAAAACCAATTTTCTTTGATAGTCATGCCTCATTACAACCTAAGGAAGACCTTAGTTATCCTTGAAAAATTTGTGCAATCAAAGTAAGTGTTGATAAGAAAAACAAAATTATATTATTGCAAACCAAATAAGTTGAGTTTTGAGTGAAACACTTACCCATTTGGTTCCATTCTTGAACCGTGTGTGAAAATGCGTCTCTTTGATTGATAACATTTTTTATAAGTGAAGTGCTAAACGAATTTTAGAAAAGATGTGTTCATTCTTATTTTGAAGTATTATAAGTCAAAATCACATAATCATAAACACATCTCATGGAACTTTAAAGAATGATGCATAGTTTTGATGTTGTCCAACAGTAATTTTTCCAAAGCAAAGTAGTTGTTATTTTACCTTTCTTTGGGGATAAACAAAGTCTTAAGTTGGGGGAGTTGATGAGTGCTCAAAATACCTAATTTTCATACATTTTTCATGGCACTTATCCTACAAAAAATGTGAAAACCAACTTAATTCAACATTTTTAAAGTAAATTTTGTGTGTTTGAATAATATGATTTTTTACCACCACTTGTCCAAGTTTTCTTTGAGTTTCATAGGAAATTGGACCAAAAAGAATGCTTAGGCTTGAAGAAATAAAGCTTGCCTCACCTTGAAAAAATCAAGCCAAAGTACATGACACATGTGTGCTTAAAACTAAGCATAGTAAGGTATAAGCTTAACCTTAAGCATGACTAAGAAAATTGGTCTTGGTTGGAAGAAATTAAAGCCAAATAAAAGCTGCTCACATAGTTGTCTATCCAAGCACAAAGTGGTCCAGCCAAGCGCCATGCCAAGTCAGCCAAGAACAAAGCACCATGTCAAGTCAGCCAAGCACCAAGCACCAGGCTAGGTCAGCCAAGCACCAAACATTAGGCCAAGTCAGCCAGTCTGCTCAAGCAGGCAGTTAAGTGTGCACCAGATCAGCCAAGCTGCTCAAGCAGACAACTGAGCTTGGAACCAGGTCAGCCTATCGCCAGGCCCACCAGAAAAATGGTTGCTTGGCCTAGAATAATGGTTATGTCATGAATGATGTCATAAGCCAAGCAACCAGCAAAACCTAGCTTCTAAGCCAAGTTTATTACCTCATGCATGACACAAGCAAGTAGGATGTGTCACCATGCATGCAAACTAGCCCACAATAGGCTATCTAAGCTAGCTGGCCAAGATGGGACAAGCTGCTAACCTACTAGTGAGCTAAGCGGCCAGGAAGGGGGATAAGCGACCCTCCCTTTGCCTATAAAAGGCACACCCATTTATTCACTTTTGAAATATTGTACATACCATTTTTCTTCTCATTTTCGGTTCTCTCTCATTTGAGAGTGTTCTTAAGCTGGTTTTAGGCTTTTAGTTCATAGAAATTCAAAGGGAATGGAGTTGGAAAATGAGGTGCAAAAACATGATTTTGTAACCTCGTTTGGAATCAAAAGCATCTCATCCTTGAATAGATGGCTCATGCTCCTACATATTGACTTGGATTATGGTGTAAGATTATTTATTTTCTTCATTTGTATCTTGTTTTGATTTCAATACACTCAAGTTATTACTTTTGGTTAAGTTTTGATTCTTTATGAAGTTTTTAATGCAGTTTTAGCTTGATCACCTAAAACTTGATTTAAAGATCCAAAAATGCTTCTTCTTAATGTGTTGACAAGTGAACTAAAAAGTATAACCCGCAACTTAGTTCACTTGTCATATCAAACATTTATTTTAAACAACTTATGTTCAAGGCTAAATGATGTTAATGGAACCTGAAGTGGGGTGTGGCAACCTACTCCGACGAGTGGCACTTAACTATTGTTTAGTGTATTACATAAGGTTTGAAAATCATCTTATCATTCTATGACACTAGATGGAGGATTTAGAAATGGTGTGTGGAATTAAACGAAAGTATAACACGTAACTTGTAATGTTTTCAAAATCATTTGAGTCAATGATTTAGAAACTATAACACGTAACATTTCTATTAAGCAATTCCTTGTGGTTTGACATAACCCTATATTATACTATAATTGAATCTTGAAAGAGATGCAAATGTAAAATAGTAAAGTGTTAACTTATAAAAAAAATTGTTGACATAGAAAGAAACCTTGAATCAAAGTGCAATTTAATTCATAATTTGTATCTTAGTGAAAAAGAAAAATACACAGTTATAATGATTAATCTAACTACTAACTTTTACTTTCTGTCATTTATTTTCTGCATCTAACATTTATTTTTTGTCATTTAAATTCTGCAACTAACTATTTATTGCTTCATTTATTTATTTATTTATTTATTTATTCTTTACCAACCTTCCATAAGGAAGTAGTTTGGTTAATAAAAGAAAATAGAACATAAATATCACTCATTATCACTTGTATTAATTTGCTAAATTCATACCATTAAATTGACGTTAGAATTTAATCCAACAAAGCCGAGATGGTACGAAGTTGTTAATAATTAAATAAAACTCAGTACTTTATTAAAGGAACATTCTTGAAACCATTAAACTGGCATTGAAATTTATTCCAATAAAGCTTAGATGACGAGCAAAGAATCGACCTGTCATTAAATAAATAAATCAGAAACTTGCTGCCTCAAAATAAAGCAAGAATAAAAAATAATCTTTCAAAACTGCCTCTCTTTACTTATTGCTTACTAGATATTAAATAAATCATTGTTTGAGTGCTATCTTTGTAAGTAATTAGTAAACAAATGAACACCAATTTTGTTAAAAATAGGTGAAAGCAACAATTACCACACAACCTCAAATGAGATAAAGTTTAGGAATCGAGATAATAGGTAAACTGAGAACGTATGTTGGGTGCTGCTGGAACTCGAAATAAGTAAATAACAAGTGAGGATGTAGGTCGGGTACTGCCGGAACTCGATAACATAAAAATGTATAAACGAGAACGTAGGTCGGGTACTACTGGAACTCGATAACATATATAGGTTAAACGAGAACGCAGGTCAGGTACTACTAGAACACGATAACATAAAATGGTATAAATGAGAACGCATGTCGGGTACTTTGGTAACATAAAAAGGTATAAATGAGAACGTAGGTCGAGTACTGCTGGAACTCGATAACATAACAAGGTATAAACGAGAACGCCGGTTGGGTACTGCAGAAACTCGATAACATAAAAAGGTATAAACAAGAATGCATGTCGGGTACTTCCGGAACTCGATAACATAAAAAGGTACAAACGAGAACGCAGGTCAGGTACTGCCAGCACTCGATAACATAAAAAGGTACAAACGAGAACGCATGTCGGGTACTGCCAGAACTCGCCTATTGATAGGTTGGGAGAGACTGAATGAATTTCGTGAATGAATGCATGATATGAATGAGATGTTGTTTTGTTTGTGCACATGAATTGCAAAGTAATTAGTATTTAATCGTAATATCTGAATTACTATTGATAATGTCATGATTGTTTTTATTTTACAAGTACTGTCACCATTGCATTTGCTTTTGAGCATCCCTATGCCATGAAGTTTTGACTTCACCTAGTACCAGAGCTCTAGTGAATAACAATGTGATTTTAGTTCTTCTTTATGGACAGCTAGCTTGTTCTACTACTTGTTTTTCATTGATTATTGCAAAAGGTTATGTTGTTTCTCAATAGTGTAATTTCTTAAAAACAAATGCTCTACTATATGAAGGGTAATGGGTGAGGTGAGAAATCGTATTGATATTAACATATAGAAATACAAACAGAAGGGGTTTTTTGGAAGGGGTGTATGACATCTCTTTCAACTTTCTAATGATATCATTAATTTTCACCCGCCAAGATTTGGACTTCGCCAATTTTTTTATCTCTTCAAACAATTTGCCCCAGTATCTTTGCTAAAAGCACAGTTGTTCAATAGACTTGCTCTTGTGTCTAGCTAAGAATTTATGGGAAGGGAATGACCATCCAATAAATTTCCTTAGTAATTTGCTCATGAATCTGAGATCTCTGAATCACCCCATAACCTGCTCTAGGACCTTCGCTACGAATTTATTAGAGGAGCCCACTCATTTGATAAATTTGCCCCAATATCTTATTCTGATGCCTTCCTTAGTGACGACCCTTCTAATTGAAAATGACTTTCCCTGATTATAATCCCTAACTTTTGCTTAGGCCGCCCTTTCAGGTTTTCAACCTAGCAAAATATTCTTTTTACTCGTTAGAAATATTGGTGTAATGATCACTTTGTGTGAGTTATAGTTTGATAACATGAATGCATTTGAACCATTTTTTTGGAGTCGTATTGCTTTTTACCCTAGTGTGGTTCCAAACAAATTATTCATCAATAAAGACTTTCTAGGCTTGAATTGTGTCCTGGCAAAATGGTTTTCAAGAAAATGGATATAAAGGCTCAAACTGTGTTTTCCTTTCCACTATATCTCCTTTTCTCCAATATACTACTTCCAATTATTCCTCTAATGATTTTGCTGCTTTCTTTTTATTATTACTTATACGAGTGAGAGTCTGCTATGTTTTTGTCCTAACTTTTGCCCCAGATCCCTTTGAAGATCTTAGCGGACCTTTTTTTCTTCTATCCTTTCATTATGGAATTTCTAGACTCTCTCTATTTGGTTTGAAGCAATATTTCTTGAATTCCGAGGAATATTGGAAGAACTAGCCTTCCCCGATTATGAATGTTTTTTCGGGTTTTTATGAATCGATCATCCTTCATAATGTCTAGGCTAAAATGTGGTGGCTAGGGATATCTTCATAAGTGTTTAGCAATTACAAAGAGACCTTGTGTCACCGGAAACAATTATCTCAAAATTCACACCTTATGGGAATTTGTCTACATCATTCTCCATTTTATTTTAAAACATGCATGCAATTATTTACAAATAGTGACTATGATCATTAGACAAATGTTCTTAAGAAATTGATATTCTCTTTTTCTTTATTTTCTTCTGTACATATTTTTTGTTTTGGAGAATTGCCTCAAGCATAGTACTTTTTCATTGCATGAGAAATTATAGAGAAATGAAGGTCTTCTCCGTTCATGTTGGTTAGAATGAGAGCCCCTCCTGAGAAAGCTTTCTTCACTACATACGGGGCTTCAAAATTGGGTGTCCACTTTCCACGATGATCTTTATGAATAGGTAAAATCTTCTTAAGTACTAGATCACCTTCCTTGAGCATTTGGGGGCGTACCTTTTTAGCATGAGCCCTCATTATCCTCCTCTTATATAGTTGACCGTGATATATAACTACCAACATTTTTCCTTCAATAAGATTCAACTGATCATGTCGGGCTTGGGTCCATTCTGCTTCTTCTAATTCAGCTTCAGCAAGCACTCTCGATGATGGGATTTCGACTTCTATCGGTAGTAATGCTTCCATTCCGTAAACCATAGAGTAAGCTGTTTCCCTTGTTGATGTGCGGATGGAAGTCCAATATCCATGAAGAGAAAAAGGTAACATGTCATGCCAATCTCTGTAGGTCACGACCATCTTCTAGACTATCTTCTTTATATTTTTATTTGCAACTTCCACTGCTCCACTCATCTTACGTATGTGTGGCGAAAAGGTGTGATGTTTGATTTTGAATTCCTCACACATATCCGTCATCATCTTGTTGTTCAGATTGGTGGCATTATCTGTGATAATCTTATGAGGTAAACCATAGCGGCAAATGAACTCCTTTTTCAGAAATTTGAGCACCACCTTACCAGTCACGCTTGCATATGAACTCGTCTCGACCCATGTGGTGAAATAGTCAATTTCAACAAGGATGAAGCGATATCCATTAGAAGCCTTTGGTTCGATGGTGCCGATAACGTCCATACCCCACATAGAAAACACCCATGGTGCAGACAAAACATTTAGCAAGAAAGGAAGTGCATTAATATTGTCGGCATAAATCTGGAATTTGTGACATTTTCGCACATGATCACAACAGTCATTTGCAATTGTTAACCAGAAATACCCTACTCTCATAATCTTCCGAGCCATTGAGTGCCCATTCGCATGAGTCCCAAATATCTCTTCATGCATCTCTTGGATGATTTTCTCTGCCTCTTTGGCTTCTACACATCTCCGCAACACCATATCCTAGTTTCTTTTGTAAAAAACATTTTCACTTAGGAAGAAACCCATGGCTAGCCTTCACAGAGTCCTCTTTTCATTTTCTGTGGCCCTAGGAGAATATTCTTTGCTTTTGAGGTATGTCATTATGTCATGATACCAAGGCTGTCCATCGGACTCAGATTCTATTTCACAACAGTATGTTGGTTGATCTTTGCTTGCTATTCTGATAACCGACATTTCATTTCCATCTATCTGGAACATGGATGACAAAGTCGCCAAGGCATCATCTAATTGGTTATCTTCCCTTGGATTATGGTAGAAGTCTATTCGCTCGAATTGGTCGATCAATTTTTGGATATGATCTCTATATGGTACCAACTTAGCGTCTCTAGTCTCCCACTCCCCTTTTATTTGATGAATCACCATAGTAGATTCTCCGAATAATTTTGTGGACTTAATTCTTGACTTTATGGCGGCTTCTAAACCCAAGGTACATGCTTCCTATTATGCGATGTTGTTTGTGAAATCAAAGCATAAAATGGCAGTAATCAGAATGAATTTGTTCTCTAGGAGATCAATGCTGCCCATATTCCATGTCCAAGTATATTAGCGGCCCCATCAGACACTAGAGTCCATATCTTCTTCTATTTCAGTGCTTGGAGATATCGTCGTAATTTATTCATCAAGGAATTCTTCATTCATCAAGTCCCCTTCGTCTATTGGTTGCATGGCAAGATAATCGACAAGGATACTTCCTTTTATGGCCTTCTGGATGACATGTAAGATATCATATTCAGATAACAGCACTTGCCACATGGCAATTCTCCTAGTCATAATAGGCTTCCCAAAGATGTATTTAATTGGATCCATTTTAGATACCAACCAAGTAGTGTGGCTCGACATGTACTGCCTAAGAAAACGTGTCGCCCAAGCCAAGGCGCAACCAGTGCGTTCCAGCAGAGAATACATCTTTTCACAATCGGTGAACTTCTTGCTCACGTAATAAATGATCTACACTTTCTTCCCTGATTCATCATGTTGTCCTAAAATATAACCCATGGACTCATCCAGCACTGTTGGATACATGATTAGGGGTCAATCTAGGACTGGAGGCATTAATATCGAAGGTTTTGTCAAGTATTGCTTGATCTTGTCGAACATTGTTTGGCAGTCTTCACTCCATTTTACAGCATGATTCTTCCTCAATAACTTGAATATGGGTTCACAAGTTGCAGTTATTTAGGAGATAAATCAAGATATATAGTTTAGTTGACCCAAGAATTCTTTGACTTCCTTCTTTGTTCGAGGAGCTGGCATCCCAGCGATGGCTCTAATCTTTTCAGGGTCAACCTCTACGCCTTTCTGGCTAACAATGAAGCATACGACTTTGCCCGATTTTAGCCAAAAACTGCATTTAGTTGGGTTCAACTTGAGCTGATACTTTCGTAGTCGCTCACAGAGTTTTCGCAGATTGGCGACATGCTCCTCTTTTGCGTTAGATTTAAAAATGATATCGTCGACATAGATCTCGATCTCTTTATGCATCATGTCGTGAAAAATGACTACCATGGCCCTTTGATAGGTGGACATAACATTCTTTAACCCGAATGACATCACTAGATAGCGAAAGGTACCCCAAGGGGTAATGAAGGTTGTCTTATCTTTGTCTTATGGAGCCATCTTAATCTGGTGGTACCCGAAGTACCCATCCATGAATGAGAATAAGGCATGACCGACCGTGCTATCGACTAGAACATCGATGTGTGGCACACGAAAGTCATCTTTTGGACTGGCCTGATTGAGGTCTCTGTATTAGACACATATCCGTAGCTTCCCTCATTTCTTTGGCACTGCAACTATGTTCGCCACCCACTCAGGGTATGTAGATATTGTCACAAATTTGGCTTCTAACCATTTCTCCACCTCCTCCTTAACTTTCAAAGAGACGTCTGGCCTCATCCTCTGCAATTTTTCTTTGATAGTCTTAGAGTCTAGTTTTAGTGGCAGTTTGTGTTCCATTAAGTTCCGATCTAGACCCGACATCTCCTCATACGAAAAAGCGAATACATTCTTGTACTCATGCATAAGCGCGATGAGTTTTTTTCTTTCAATGTTATTCATGATTGTGCTCACCTGGACCTCCTTCTTTTCTTCCTTTGAACCCAGATGCAGCACTTTGACGGGTTCTCCGTGAGGCTAAATTTCTACAGACTCTTGTTCGACTAACCTCCACAATTCAAGGGACGCCTCCCAGTCTTCATCACTATCAGCTTCCTCTGCTTGTTTTATCGGATGATCAAAATTTGACAAGTGGTTATTAACGATGTCATTAGATATAGATTTGATGTCATATCTACATTATGGTTAGTGGTATGTATTAAGTTGTTTTATGGATTGTTTTAGGCGGAAAATTCAATAACAATTATACAAGAAATGGAAATAAATGTGATGATTTTTTTTATTAGAAATCACACTAATGAAGATAAAAACATGCCCTTATTAACAAGAGATCCAAATGCCTATGGCTAGGCAAACGGTGATCAAAACAAGTTCACAAATGTCGAATACATTTTACAATTACTTTGGAACATAAACGCAACTAGCAAGATCTTCCTCTATCCAATTGTCAATACCCTGCTTGGAAGGCACTAGTACACATGGCTGAAATCATCACTTGGCTGGTCTTCGTCCATCATCACAATCACGTTTTGTTCTATGAAGCCTGCACTCCCAAAACTCTAACTGATGGGGGGAATGGGAATCCTTCTGCTCTCAAATCTGTAACGCCCTAGACGAGTCATACTTTTCTTATTCTCATATGCCATTCGGGCCTCATCATCTTTGTTGGGTTTATAGCCTAGCCCATATCGACCATTATTAATAAGGAGGACTATGGTATTTTCAATTCGTTGCCCATTTTCCCATAAGCCTTTTCCAGACTGGAACCCTTTCTTCAGCATGACTCTGGCCATGTTAATGGACATATTAAAAAATGGAGGGTTGAGTTTAGGATACCCTCTTCTATCAAAAGAAACATTTGCGATCTCCAACACCCGGAATGAAGACTCTAAAGCTTCATTGTCACCGTATATGTATGAGGTGTCACTGAGCTGGGACACCAGAATGTCTTCTTCGCCCATGATGGTTGTTAACTTTCCATCTACAATAAACATCACACTTTGATGTAATTAGGACGGTATGGCATCAGTTGAGTGTATCAATGGCCTACCCAACAAACATTTGAACGACGGGTTGATAGCCATGATCTGAAATGAGATCTAGAAAGTGCACGACCCTATTCTCACAGGTAGCTTCATTTCTCCCAACATGTCTTGTCGAGCTCCGTCAAAAGCTCAGACAACTGTTGAACTAGGTTCTATGGCCGAATTGTCCACTCGTAACGTGGGCAGCATCCTCTTGGTTATCACATTGAGTGAGGCACCATTATCTATCAATACCCTTCCTATCAGAAAATCTTTTCACATGATGGAGACATCGAGAGGACGAGTGTGTCTTGTTCCCTCATTTGGTATTTCTTGACTACTAAAGGAAATAAAGTTGTCGACCATGATATTGTTGATGATACCATCCAATTTGCTGGTACATATATCATGGTCGATGTGGGCCTGATTCAGCACTCTCAACAGGACCTTTCCGTGAGCCTCTGAATTCATTAATATAGACAGCAGTGATACTCTAGCTAGAGTGCGGCTCAATTAGTCAACTATTTGATATTCACTTTGCCTGATGAATCGCAAGAACTCACAAGCCTCATCATTTGTGACCTCCTTTTCAACTTCAAGTGGAGGCGATTTAATCTGTGTTGCTCCAGAACTAGTGTCTACTGGCTTATCAACTTTCTCGTTGCCCTTAGAGGCATCAACAACTTTCTTGGCTATCTCAACAGGGCTATAAACCCTTCCGCTCCTTGTCATGTTTCCTACTCCAGTTAGATTGACAACTTCATTTGTCTGAACTGTCACTCTTCTAATTCCTCCTAATACTTCCATGGGACGGCTTTGTCCGATTGATACGGGAACAAACTCAGCTGTCTTGCTATCGCGGGTTCCATGTTCCTCAAATGAGGCGCCCATCGAGGTGGAGCTGCATACGATGGGGTGCTTACAGGTATATTAAACACTTGTACAAACTTCCTCATAATAACAGGACTCAGATTTTCCTCGTCTTTCTCAATGAAACAAACATCATAAGATTCCTTTCTCCTCTCAATCACCATTAACTGAGAGTCCAACAACTTATGTATCAATAATCTGAACTCATAACACTCCTTTATATTGTGGTATGTAGTTCCATGCAGCATACAAACAACATCTTCATATTTGTCGCCTTTCACAAACTCGACCAAACCTTGTTTGCAAATTTCCGCAAATATGACTCTCAATGGCGTCTTTATATCTTCCACTTTGTCGACAAGTCCTTGCATCATCCCGCTCCAAGATGTTTATTCCCTAGTTCACATGATTGGGTAAAGGGTTGGTCGTGATAGTAGGAATATCATCCTTGAAGTTAAGCCATTTGGAATCAATAAGATCTTGCACCTTGTGCTTCAATGCTTTACAAGTTTCAATATAATGTCCTACTACCCTAGAATGGTAGGCACAACAAGCATTAGGGTTGTACCACACAGACATAGTGCTTTTGCACATGATCACAACAATCATTTTCCATTTTTAACCATAAATAACCTACTCTCAGAATCTTCCGATCCATTAAGTGCCCATTCACATGAGTCCCAAATATCCCTTCATGCATCTCATGGATGATATTCTCTGCTTCGTTGGCTTCTACACATCTCAGAAACACCATATCATGGTTTCTTTTGTACAACACATTTTCTCTTAGGAAGAAACCAATGGCTAGACTTCGCAGAGTCCTCTTATCATTTTCCGTGGCACCGGGAGGATATTTTTTGCTCTTCATGTATGTCATTATGTCATGATACCAAGGCTTTCCATCAGACTCAAATTCTATTTCACAATAGTATGCTGGTTGATCTTTGCTTTCTATTCGGATAACCGACATTTCATTTCCATCTATTTGGAACATGGATGACAAAGTCGCCAACGCATCAGCCAACCGGTTATCTTCCCTTAGAATATGGTAGAAGTCTATTTGCTCAAATTGATTGATCAATTTTTGGATATGATCTCTATATGGTACCAACTTAGCATCTCTAGTCTCCCACTCCTCTTTTATTTAACGAATCACCAGAGTAGAGTCTTTGAATACTTCCATGGACTTAATTCTTGACTCTATGGCAGCTTCCAAACCTAAGGTGCATGCTTCATATTTTGTGATGTTGTTTGTACAATCAAAGCATAACCTGGCAGTAATCAGAATGAAGTTTTTCTTGAGGGAGATCAATGCTGCCCATATCCTGTGTCCAAGTATATTGGAGGCCCCATCAAACACTAGAGTCCATCTATCTTCTTCTATTTCAGTGCTTGGAGATATTGTCATAATTCCTTCATCGGAGAATTATTCATTCATCAAGTCCCCTTCGTCTATTGGTTGGCTGGCAAGATAATCGGCAAGGATACTTCCTTTTATGGCCTTTTCGGTGACATATATGATATCATATTCAGATAACAGCACTTGCCACTTGGCAATTGTCCCATTCATAAAAGGCTTCCCAAAGATGTATTTAATTGGATCCATTTTGGATACCAAACAAGTAGTGTGGCTCAACATGTATTGCCTAAGATGACGCGTCGCCCAAGCCAAGGCGCAACAAGTGCGTTCCAACAGAGAATACCTCTTTTCACAATCAGATAACTTGTTGCTCAACCAATAAATGATCTGCTCTTTCTTCCCGGATTCATCATGTTGTCCTAAAATATAACCCATGGACTCATCCAGCACTGTTAGATACATGATTAGGGGTCGATCTAGGACTAGAGGCATTAATATCGGAGGTTCTGTCAAGTCTTGCTTGATCTTGTCGAACGCTGTTTGGCAGTCTTCATTCTATTTTACAGCATGATTCTTCCTTAATAACTTGAATATGGATTAACAAGTTGTAGTTAGTTAGGAGATAAATCGAGAGATATAGTTTAGTTGACCCAAGAATCCTTTGACTTCCTTCTCTGTTAGAGGAGCTGGCATCTGAATGATGGCTTTGATCTTTTCATGGTCAACCTCTATGCCTTTTTGACTAACAATGAAGCCTAGGACTTTGTCCGATTTCACCCCAAAACTGCATTTAGTTGGGTTCAACTTGAGCTGATACTTCCGCAGTCTCTCAAAGAGTTTTCACAAATTGGCGACATGCTCATCTTCTATCTTAGATTTGAAAATGATATCATCAACATAGATCTCGATCTCTTTGTGCATCATGTCATGAAAAATGTCTACCATGGCCCTTTGATAGAATGGTAGGCACAACTAGCATTAGGATTGTACCACACGGTCATATTGTTTGGGACTCTCCTTAGAATGTATGTTAGGATGCATTCTGTTTGCAGGGTGGCAAAAAGTTTGACATATATCATGGGAATATGGTCAAAGATTCTTCTTTCTTGGGTTTGGAATCATGCAGGTGGATTCTAGTTTTCGGTTTGGTTGTTTGGTTGGTAGTCGGGTCTGGGTGGTCAGGGTTGATATATGTTAGGTCGTGGTTGGTTATATTGAGGTGTTGGATTTTTTTTAGGTGGTGGGCGATTGTGGTTAATGTAGGTAGGCTATTGGCTGGTAGGGGGTTTGGTATGTGTTTTGTTGGGTCGGCTAGTATGGTGTCTAGTTATGTTGAGGGCGGTGTGTATACAAATAGGAATCATTGTTTGTCTTGTTTGATGCCTTATGGGGTTCTTCAACTACATAATGGGCTTCGACTTCCTTCTTCTTCATATAGTTGGAATTTTTGGACTCTCTAGTCTATTTAGCAACAATCTGTCCACTCTTGATATTCTACTCGATCATGTCTCTGACTCTAATCACTTAATTGAAATCAGATGTGTTGTTTCCAATCATCTTGTCGAAGAAGGGGTTGGGGAGAATGTTGATGAAGATAGTGATTTGTTCATCTTCCTCCAAACGAGGCAAGACTTTTGAGGCAAACCCCTCCACCTTTGAGCATATTCTCTAAAGGACTCACTTGCATTTTTCGACATGTTTTGGAGGTTTGTGCCATTAGGTGCAAAGTCCGTATTGAACTTATAATACCTTGTGAAGGCGTTGGAAATATCCAAGAAAGTCTTAATGTTCTTCTTCTCGAGGCGAATGTACCATGAAGTGGCAATCCCCATAAGATTGTCTTGAAAGCAATGAATCAGTAGATTATTATCATGATGGTATGCTGACATTTTCTGAGCGTACATGTGAAGGTGGGTTTTTGGGCACACGGTCCCATCATATTTCTCAAATTTTGGACCGTGTGTCCAAAAAAGCATTCTTCAGATTGAGACAGTTAGCCCCTTCTACATCCGTGAGCCTTTCGTTGATAACGTTCCACATTTCTTCCTCTTTCCCTTTCCCTTTATCATCATGTTGAGGGTCCCTACCAGCTTGATGGCATGCATTCTGCGTGAAGGGAATTTTGTCGTTCTTGGGAGGATGGTAGTTAGGATCCTCATCAAGATCATACTGGTTTACGTGATGTGCCTCCTCCTTATTTGGCGGGGCGTATCCATGCGGCGCACCCTGATGCTTCGAGGCAGACTCTTGGTCGTGCCCTCCTTCAGTAGCATTGTGTGTGGACTGAGCTTGCTTATTTGATGTAGAACAATTCCCATATGTCATCTCCTGCTGCATGGCTACCATCATTCTCATCATTGTTGCTATATGTTCCTTCAGCTCGGTTACCTCAGGATTCCCTCCCATTGCATGTTCTCGGTCGACCATGAGCTTTGTCTTTAGTCTGGTATTGTAAGGATATTGAGGCGCAATGATTACTAAACCTGCTATATAATTTTTGAAAATAAAAGTTGTAAACAAAATAATAAATTTGAATGAAAACAAAAAGTTGCTTGTCTTCGAGAGGCTTGGTATAGTAAGACCTTTTTGACCCGCATTTGCCGACTACGAGACGTACCCAGATAGCTTCTCTTGCATTAATGGCGATATTTAGAGGAAGCTCTAGGCTTTAGACCTCGATCACATCTAAATTTGTTCTCTCATGGAAGATTATTAACATTGAACATCCTGCCCCGTGTCTGGTTACTCGGGAGCATACTCCACAAGGCCGTTCAAGTTGACGATATTTGATTAGGGCAGCATGCAGGGCTCGTCCTTGGGCTTTTAGTTGATCGCCCATATCAACCATTCTTTCTTCTCTCTCCCTTCCATATTTGATTAGTTCAACTATTTTCTCATCTTTTTCCTCTCTAGCCTTGATGAGACGGTACTTATCATACGATGAGCACATATTGGCATAATCTCTTTTTAGATTGATTTGTTCGTTATTCTGCATAGCAATTGTTTTGTTGAGTTTTTCGGCAGTCAACTCATACTTTTCGATCTTGTTGCGGACCTCTTCCAGTTTTGCTTCTAGGACTTTATTCTTCCCTCTAGCAATAGTTCAGCTTGGGACAGACTAGGTGGTTCTTATCGAGGGTCACCAGCAGGGATTGCCTTGTCTTTCCTTCTTTCACTCCGACATAATTTGTACTCATATGTGTAGAAGGCTTGGCGTTCCACTAACTCGCTCTTTCTTGAGAGGTGGATCTTTTTCAATGATTGCCTTACGGCATCCAGGGTCTTATCACTAGTCTCCCTATCTTTGTACCAAATTACGAATCCTTGCAGTTGTTCTTTGCGGACTAGTACCATGCCCCATTTCATCTGACCAAGTACTAAGGCTGGTGTGATAGTAATGCAACCTCGGGGACCCATCAAAACCATGTTGGGATAATTTCCACATAAGTACATTATCTCCTCATGCCTATCATACAAGTTACACTTGGTCTCGAAATTCCTAGGAGTGACTTCCCTTAACAATGTCTCCTACTTGGATAGCAACATTTTGGAACCAACGAAGAGGATATCGACTCCAATTCTTATAATGGTGATGCTTGAACATGGTTATCATCGAGATAAACAACCATTATGCACAACATCGGATCTTGGGAGTACCCTTTTCATAATATCTCTGGAAGGCGAGGATGGTGTTTGATAATATAGTCGGAACTGGGTTAACTCCATACTTCTTGAAATTCATGAGGACATCGATAACACATTGATCCATCATATCATTAACAAAAGGAAAGAGGATTTTGCCATATATTGCTAAGGCAAATGTTGACTTAAATGAATCCCAATCTACATGCTCCACAACTTGGTCAATATGCTTCTTCAAGAAGCTCCATTTCAATCCATAATAGGGCCCTTACTTGATTATGTTGGTTGTTGTTAGGGACACGCTGATCAATTCCTTAATGAGATCCTCATCAACATTATGGGTTTCTTCAAACAAGTATACTCTAAGTCGGTTGGACATATCAATCTCTAAAAGAACCTCATATTTTTCGACGGTCGGGGACGTATCTCCATTCGGAAACTCAAAAATGACGTATCTATATTCATGCCTGATTTCTACCACTGATTTAATATTCTCTTTATTGCTATTGATTGAAATGTAACTGCCTAAACTGGGCTCCCCTTGTGACTATTTTACAACTGCTTACATTCTCTTTTTATATTTCAAATTTTAACTGCCAACAAGGGTAACTATTTTCTGATCTTTGATTTATTTTTCTTATCATGTCTATCCTCAACTTTTTATTACATTGAGATGATATTACTTTCTCTTGATACCAAACTGTTACTGGAGCAAATTCGGCTTGAACTTTAACTTAGAACAAAAGCTTCAACTTGGCTTCAGGAGCATCAACTTTACCTTAATCATTCGCTTGAACCTCTAATCAGGTGGTAATGGTCTTGGGACACATCACATAGGAGGACGAGGGGACGAGGGAGTAGTAATGGCATTAGAAAAGACTTTGATGAAGATGGTTTGGATGGAAAAAGCTCACACGTGCCAGGTGGAAGAATGGGTATGGGACCAGATTTTTACATATGCTTTGTCTTCTCTAGGTTCATTCTTTTCTTTCATTTAGTAGTTGTATTATGCCAAAGTGACTTAGATCTTGTATGATAGTATATTTAGTGGGAGATCAATAGCGACACTGGCTCCAAATTCATAGGAACCGCATACTATGACGAATGCAGTACACCTTCCATGGATATTCTTTGCTTATTTGGATTAGATGGTTTTTTCCTTTCTATATTCATTTAATAAGTGGCTCTTTATTAATGAGATATCTATACTTATGCAGGTATGACACTTTTTAACATAAGGATGATAATATTGATATTAATTTGTACTCAATTGTCCAAACATTCTTGCAAATAATGAAATGATGTCTTATTTTTATTTTGAGTTTTGCACAAAAGATTAAAATTGAAAGTATAACAAAATTGAGTGTTCACATCTGTCCTCTTTACTTATTGCTTACTAGATATTAAATAAATTGTTGTTTGAGTGCAATCTTTGTAAGTAATTAGTAAACAAATGAACGTCAATTTTGTTAAAAATAGGCGAAAGTAGCGATTACCACACAACCTTAAATGATATCAAATTTAGGAATCGACATAATAGGTAAACGTGAGAACGCAGTTCGGGTGCTGCCGGAACTCGAAATAAATAAATAACAAGGTAAGGCGAGGGCGCAGGTCGGGTACTGCCCAAACTCAATAACATAAAAAAGTATAAACAGGAACGCAGGTTGGGTACTGTTGGAACTCGATGACATAAAAAGGTATAAACGAGAATGCAGGTCGGATACTAACGGAACTTGATAACATAAAACGGTATAAATGAGAATGCAGGTCGGGTAATCTGGTAACATAAAAAGGTATAAATGAGAACACTGATCGGGTACTACCGGAACTCGATAACATAAAAAGGTATAAACGAGAATAGAGGTCGGTTACTGCCGGAACTCGATAATTTGAAAAGGTATATACGAGATCACAGGTCGGGTACGGCTGAAACACGATAACATAAAAAGGTATAAACGAGAGAGCAGGTTGGGTACTAGCATAACTCGATAACATAAGAAGGTATTAACGAGAACGTAGGTCGGGTATTACCGGAACTCGATAACATAAAAATGTAAAAACAAAAATGCAGGTCGGGTACTGCCCAAACTCAATAACATCAAAAGGTATAAGTGAGAGCGTAGGTCGGGTACTGCCGGAAGTCGATAAAATAAAAATGTATAAACGAGAGTGCAGGTTGGGTACTACCAGAACTCGATAACATAAGAAGGTATAAACGAGAACACATGTCGGGTACTTCCGAAACTCGATAACATAAAATGGTATAAACGAGAACGCATGTCGGGAACAACCCGAACTCGATAACATAAAAAGTTATAAATGAGAATGCAGGTCGGGTAGTGCCAGAACACGATAACATAAAAAGGTGTAAACGAGAATGCAGATCGGGTACTGCCAAAACTCGATAACATAAAAAAGGTATAAACGAGAACACATGCCGGGTACTGCCGGAACTCGATAACATAAAAAGGTATAAATGAGAACGTAGGTCGGGTATTGCCGGACTTGATAACATAAAAAGGTATAAATGAGAATGCAGGTCGGGTATTGTTGGAACTAGATAACATAAAAGGTTATAAACAAGAACACAGGTGAAGTACTTCCAGAATTCGATAACTTTAAAAGGCACAAACGAGAATGTAGGCTGGGTACTGTCGGAACTCGATCACATAAAAAGGTACAAATGAGAATGCATGTCGAGTATTGTTTGAACTCGCCTATTGGTAGGTTGGGAGAGAATGGGTTGGCTTGACTAGCCTAGCCTATCTTCTACCTATTAAGCCCTAAAATAATATTTGAGAATGTATTTCGTGAATCATATGTTGTTTGGTTTGTGAACTAGAAGTGTGAAGTAATTGGTATTTATTCGTAATATTTGAATTACTATTAATAACGTCATGATTGTTTTTATTTTACAAGTGTTGTCACCATTGCATTTGCTTTCGAGCATCCCTACGCCCTGAAGTTTTGACTTAACTGAGTACTAGAGCTCTAGTGAATAACGACGTGATTTCAGTTCTTCTTTATGGACGGCAAGCTTGTTCAACTTCTTGTTTTTTATTGATTATTTCAAAAGGTTATGTTGTTACTCATTAATGTAATTTCGTAAAAAACAAATCATGCTCTACTATATGAAGGGTAATGGGTGAGGTGAGAAATCGTATTGATATTAACATATAGAAATACAAACTGAAGGGGGTTATGGGAAGGGGTGTATGACATCTCTTTCAACTTTCTAATGATATCATTAATTTTCACTCGTCAAGATTCGGGCTTCGCCAAATTTGCCCCAGTATCTTTGCTAAAAGCACAGTTGCTCAACAGACTTGCTCATGTGTCTTGCTAAGAATTTATGGGATGGGATAACCATCCAATAAATTGCGCTAGTCATTTTCTCATGAATCTGAGATCTCTGAATCACCCCATAACCTGCTCTGGGGCCTTTGCTATGAATTTATTGGAGGAGCCCACTCATCTGATAAATTTGCCCCAATATCTTATTCTGATGTCTTCCTTAGTGATGACCCTTCCGATTGAGAACGACTTCCCTTATTATAATCCCTAACTTTTGCTTAGGCCGCCCATTAGGGTTTTCAACCTAACGGAATACTTTTTTTCTCGTTAGAAATATTGGTGTAATGATCACTTTGTGCCAGTGCTAGTTTGATAACATGAATGCATTTAAAAAATTTTTTTGGAGTCAGATTGCTTTTTACCCTAGTGTGGTTCCAAACAAATTATTCATCGACAAGGACTTTATGGGCTTGAATCGTGGCCTGGCTAAATAGTTTTCAAGAAAATGGATATAAAGGTTCAAACTGTGTTTCCCTTTCCACTATATCTCATTTTCTCCAATATCCTACTTCCATTTATTCTTCTAGTAATTTTGCTGCTTTCTTTTTATTATTGCTTATACGAGTGAGAGTCTACTGTATTTTTGTCCTAACATTTGTCCAAGATCCCTTTGAAGAGCTTAGCGGACCTTTTTCCTTCTTTCCTTTCATTATGGAATTTCTAGACTCTCACTATTTGGTTTGAAGCAATATTTCTTGAATTCTGAGGAATATTGGACGAACTAGCCTTCCCCAGTTATTAATGTTTTTTTTTGGGATTTTAGGAATCGATCATCCTTCATAATGTCTGGGCTAAAATAGGGTTACTAAGGATATCTTCATAAGTGTTTAGGGATTACAAAGAGGCATTGTGTCATCGAAAACATTATGTCAGAATTCACACCTTATGGGAATTTGTCTACATCATTCTCCATTTTATTTTTAAACATGCATGAATTTTTTTTACGAATAGTGACTATGATCATCAGACAAATGTTCCTAAGAAATTGAGATTCTCTTTTTCTTTATTTTCTTTTGTATATATTTTTTTGTTTTGGAGAGTCGCCTCAAGCATAGTAGAATGAGAGCTCCTCCTGAGAAAGCTTTCTTCACTACATACGAGCCTTTATAATTGGGTGTCCACTTTCCACGGTGATCTTTCTGAATAGGTAAAATCTTCTTGAGTACTAGATCACCTTCCTTGAACATTCGGGGGCGTACCTTTTTAGCATGAGCCCTCATGATCCTTCTCTAGTATAGTTGACCGTGACATATAGCTGCCAACCTTTTTCCTTCAATAAGATTCAACTGATCATGTCGAGCTTGGGCCCATTCTACTTCTTCTAATTCAGCTTTATCAAGAACTCTCAATGATGGGATTTTGACTTCTATCGACAGTACTGCTTCCATTCCATAAACCAGAGAGTAAGGTGTTTCCCTTGTTGATGTGCGTATGGAAGTCCAATATCCATGAAGTGCAAAGGGTAACATATCATGCCAATCTCTATAGGTCATGACCATCTTCTAGACTATCTTCTTTATATTTTTATTTGCCGCTTCCACCGCTCCATTCATCTTAGGTCTGTATGGCGAAGAGGTGTGATGTTTGATTTCGAATTCTTCACACATCTCCGTCATCATCTTGTTGTTCAGATTGGTGGCATTATCTGTGATAATCTTCTTAGGTAAACCATAGCGGAAAATTAACTCTGTTTTCACAAATTTGAGCACCATCTAACGAGTCACACTTGCATATGTACTCGCCTCGACACACTTGGTGAAATAGTATATTGCAACAAGGATGAAGCGATGTCCATTGGAAGCCTTTGGTTCAATGGGGCCGATAACGTCCATACCCCACATAGAAAATGACCACGATGCAGACAAAACATTTAGCAAGTTAGGAGGTGCATTAAAATTGTCGGCATAAATCTGGCATTTGTGACATTTTCGCACATGATCACAACAATCATTTTCCATTGTTAACCATTAATAACTTGCTCTCAGAATCTTCCGGTCCATTGAGTACCCATTCACATGAGTCACAAATATCCCTTCCTGCATCTCCTGTATGATTTTATCTCCTTCTTTGGCTTCTACACATCTCAGCAACACCATATCATGGTTTCTTTTGTACAACACATTTTCCTTTAGGAAGAAACTCATGGCTAGCCTTCGCAGAGCCCTCTTATCATTTTTTGTGGCCCCGGGAGGATATTCTTTGCTCTTGGGGTATGTCATTATGTCATGATACCAAGGCTTTGCATCACACTCAGATTATATTTCACATTACTATGCTGGTTAATCTTTGCTTGTTATTCTGATAACCGGCATTTCATTTCCATCTATCTGGAATATGGATGACAAAGTTGCTAAGGCATCAGCCAACCGGTTATCTTCCCTTGGAATATGGTAGAAGTCTATTTGCTCGAATTGGACGATCAATTTTTGGATATGATCTCTATATGGTACCAACTTATCATCTATAGTCTCCTACTCCCCTTTTATTTGATGAATCACCAGAGTAGAGTCTTTGAATACTTCTATGGACTGAATTCTTGAATATTTCTTATTATCTTTGAATATTTCTTATTATGTGATGTTGTTTGTGCAATCAAAGCATAACCTGGCAGTAATCAGAACGAATTTGTTCTCTTGGGAGATCAATGCTGCCCATATCCTATGTCCAAGTATATTGGAGGCCCCATCAAACATTAGAGTCCATCTAACTTCTTCTATTTCAGGGCTTGGAGATATCGTCATAATTCCTTCATCGGGGAATTCTTCATTCATCAAGTCCCCTTTGTCTATGGGTTGGCTGGCAAGATAATCGGCAAGGATACTTCCTATTATGGCCTTTTGGGTGACATATATGATATCATATTCAGATAACAACACTTTCCACCTGGCAATTCTCCTAATCATAAAAGGCTTCTCAAAGATGTATTTAATTGGATCCATTTTAGATACCAAACAAGTAGTGTGGCTCAACATGTACTGACTAATACGACGCGCTGCCCAAGCCAAGGCGCAACAAGTGCGTTCCAGCAGAGAATACCTCTTTTAACAATTGGTGAACTTCTTGTTCAAGTAATAAATGATCTGCACTTTCTTCCCAGATTCATCATGTTGTCCTAAAATATAACCCATGGACTCATCCAACACTGTTAGATACATGATTAGGGGTCAATCTAGGAATAGAGGCCTTAATATCAGAGGTTCTGTCAAGTATTGCTTGATCTTGTCGAATGTTGTTTGGCAGTCTTCATTCCATTTTACAGCATGATTCTTCATTAATAACTTGATTATGGGTTCACAAGTTGCAGTTAGTTATGAAATAAATCGAGAGATATAGTTTAGCTGACCCAAGAATCCTTTGACTTCCTTCTCTACATTTAGCTGGGTTCAACTTCAGCTGATACTTTCGCAGTCTCTCAAAGAGTTTTCGCAGATTAGCGACATGCTCGACTTCTGCCTTAGATTTGCAAATGATATCATCAACATAGATCTCGATCTCTTTGTGCATCATGTCGTGAAAAATGGCTACCATGGCCCTTTGATAGGTAGACATAACATTCTTTAACCCGAATGGCATCACCAGATAGCGAAAGGCACCCCATGCGGTAATGAAGGTTGTCTTATCTATGTCTTCTGGAGCCATCTTAATCTAGTGGTACTCGGAGTACCGATCCATGAATGAGAATAAGGCATGATCGTTCGTGCTATCGACTAGAACATCTTTTAGACTGGCCCGATTGAGGTCTCTATAGTCGACACATATCTAGAGCTTCCCTCCTATCTTTGGCATTGCAACTATGTTGGCCACCCACTCAGGGTATGTAGATACTGTCACAAACTTGGCTTCTAACCATTTCTCCACCTCCTCCTTAACTCTCAAAGAGACGTCTGGCCTCATCCTCCGCAATTTTTTTTTATAGGCTTAGAGTCCAGTTTTAGTGACAGTTTGTGTTCCACTAAGTTCTGAGACCCGACATCTCCTCATACGACTAAGCAAATACATCCTTGTACTCATGCAGAAGCATGATGATTTTTTACTTTAAATGCTATTCATGATTGTGCCCACCCGAACCTTCTTCTTTTTTTCCTCTGAACCCAGATTCAGCACTTTGACGGGTTCTCCATGAGGCTGAATTTCTCTAGATGCTTGTTCGACTAACCTAAACAATTCAGGGGACGCCTCCCAGTCTTGATCACTATCATCTTCCTCTGCTTGATTTATCGGATGATCAAAATTTAGCAAGTGGTTATTAATGGTGTCATTAGATATAGATTCGATGTCACATGAACATTATGGTTAGTGGTTTGTATTAGGTTGGTTTATGGATTGTATTAGGCAGAAAATGCAATAACAAATGTACAAGAAATGGAAATAAATGTGATGCTTTGTTTTATTAGAAATCACACTGATGAAGATAAAAACATGCCCTTATTAACAAAAGATCCAAATGCCCAGGACTAGGCAAATAGAGACCAAAACAAGTTCAGAAATGTCCAAAACATTTTACAATTACTTTGGAACATAAACACAACTAGCAACATCTTCCTCTATCCAATTGTCAATACCCTGCCTAGAAGGCACTGGTACACCTGGTTGAAATCATCACTTGGTTGGTCTTCGTCCATCATCGCAATCATGTTTTGTTCTATAAAGCCTGCCCTCCCAAAACTTTGGCTGATGTGGGGGAACGGGAATCCTTATGCTCTCAAATTTGTAACATCCTAGACAAGTCATACTTTTCTTATTCTCATCTGCCATTCGGGCCTCATCAGCTTTATTGGGTTTATAGCCCAGCCCATATTGACCATTATTAATAGGGAGGACTATGGTATTTTCAATTCCTTGCCCATTTTTCCCTAAGCCTTTTCCAGGCTGGAACCCTTTCTTCAGCATAACCCTAGCCATGTTAATGGACACATTAGCGGGTGGGGGATTGAGTTTAGGATACCCTCTTCTATCAAAAGAAACACTTGCGATCTCCAACACCCGGAAAGACGACTCTAAAGCTTCATTATCACCTTCTATGTACGGGGTGTCACGAAGTTGGGACACTAGAATATCTTCTTCACCCATGATGGTTATTAACTTTCCATCTGCAATAAACTTCACCCTTTGATGTAATGAGGACGGTGTGGCACCAGTTGAATGTATCTGAGGCCTCCCCAACAAACAGCTAAACGACGGGCTGATATCCATGATCTGAAACATGATCTAGAAAGTGCACGACCCTATTTTCATAGGTAGCTCAATTTATCCGAGCTCCTCTCGTCGGGCTCCGTCGAAAGCTCAGACAACTGTTGAACTAGGGTCTATGGCTGAATCGTCCGCTAGTAACTTGGACAGTGTCCTCTTGGTTATCACATTGAGTGAGGCACCATTATCTATCAATACCCTTCCTATCACAAAATCTTTGCACATGATGGAGACATCGAGAGGACGAGTGTGTCTTGTTCCCTCATTTGATATTTATTGGCTACTAAAGGAAATAAAGTTATCGACCATGATATTGTTGAAGATACCATCCAATTTGCTGGTACTTATATCATGGCCGACGTGGGCCAGATCACTCTCAATAGGACCTTTCTATGAGCCTCTAAATTCATTAATAAAGACAGTAGTGATACTCTAGTCGGAGTGTGGCTCAATTGATCAACTATTTGATATTCACTCTGCCTGATGAATCGCAAGAACTCACAAGCCTCATCATTTGTGACTTCCTTTTCAACTTCAAGTGGAGGCGATTCAATTCGTGTTGCTCCAGAACTAGTGTCTACTGGCTTATCAACTTTCTCGTTGCCCTTAGAGGCATTATCAACTTTCTCGTTGCCCTTAGAGGCATTTGTCTGAACTGGCACTCTTTTGACTTCCTACTGATGCTTCCAAGGGACGACTTTGTCTGATTGATACGGGAACAGACTCGACCGTCTTGCTATCGCAGGTTCCATGTTCCTCAAATGAGGCGCTTATGGAGGCGGAGCTGCATACAATGGGGTGCATGTGGGTATGTTAAACACTGGTACAAACTTCCTTATAATGATAGGGCTTAGATTTTCCTCATCCTTCTCAATAACACAAACATCAGAACGTTCCTTTCTCCTCCCAATCACCGACAACTGAGAGTCCAACAAATTTTTTATCAATAATCTAAACTCAGAACACACCTCCATATTGTGGTCTGTAGTTCCATGTAGCATACAAACATCATCTTCATATTGGTCGCCTTTCACAAACTCGACCAAACCTTGTTTGCACATTTCCGCAAATATGAATCTCAACAACATCTTTATATATTCCACTTTGTTGACAATAGTCCTTGTATCATCTCGCTCCGAGACATTTATTCCATGGTTCGCATGATTGTGTAAAGGGTTGGTCATGATAGTTGGAATATCATCCTTGAGGTTCAGCCATTTGGAATCAGTAAGATCTTGCTCCTTGTGCTTCAATGCTTTACAAGTTTCGATAAAATGCCCTACTACTCTAGAATGGTAGGCACAACTAGCATTAGGGTTGTACCACACGGTCATACTGTTTGGGACTCTCCCTAGATTGGGTTCTAGGATGCGTTCTGGTTGCAGGGTGGCGAAAAGTTTGACATGTATCATGGGAATATGGTCAAAGATTCTCCTTTCTTGGGTTTGGAATTGTTTAGGTGGATTCTAGTTTTCGGTTTGGTTGTTTGGTTGGTAGTCGGGTCTGGGTGGTGAGGGTTGATATACGTTGGGTCGTGGTTGGTTATATTGAGGTGTTGGATTTTGTTTAGGTGGTGGGAGATTGTGGTTAATGTAGGCTACTGGCTGGTAGGGGGTTTGGTCTGTGTTTTGTTGGGTCGGCTACTATGGTGTTTGGTTATGTTGAGGGTGGTGTGTATACGAACATGAAATATTATTTGTCTTGTTTGATGCCTTATAGGGTTCTTTAGCTACATAATGGGCTTTGGCTTCCTTCTTCTTCATATGGTTGGGCTTTTTGGACTCTCTAGTCTTTTCAGCAACAATGTTTCCAGTCTTAATATTCTGCTCGATCCTGTCTTCGACTCTAATCAGTTAATTGAAATCAGATGTATTGTCTCCAATCATCTTGTCGAGAAAGGGTTGGGGAGAATGTTGATGAAGATAGTGATTTGTTCATCTTCCTCTAGACAATCCAAGACTTGTGAGGCAACCCCCCTCCACCTTTGAGCATATTCTCTAATGGACTTAGATGCCTTTTTCGACAAGTTTTGGAGGTTGGTGCAATCAGGTGCAGAGTCCTCATTGAACTTATACTTCCTTATGAAGGCGTTGGAAATATCCAAGAAAGTCTTAATGTTCTTCCTCTCGAGGCGAATGTACCATGAAATGGCAATCCCCATAAGATTGTCTTGAAAGCAATGACTCAACAGCTTATCATCATGATGGTATGCTGACATTTTTTGAGCGTACATGTGAAGGTGGGTTTTTGGACACACGGTCCCATTATATTTCTCAAATTCTGGAACTTTGAATTTAGGAGGAAGAACGACGTCCAGGACCAAGCACATTTCAAAAGCATTCTTCAGATCGGGACAATTAGCCCCTCCTACAACCTTGAGCCTTTCGTTGATAACGTTCCACATTTCTTCCTCTCTTTTTTCCCTTTATCATCACGTTGAGTGTCCCTTCCAGCTTGATGGCAGGCCTTCTGCGTGAAGGGAATTTTGTCGTTCTTGGGAGGATGGCAGTTAGGATCCTCATCAGGATCATACTGGTTTATGTGATGTGCGTCCTCCTTATTTGGCAGGGCGTGTCCATGTGGTGCACCCTAATGCTTCGAGGCGGACTTTTGGTCGTACCCTCCTTCAGTAGCATTGTGCATGGACTAAGCTCGCTTATCTAATGTAGAACAATTCCCATATGTCATCTCCTGCTGCATGGCTACCATCATTGTCATTATTGTTTCTATATGTTCCTTCAGCTCGGTTACCTTAGGATTCCCTCCCATTGCATGTTCTTACCCTAAGTATTGTAAGGATGTTGAGGCGTAATGATTACTGAACCTGTTTATAATTTTTGAAAATAAAAGTTGTAAACAAAAATAATAAATTTGAATGAAAACAAAAAGCTTCTTGTCTTCGAGAGGCTTGGTATAGTAAGACTTTTTTGACCCGCATTTGTCGACTACGAGATGTACCCCAATAGCTTCTCTTGCATTTATGGCGATATTTAGAGGAAGCTCTAGGCTTCAGACCTTGATCGCATCTAAATTTGTTCTATCATGGCATATTACTAACATTGAACCTCTTGCCCCGTGTCTGGTTACTCGGGAGCATAGTCCACAAGGTCGTTCAAGTTGTCCATAATCCTTAGAAGGAACTCTAGGTTTCAGACCAAGATTGTATCTAAATACAAGAAGTTTTTACCCCTTCAAGACTTATTTTCAATGACATGAAATGATGAGCCATAATAACTTTATGTGTAGACTTGGAAGGACTGTGTGGAAAAGAGAATTCTTTATTCATAATGGGAATTACAACTTTTCTATTATTCTTTTTTTCTCTTTTTTTTTTCTTTTTTTTTTCTTTTTTTTTCTTTCTTTCTTTTTTGTTACATAATCATTTAGCATTCTCAAGAGGCAGCAGTCCTCCATTTCTTGAGTTTCCAGGATAGCTTGTCGCAGGTTTCATAGAAGGCCTGCATAGTTGGGCGTAGCTCAGTTTCTGGATACATTTCCACCTCTTGGCGGGCATCATCAAAAATCCTCAACAAATCATTCGTAAAATCCCCAAGACCCTCAATCATCTGTTTGCACCTTCATTCCCATTTGTCCTTGTCCTCTTTGTAATCCTAGAGTGTATCATTCCAATTGTGTGACCACTCTTGATGTATGGCCACTAACTCGTCATAAGCCCTTTCGAGGCTCTTCATTAGCTGAGAGAGATGTGCCTTATCACGATTTTGCCTCAAATAATGTCTGATAATGAGTCTTTCGCATCTCATCCATTGCAACATTCAACTGATCGTCCCTCTTCTCGGACTGTTTAAGGTCGTTTGATATTCTTTTATGATAGCACATGTCTGACCCTCATCATCGTGGTTCTCTTGTATGAAGGTCTACAAGTTTTCTGCCTTTTCTTCAAGAGCATAGATGTCCCTCTGTGCAGTGTGCAGGGCTCGTCCTCGGGCTTTTAGTTGATCGCCCATGTCAACCATTCTTTCATCTCTCTCCCTTCCATATTTGATCAACTTAGCTATTTTCTCATCTTTTCCTCTCCAACCCTAATGAGATGGTACTTATCATACGATGAGCACATACTGGCATAATCTCTTTTTAGATTGATTTGTTCTTTATTCTGTATAGCAATTGATGTGTTGAGTTTTTCGGAAGTTAAGTCATACTTTTCGATCTTGTTGCGGACCTCTTCCATTTTTGCTTCTAGGACTTTATTCTTTCCTCTAGCAATAATTCAGCTTGGGACAGACTAGATGGTTCTTGTGGAGGGTCAACAATAGGGATTGCCTTGTCTTTCCTTCTTTCATTCCGCCATAATTTTTACTCGTATGTGTAGAAGGCGTGGCGTTCCACTAACTCGCTCTTTCTTGAGAGGCGGATCCTTTTCAATGTTTGCCTTATGGCATCCCAGGTCTTATCACTAGTCTCCCTATCTTCGTACCAAATTACGAATCCTTGCAGTTGTTCTTTGCGGACTGGCACCATGCCTCATTTCATCTGACCAAGTACTAAGGTTGGTGTGATAGTAATGCAACCTCGGGGACCCATCAAAACCATGTTGGGATAATTTCCATGTTGGGACCTATCATAAATGTTACACTTGGTCCCGAAATTCCTAGGAGTGAATTCCCTGAACAATGTCTCCCATTTGGATAACTGCATTGGTTGGACGAAGGTATTTTGGAACCGGCGAAGAGGATATCGACTCCAATTCTTATAATGGTGATGCTTGAACATGGTTATCATCTAGACAAACAACAAGTATGCACACCGTCGGATCTTGGGAGTACCCCTTTCATAACATCTCGGGAAGGCGAGGATGGTGTTTGATAATATAGTCGGAACTGGGTTAACCCCATACTTCTTGAACTTCATGAGGACATCTATAACACATTGATCCATCATATCATTAAAAAAGGAAAGAGGACTTTTCCATATATGGCTAAGGCAAATGTTGACTTAAATGAATCCCAATCTCCATGCTCCACAACTTGGTCAATATGCTTCTTCAAGAAGCTCAATTTCAATCCATAATAGGGCCCCTGCTTGATTATGTTGGTTGTTGTTGGGGACACGCTGATGAATTCCTTAATGAGATTCTCATCAACATTATGGGTTCCTTCAAACAAGTATACCCTAAGCCGGTTGGGCACATCAATCTCTAAACGGCCTTATTCATATTAAAGTTAAGGCTTATGTGGAAAAATTTGTATTGTTCGGAACTAATAAAATGATATAAGTTGATCATTAGGGCCTTGAGCCCGTCGATGGGTATGCCTTAAAAGTTAATGTGGTCTATGATTAAATAGTATAACCCTATTATGATATGAGTTTTATCCCTAGGAGGCTTAGTCCATTGTTGGGAATGCAATGCACATTAGTCATTACATGGCACAAGGACATCAAAGTGCAAAGAAAAAGAAACAAACAAACAAAAAAACAAACAAAAGGGTATTTAAGTCCATATTAGCGGTTCTGGGCCTGACTCTCTTATGTGAAATGATCTCCAAGTGGAGTCTCTAGTTGTCGCGGCCCGATTTTCGGTTGGGAAGACCGGCTTCGCGACTTAGGGAGAGGCGAACTTGATATTTACCTCTCCCAATTGATTTGGAGTCGCCACTACATTTTTTTGCGGTTGAAACATAGAAAACTCTTCTGTAAGCCCAATTAAGATAATTTGATCTTTAGACAAAGATTCTAAGTTCGGGAGTCAATTACGGCTCGGATAGTGTATTAGCACCCCGTCCGCCCGTATTAGACGATACATTTGCTAATCACATAAACTTTTATACCCTTAATAAATTTATTTTCAAAAATTTTATTATCAAAACAAAACATTTTTATTTTTATATTTTTCATTTGACAAGAGGTTATCTTACTCCTACATATCCTCGGGTGCAATGGGAAAATAAAGACTATGTAGTTCTGGTTCGAAAATTGATTAGTTGAAATATAATTTGATTTTTTTATCGTCTTTAAGATAGGTGAAGCAGCAAAAGCTAATGTCCGCACCACACTAAATCTTAAAAGATTTTTAAAAATAATCGAAATTTAATCATTGGTGAGATAGATGAAGCAGCAGAAACTAATGTCCGCACCACATCTAATCTTAAATGGATACTTGTAACTGAATTTAAACTGCAAAAATTTGGCCATAGAAGAATTGAGAAATTATTACTTTTCTGTTTGTCCAGGCGCAATTTGAAATAAAATTATAGAGCATACAGAGAACAATTAATAATTTAATTTTAAATCATACGTCTTATCAATGATATTTCATACTTTCTATTTAACATATTATTAGATGCTTAATGTCAGAAAATTATGTTCATATTTGGTATTTATAGTATTACCTTTTACCAAGAAAATTTAATAACATTATTAAGTTTATTAAAAAAATTAATATAAAAATATATTACAATGATTGAATAAATTAATGGCATGCAATTTATATGAAATGCCTTATTAATAAGGTATAAAATATTGGGAATTTGAAATAAGAGTATAAGAGTAGATGTTGTGAAAAAACATTAGTCCCATTAGAATTAGTTGGGTAGGTTAAAATATGGTCTAAACTCAAATATCCATCACATTTTAACCCAAAGTTATGAGGGTTGGACTAGGTCGAACGGTTCGATTAGTCTAATCGTGGTCAAATAGTATGAGCAGTTCCGTTCAACCCAATAGACCAAACACTCTTCTAGATCATTTTTGAGTGTGTAACATATGGTCTAACCAGGTTAGGTCAAGATAACCCAAAATAATCTAGTTGGTTAGACTTATCAGTTTAACTACCGATTAAAAAAGCCTAAAATCCCAAATTACAAAAAATAAGGGAGAGAGTCACGACTCACAAAAGTTGGACTTGTGGACAGAAACAAAGGATAGAAAACTAGCAATCGCCATACCACGCTTAACAACTATCACTCGTTGATGTAACATAATAAATTTTCCAACAAATTTGCAAATAGATATATTTGTTAATAGTCAACCCTTAATTATTTGGTTAATCTTTATCATAGTTGTCACTCAAAAAATTATCTAGATATGCTAGGTGGTTAATCTATGGTTATTATCTTATTTATCTTAGTTATCTTGAGATAAAACAGATTTTTATTATTTTGATAAGAATATCATTTAAAATTAATTTTAAGTAGAACATTAACCTAATTGGTAACAACAAGATATATGTGCTGAGTTGGGAGAGAATAAGAACAGAAACAACAAAAACTGCACTGTCAAACTGTAGTTTGTAGAAGAGAAAGAGAAGAACACGGTAACCATTTTTTCATTCTTCTATTCTTTGAATTCAATAAAGGAAGAATTTGTTTTATTGTCTTTTATTACTGTGACGTGATTGTGCAAATAAATAATCATATGCTATGTGCCAAGACAATTAAAGTTACACATGATTTGCGGTTACAAAACCATTTTGAATAAAAACTACTCTTCATTTACCCCTCATACATTTGGTTTACCTCTCATACATTTATTTTGTTTGTTGTCATACGGCATAATCATTATCCACTTATTCCTCATTCTCCATTATTCACCCATGCTTCATTTTATCTATTAATTTATTGTCTAATATAGAGTTTCAACACAAATATTCTATACTATATATACTACACATATATTTATACTGTTCTTGGTTTTGAAATTCTAAATAGTAAAAGTATATAGTTACTTATTTATTGTTTACTAACATGGTGTGGTATATATGTATTTATATTGTATAGAAATTGAAACTCCTAGTTCGTATTTTTTTATCAATTAGTGATCAATAATAGAATAGTTTTTTTTATAAGCAAGATAATTGGATTAAAAGCATAAGGGGGCTAACCCAAGAAAAACAAAGAAACAAAAACAACAATCACAAAAAACCTAAAATACACAACCAAGGATCTACGCACCAATTAGCAAAAGAAAACAAAGTGCAGTTGGATTTGGCATAAAACCATAACCAAGACCGGACTTTAATTGAATTCAAGTTTAAAACACTAAACTCCTTGCCCTAAAAAACTACATCATTCTTCAATAACCAGATCGACCAAACAATCGAAAACCACAACATCCTCCACCAATGGGAACCTTTTGCATCTCTGCACAAAGACAAGTGGACAACAAAGGCATTTTTGCTGCAATTTAAATCTGCAGCGGCATTATCAGTGTTCCAAGCACTGGTCCAAGTAGTATGAGCAACACCAATCCAAAGATAGAAACCAGTCCAGATATTGACTGCAAACCTGCATGATCTAAACAAATGATTCACGTCTTCAAAATCCTGCAAACAGAAATTACAAAGCAAATCCACTCTAGATGAAATTATGTTCCTGTTAACCAACTCCATCTTCACAGGCAGAAACCTTCTCAAAAGCTTCCAAATGAAACAACACACTTTGGATGGACAACAACCAACCCAATATTTTTTCTAGTAACTGATCAGCAGCATAAGACTCCAAGTTCAAAGTAGCTATATAAGCAGAATTAACCTCATAGGAACCGATCTTAGAAGGGGACCAAGACCACACATCCGGAACCCCAAACTTACAACAAATGTGGGAAACATTGTTGAGCATGATTTGTTATATCTCCTCTTCCTAAATGAATAAAGACCTACGCCAATTAACCTTCCACACCCAAGAACCATTCAACTAGTACCCACACTCAGAGACCAAAGCTTCTTTATTTAAGGCCACCGAGAACAGCATTGGGAAGTGAACAACCAAATTGTCACACCCAACTCACTCCAGAATTTAGTACTAACACCATTACCTATGATCTTGACCGCATTGTGTTGAAACCAGTCATGAGACAACCCTCTTTATTTTCCCACCCTAACCACATCTTTCCACCACGCAGAAACCGTAGGGTGAAGAAACAATGGACTATTACCATACTTAGACTTAATAACCCTCGTCTACAAAGACTTGTTCTCCACAAGGAATCTCCATTTCCACTTGCCTAACAACACAAGGTTAAACGACTCAAGATTTTTAACCCCAAGACCCCCCGCTATCTTCGGTTTACACACATCTCCCCAAGAAACCCAATAAATACCCCTACCACCATTTTTATTGCCCCACAAAAATCTCATCTGAATCTTCATTAAGCTCAAAATTACCTTCCTTGGAGCTTTAAACAAGGATAACATATAGATGGGGATATTAGCTAACACAACATTAATAAGAACCACCCTACCGCCAAAGGAAATGAACTCTTTCCTCCAATAAGCTAACCTTTTAGAAACTACTGCAATGACCAGAGCCCAGGTAGAACACTTCTTCGAACTTGCACCCACCAGGATACCAAGATAATTAAAAGGAATTCTGCCAATACTACAAGACGAAAAGCTA
This sequence comes from Lupinus angustifolius, assembly GCF_001865875.1. Classification (NCBI taxonomy): domain Eukaryota; kingdom Viridiplantae; phylum Streptophyta; class Magnoliopsida; order Fabales; family Fabaceae; genus Lupinus; species Lupinus angustifolius. The sequence goes on along the minus strand of NC_032013.1, from coordinate 12,976,282 downwards.
GACGCAAAATTTAGAAAGCATTGATCCACCTTAACACCAAAAATAGAACTCTTCAACAAATTCACCTTCAAACCATAGACAAGTTCGAAACACCGCAAAATGATCTTCATACTCCAGAGATTTTCAATATTTGGTTTACACACCAAAATTGCATCATCCGCATATTGTAAATTGGAAACTTCAACTTGATTACTACCCAGATTATAGCCATGAAAAAACCAGCAGATCTAGCAGAACAGATTAACCCAGAGAATCCTTCAGCAACTAGAAGAAAGAGAAAAGGAGCCATAGGGTCACCTTGATGAATGCCTTTCGACACTGAGAATTGATCCATAGGGCTGCCAAAAAACCCCAATCCACTGAGTCGTAGGCTTTTTCGAAGTCTACTTTCAAAATTAAACACCCTTTTGGACCTTTCTTTGCCGAGTGAATCACTTCATTCATAACTACCACCGCATCCAAAATACTTCTTTTCTGAATAAAAGTCGCATGAGATTCAGAAATTAAAGACCCAATTACCAACTTCAGTCTAGAAGCTAGAATCTTGGACAAAATTTTATAAAGAGAGTTGACCAAGGAAATCGGTCTAAAAGCTTCAATTATGTTTGGACTGAATGTCTTAGGAATTAGAGCAATAAAAGAAGCATTTAGACCCTTAGGAATTTTTGTATTCACATAAAAATCCCACAGAAAGCAGCAAATATCCTCACTAACTAAATCCCAACACTCATGAAAAAACTTAAAATTGAACCCATCTGGACCAGGACTTTTATCTGTAGCACAACTCCACAATGTTGCCTTAAACTAAACCCCATCCAAGGTTGGTCTACGACACTGACTCCCAGAGAATAACGATTTAAAGAATACCTTTTCTAACCAAACCTTCCTCCTCAACCTACTGCCCATTCAACGAGAGGCCTAATATCTGATTCCTGCGGGATCTATTCTTCATACACACATGAAAGAAATTGGAGTTGGCATCCCCTTCCTTCAACCATTGAAACCTGGACTTTTACAATAGAAGGCTCTCCTTAAGAGACGAGAGTCTCAACTACTCAGCAGACCGATGGCACAAATGTTGAGCTTGAGCATCCGACAGGATACCACCTTCAACACAAAGGTCTAAATCCTGAATGTCCTTTAGCACAACCCCTAATTGAAGATCCAGTTTGCCAAAGTGGACTTTGTTCCACTCCTTAATTTTTACTTTCAACAGCTTAAGTTTTTCCTTAATGACGAACGTCGGCCACCCTTGGATCAACAAATCATTCTAAGAGCTTTGAACAAACCTTTTAAAATCCTTGTGTTTGAACCAACAGTTGTTGAATTTGAACGGAACAAGACCTCTTCTAATCGTTTTATACTTAAGAAGGATCAGAAAATGGTCTGAGAAAGAGCGTTGAAGAGCCCATTGGGATACATCATTCCACTTAGCGATCCACTCAGCCGACAGAAGAAACCTGTCCAACCTACTCATACAATTACCCCCTGCTTGAACCCAAGTAAACTTTCTACCAATTAAAGGTAAATCAACCAACTCTATGTGTCTAATCCAATCATTAAAACATTGCATCTCCCTAATGTCGACTCTGGCCGAAGAACCTTTACGTTCTGAGCCATCTCTAACTGCATTAAAATCACCCATAATACACCACCTGGAATCACCAATCGACTGCTTTAACACAAACAACTCCTCCCAAAGACTAATTATTAGTTTTAGGTAGTAGAATTTAATTTGTTGTTTTGGTTGTTATTGACATGTGTATGCGAAAAGACTCTAAAGTCCAAGGAGACGACGAGAGAACTAATTCAATTGATGAACAAGGAGCTTATGTAAACCCAGGTGAGGGAGAAGCATTAAACATAGTGGTATTAGAATGTAGAATTGGGGTCTCCAATGATACTCACTAGTTGGAGGATCCTTATACTAAAATGATTAATGAAGGGTCAATTGTCTTGATTGTGTTTTGATTATTGTTTGATGAAGTGGCGATGCTTGGTGGATGCTACTGGCCATGCTCATGATTATTATGCAAAAATAGTCGAAGTTAATGGTCTTTTGAGATGTAGAGGAAGAGTTTGTGTGCCATGTGATGTTGGGTTGAGGAAAATTATTTTAGATGAAGCCCACAAGAGTAAGTTGAGTATTCATCCTGGAGCGACTAAGATGTATCAGGATTTGAAAATGATATTTTGGTGGTCTGGAATGAAGAAGGATGTTGCTGAGTATGTATCACATTGTCTGGTGTATCAAAAGGCCAAGATCGAACACCAAAGGCCTGGTGGCGAATTGCAATTGTTGGAAGTTCCTGTTTGGAAATGGGATAGCATTGCAATAGATTTTGTGTCAGGTTTCCCAAGGACTCAAAAAGGTTTTGACTCAATTTGGGTGGTAGTTGATCAATTAACCAAGTCTGCTCACTTCCTTCCCATAAATATGCGATACTCTTTAGAAAAATTGGCAAATTTGTACATAAGGGAGATAGTCAAGTTGCATGGTGTTCCTTCTAGCATCATATCAGATAGAGATCCTCGATTCACGTCGAACTTTTGGAATACTTTACAATCTGCATTGGGGACTAAATTGAAATTGAGTTTTGCCTATCATCCACAAACATATGGTCAGTCGGAAAGGACGATTCAATCATTGGAAGATTTATTGAGAGCATGTGTGCTCGAACAACGCGGAAGTTGGGATATGAATTTGCCTTTGATTGAATTTACATATAATAATAGTTTCCATTCAAGTATTGGCATGGCACCATACGAAGCTTTATATGGTAGAAAGTGTAGAACTCCAATATGTTGGTTTGAGACAGGAGAAAATTTGGTGTTGGGACCCGATGTGGTTCAAGAAACGACGGAGAAGATTAAAATAATAAGAGAAAACATGAGGATAGCTCAGAGTCGACAAAAGTGTTACTATGACAATAGGAGGAAGCCCATAAAATTTGAAGAATGACATCATGTCTTTATGAGAGTAGTCCCGACTACTGGGATTAGTAGAGTCTTGAAAACCTGCAAGCTTACCCCAAGATTTATTGGACCTTATCAGATTTTAAAGAGGATTGGTCATGTTGCTTATCAAATAGCTTTACCACCATTGTTGTCAAACCTCCATAATGCTTTCCATGTCTCACAATTGAGGAAATATATTCGTGACCAATCGCATGTCTTAAAGCCTGACTCAATTCAGTTGAAAGAAAACCTCACTTTTAAGACCTTACCTGTGAGGATTGTTGATAGTAGCACGAAGAAACTACGAGGAAAGGAGATTCTTTTAGTGAAAATAGTTTGGAGTCAAGTTGATGATAAAGATGCTACTTGGAAAGTGGAAAGTAACATGATGGACGCTTACCCCATTTGTTTAATCAAGGTATGTTTAATTTTCGAGGACGAAAATTTTATTAGATCGGAATGATTGTAACACCATAAATTTTCCAAGAAATTTGCAAAGAGATATATTTGTTAATAGTCAACCCCTAATTATTTGGTTAATCTTTATCATAATTATCTCTCAAAAAATTATCTAGATATGCTAGGTGGTTAATCTATAGTGAATATCTTATTTATCTTAGTTATCTTGAAATAAAACAGATTTTATTATTTTGATAAGAATAACATTTAAAATTAATTTTAAGTAGAACATTAACCTGATTGGTAACAACAAGATATATGTGTTGAGTGGGGAGAGAATAAGAACAACAACAAAGAAAACTGCACTTTCAAACTGCAGTTTGTAGAAGAGAAAGAGAAGAACACGGTAACTATTTTTTCATTCTTCTGTTCTCTGAATTCAATCAAGGAAGAATTTATTTTATTGTCTTTTCTTACTGTAGCAAATAAATAATCATATGCTATGTGCCAAGGCAATTAAAGTTACACATGATCTGTGGTTACAAAACCATTTTGAATAAAAACTACTCTGTGTGTGATTTCATTCTTCATTTATCCCTCATACATTTGGTTTACCTCTCATACATTTATTTTGTGTATTGTTCATACGGCATAATCATTCTCCACTTATTCTTCATTCTCCATTATTCACCCATGCTTCATTTTATCTATTAATTTATTGTCTAATATAGAGTTTCAACACAAATATTCTATACTATATATACTACACATATATTTATATTGTTCTTGGTTTTGAAATTCTAAATAGTAAAAGTTTATCGTTACTTATTTATTGTTTATTAACATGGTGTGGTATATATGTATTTCTATTGTATAGAAACTGAAACTCCAAGTTCGTCTTAGTTCATATTTTTTTTATAAATTAGTGATCAATAATAGACTAATTATTAGTTTTAGGTGGAGTAGAATTTAATTTGTTGTTTTGGTTGTTATTGACATGTGTATGTGAAAAGACTCTAAAGTCCAAGGAGACGACGAGATAACTAATTCAATTGTTGAACAAGGAGCTTACGTAAACCCAGGTGAGAGAGAAGCATTAGACATAGTGGTATTAGAATGTAGCATTGGGGTCTCCAAATGATACTCACTAGTTGGAGGATCCTTAAACTAAAATGATTAATAAAGGGTCAATTGTCTTATGGACTTCCTCATTTAATCATTTTAGTTATGAATATTAAAATATTGTGTCTTGATTGAATGATTATATGTTTGATATTGATGGCTTACTGATATGACTTTATATTATTATTAGACTACTATAATTAGTATTGAATGTCTATGTTTGACTAATAGTGATAGTGATCATGATTAAATTCATATACGAATGAAGATTATTTGCAGATACTTGAGAGCCTATAGCTATTCACATTGAGATATTACCCATTTATTTTGATCACTAAGTTATGTCTTGAGCTCGTCCTGAGGATATTTATATGATAAAAAATTATATTGGGGCTGAGACCACTAACTTAGGTGATGTTATTGGAAATTGAAATTGAGACAATATTGATAAAAAGACTTAGTGGACTAACTTTGATCAGTGTGTGTACATCATTGCATTTTTAGTTGGAGATGAAGAAAATGGAAAGATACAATGATAGCAATATCATTGGGAATTGGATAGGGGCGGCAATGACAGTGACTCGTCAAGAAGCCTTGAGAGATTACTTAGGTGGGATGATCCAGTGAGAGTCCAGTCTTATTAACCGTATGACTAGGATAGTCCTACATGCAAACTAAGTAGTTTCTGACACCCCCTTGCACATTTCGTGATCAGTAGAGAGGATTCCTAAAACGGACTAGGCTTACCACGTAAGCACTTCTAATAGAAGTACTGGAAAACAATAGATATTGTTACTTGTTGTTGTTAAGGAAAGTTGTACTCTCGGTTGCTTTCCCACAAGGGTGTTGGCCTTCGGGCAATTGATGGTGATTGGTTGGTGGAATTGCATGAGCATAGCATGAGAGATCACTTAATAGTGGTGTATAAATCTCAATACCTAATATACTAACATCATTCATCATTGTGCATATTTGTTATGAGTAGAGATAATAATTATTGTGTATATTTACTAATTATGGCATTGCAATTGTTTGTGTTACTCTAATGTTATGATTCTTTATAAATCCACTTCGTCGCTTTTACATGATTTAATGTCTTACTCCCTCTGTGTTGTTTGTTTGTATGTATAAATGAATTGTAGGTGGAGCAGCTGAGTAGCTTGTTGATTTAAAGTAGTTTAGTTTACCTATGACTCACGAAGTCCTCTAGTTTTATTTTGTGTAATTGTGTTAGTACCTTTATGCTCTAGTAGGATTAGATGTTGATACATTCACATTCTCTTTGTATTTTAACATTTTGTTGATTTTATTGGAAAGGGCAATATTTAATATTATCTTGGGAGAAAATGATTTACTATACTAAGGGACTTTACTTATTATATATTTTATGAGGATTAGGAATAATCATAAAACCTCTTTGAAGAATTTCCTTTATCTTGAATATTATTTAGTAAATCGTACCTTGAAATTATATATTTTCCTATATGCAAATTGGGGTGTTACAGTCGATAAGCTTCTCGTCACTATCGCCTAACTACTACAATGCTCATATGTCACATAAACGTTGCATCGCTCACTGCCCCACTCAACAATTAGTTTATATTGTTTCATTAGTGCTTATGTGACAAAATGAAGATCAGAACTTTATTACTTATATCAATGATACTTAATTTTTATAATTAAATTTATCAAAAGTACAAGCTATAAGCTCAATAACTCCTACTACCGAATTTGTTAGAGCAAAATCCAACCAAATATGGGATCATTGTCAATTAATGCATTAAAATTATAAAATGTTTGTATCGTTCAAAATGTTACAAAAGGTGGAGGAATACATCAAATTAAACAACATCTTGCTGGCGAAAAAGGAGATGTTCTACCTTATCCTTCAATCCTTTTTTATGTTAAACATCAATTAAAAGAACACTTGAATCAAGTTGGTGGTAATATAAAAGGAGAAAATAATCAAATTTGAGGGGAAGATGATCCATATGAGGAAAATGTTATATAACTTGAAGGAAACAATATGAGTTTTGCTGTAAGCACTACTTCAAGAGCTTGTTAGGTGTAAAAATTACCTTAATTTATAATGCTAATTTAAAACCAATTAATTCTAAATACTTACTTTATGCATATATAATTGGGTGCTTCATGAATATTTGCACTAATCTTTTGAATTGAGTTTCCATGACATTTCAGGACTTTAGAAGGGCAAAATAGGCAAGAATTGGTATCAAATGACAAAATGGAAGCAATGCCACAAATCAGTTGACCTGCACCCAATGCAGGAATCACGCTTAATGTAAGTCACACTAAGTGTGGAAGGCGTACTAAGTGCAACTTGTCCAAGTGAAGAGGTGCACTCAGCAAACATCTTTGCGCCCAACGAAAGCACCAAAACACATATCAATAAAAAGAGGTCCAAAATGTCAAAGAAAAATATAATAGACAATGGAGGAATTCAATCCAGAGTTACCCAACTTGAGGATGTTTTCTAGTTTTCTTAGTCCTTACATGATTTTGTGTTTGAAATATGATGAAAAAGTAAGAGAATGTGAGGTGTTGTAGGTATATCGAGGATGTATCACTTATCCATAGCTTATAATTTTCTACATTGCTCTTCTATCTTGTTATGTATGAAAAATGGTTATCTAGATTACTCTCTTGCTGGGATTAATTGTAGTATTCATTTGATGTAACGTTCGGAACTCGATTATGAATGAATTGAGCTTTTGATTTTCGTGAATTATTTTTGCCATGCTTAATGCTTACTATGATAATGGTGATTTTCTAAGTGTGACTTACTAGGTGTAGAACTTTATTGCATGAATTGCTAAATTGACTAAGACATTAGTTTGTAGTGGTTTTGAGGTCCAATATTGTATAAGAGGCATTCTTCAATTGTTTGCTTGATTGTTTTCGAAGTTATGGAAAACTAATATGAAGTCAATCCCATATCTAAATTCCAACACATGTCATTATTGTAATTTTACATCTTATAAACAAACATCATCAAAAACCCTTTCGAAACTAGCTTTAGGATAGTGTTCTAATTGTTGAAAGGCCAGATTTAGAAAGTCTATGTGGATACGACAAACTCCTTATTCTTTACTTGTTTATGACACTATTGGTTGATTTTATTCACCAAATTTTCGATTGGTAGAGTTTGATCCTCATTCGGAATGGGATTTGCATGTAAGGATGCTATTCATAGGACTGATATAGCAGTTGCTTGATTCTTTTATGATTATTGTATTATATTCAATTGTTCAAATTCAGTTTACTATCAACCTATGATGGATGCAATTTTTACAATTTGTCTTGATTATATAGGTCCTACTTATTATACCATTATATCTAATTTGTTGTATGCAATGAAAAAGAGGTGTAGTTGTTAGTTGAGACGTTTCAATTTTTTTGGAAAGAAACTAGTTGCACCATCATGGCTTATAGTTGGTAAGACCATAGAAATAAGGAGGTTATCATTTTTCTTGTGTATTCTCCAAAATGAATAACTTTTGTGAGATCCATTGATGCATATGATGTCGCTAAAGATGCTAAAAGACTTTGCAATTTGTTTATTAAGTTTGTTGGAGTAACCAAGTGTACAATGTTACAAATTATAAAGCTGCAAGATATATATGTTAAATGAGAAGTTTTCATCTATCTATTGGTATCCTTGTGTTGCATGTTGTTTAAATTTGATTTTAGGAGATATTGAGAAATTGAGCATGTGAGTACCTTAGCTAAGAGTGTAACTACTATAATAAAGTTTGTGTATAGTCATGAGTTTTCATAAAGTTGCAAGAGGTGTATTAAATGAAAAGTTTTCACATATCTATTGTCTCAATGTGTTGCACATTGTTTAAATTTATTCTATGAGACATTGAGAAATGGAGCATATGCATCTAATATAATAAAGTTTGTATATAATATGAGTTTTTATAAAGGTGCAAGAGTTATGTTAAATGAGAAGTTTTCATCTAATTATTGGTCTTCTTGTACTGCACATTATTTAAATTTGATTTTAGGAGACATTGAGAAATGGAGCATGTGAGTATATAGTACCTTAGCTAGGAGTGCATCTAATATAATAAAGTTTGTATATTATCATGGGTTTTTATAAAGCTGCAAGAGGTATGTTAAACGAGAAGTTTCTAACTATCTATTGGTCTCATTGTATTACACATTGTTTAAATTTGATTTTAGGAGACATTAAGAAATGGAGTATGTGAGTATCTTAGCTAAGAGTGCATCTAATATAATAAAGTTTGTGTATAATTATGAGTTTTTATAAAGCTGCAAGATGTATGTTAAATGTGAGGTTTCTATCTATAATTTGGTCTCCTTATGTTGCTTATTGTTTAAATTTGATTTTAGGAGACAATGTTTAAATTTTTTGTATGCTTGGTTAAGGAAAAGAAAAGGACGGAAATAAATCATACATATTGGGGCAACACATTTTTTAATAGCCTTCATTGCAATAAAAAGCATTCATGAACACAATCATAATTTGCAAGCTTTGGTCACTAATAAAAGTTTTCTTGATTCTAGATATTACATGGATAAGAAAGCAAAAAGATTTATGGAAGTTGTGATAGATATTAGATTTTGAAATGATTATGCAATTATTGTCAATATTGTGGCTTCACTAATTCATTTGTTAAGAATCTTTGATACTGATGATATATCCTCTATTTTATATTTGTGATGGAATGCATAGAGCAAGAAAAACTATTAAGAATATATTAATAGACAAAAGGTCTTTATATAATCCTTATACAAAAACTATGAAGCAATCATGGGATATGGTCAAATTTGGAGTATACTATAATTTTAGTGAGTTATTTTCACCATGCATGTTTGTGTGTGGGAAGAAAACCAACACTAAATTAAATGGAAAATGATTTGATTTTGGCCATAATTTTATATTTCAAATTCTTTTCTATGCGAAAAAATATTATTGGACAATTCTAGAGGAAACAAGTATCAATATTTCGAAGTTCAATCAATCCAAATAATATTGACCCTTATAAAAGCTGAATTAATAAATGAGTTTTTATCATGTATATTCAATGACATATTTTTAACTATAAAAAAAGTAAAATTTTAAGATTAAAAATATATGCACCAATAGTATAATAGTTTATTACATTGTTAACATATCATCCATTTTTCAAATTTAATGATCTTTGATCGTAAATATAAATAAAACAAATGAATAATAGATAATATATCAATTGTTTATAGAACTTCATAGTATCATTACATACATATTATTATCATTTTTTAAATGAAAATCTAAATCTTTCTTTTAATAAGACCCTTTTGAATATTTTTTGGGTCATATTTATAAGACCATTTTCAATATTCTATGTAAAATAGTCATATTACTCCAACTAGTTTGAAATGGAAAAAATTGTTATCGACAAATGTGAATAATGTATATCCCGGGGTAGGAGAGAAGTTATCACCTTGACCTATAATTTAATGACATTTGTCTTTTATTTTATTTTATTTTTCTTTTCTGAAAATAACAGAATATGCAAAAAAGACAAAAGAACAAACAAAACACTATACATAGAAGTAAGATTGATATACAGAACTGCAACCTCCGCACAGTCTACCTCCCACTGTCGTGCAACACCCCACCATATGTCTTGTCTTTTAGGAATTCATTGAACATAAAGCTTTCTGCCCGAACTGGAACAACCAAACAATTCCAACAAAGCAAAAACAATTGGGAAATTTGTACCCTAAAATGAAAGTTGGGAAATGGGGAAGAAGAAGTAAGGGAGCATAACAGTGGTGGTGTGAAGATGGTGTGGTGGTGGCTGTCTGGCTGGATTCAAGTATCCTCAATTTATTATGTTTTTGGGTGTTTAGAGTTGTATATATTTACCTATTTTTAAAGAGTGAGGATTCCCTCTATTAATGGAGAGACAAGTGATTACTTTTGTACTTATATATAGGGGTAAAATATCTTCTCCTTATATCTTAAGGATAAAAGTGTCAAATCATATTACATTTTTCTCTTATTTTGGGTGTACTTATGATATAGTTGTTTGTGAAAACTAGGAATTCAATGATGAATTCGAAGCCTCAAGTGAATAAGGGTAGAGATTCTAATGAAAAGAAGAATAGAATACGAACTTCCTTATTGAATTATGCGAGAATTACAAGAGTTACAAGAAGAAGAGTATATTGTGAATGAAATTGTACATATTCATCTAAGTAACTTGTTCTATACAACTCATTTCCCTAACTAACTTTCCCTCCATAATTCTATTAGTAACTAATTATACTATTATAGAAAGGATTAGTAATAGAAGGAACTTTGCCTCCATAGAAGGAACTTTCTCTCCATAGTAGCTAACTGAACTAACTGAACTTAGAATCACCAGAAACTTTTACAGAAAGGGTTTTCCCTGAAACAAAGCATCAAACACCTTGTGTGCGTTCTTTTTCATTAGAATTAAAGCTTCTATTCTTGAATGATCTTTCTGAATCTTGCTTGTTCCTCTTCATAAGTTCCTCCATTGTATTCTTCAATGATTCTGCTAATGTCTTTTGAATTTCACCTTCAAGTTCCATCATGTGTTTCTCCATTTTCTCCATTATTTGATGTTCCAAACGCTCTTCTACTTCCTTCAGCGTTCTTTGTGTAGGTTCTGCCATTTATTTTCCCAGAAAAGAAGAAGCTCTTGATACCAATTGATATGGTTGTTTGTGAAAACTAGGAATTCAAGGATGAATTCGAAGGATTCAAGAATAAGGGTAGATATTCTAATGAAAAGAAGAATAGAATCTGAACTTTCTTATTGGATTATGCAAGAATTATAAGAATTGCAAGAAGAGTATATTGTGAATGAAATTGTACATGTTCCTAAGTAACTTGTTCTACGTCTTCGACAAGTGGAGGGAAAGTTAGTTAGGGAAATGAGTTGTATAAGTAACTTGTAGAATAAGTTACTTGGGAACATGTACAATTTCATTCACAATATACTCTTCTTGCAATTCTTGTAATTCTTGCATAATCCAAGATTCAGAAAGATCATCCAAGAATAGAAGCTTTCATTCTAATGAACAAGAATGCACACAAGGTGTTCGATGCTTTGGTTTAGGGAAAACCTTTTCTGTAAAAGTTTCCGATGATTTTGACTCCACATCTTCCACAAATGCTGAATATGATAAAGTACTTATTCTTGAAGACCAAGAGAACTCTTCATCCTTGACAAATCAACTTGAAACTCCTAACATAACCTTAGAGGATCTAGAGAATTTAGATGAAATGGTTTGGAATGAGTTTGGTATATGGGAGATCTTCTTTCCAAACAATGTGGATGGTTCGCCATCAATTCCTCATGGTTCTCGAGTCGAGATTCGTATGACTACTTCCTCTAGAATTAAGGACTCAATTCTTGCTTGGATCAAGTTCTCTGTACAAGCTCTTGGTGAAATTCCATATAACAGAATATACTATGATCCACCAAAAGAGGAACACTCCATGGTTGGAAAAGGACACATATTAAGGGGTGCATCCTATGAAACTAAGATTGAGTTGATTGGAAGCAGTTCAATTATTTTGATCTTTGCAACTAGTTTCCTCAATTCAATTCTTGAGGGAAAGAATTTTTCTATGACAGGGGAAATGACAAGTACATAATTGTAATAGTGTAGTTAATTACTAATAGAATTGTGGAGGGAAAGTTAGTTACAGAAATGAGTTATATAAGTAACTTACAAGTTACTTGGGGACATGTACAATTTCATTCACAATATACTCTTCTTGCAATTCTTGTAATTCTTGCATAATCCAATTAGAAAGTTCAGATTCTATTCTTTTTCATTAGAATATCTACCCTTATTCTTATCCTTCGAATTCATCCTTGAATTCCTAGTTTTCACAAACAACCGTATCAACTTGCCTCTCCATTAATAGAGAGGATCTCAACTCATTTTTAAAGTAAATAAAAAATCAAAATCAAAATACGACAAATGTTAATTGTTGAGTGGGTATGAGGAGATAATTTCTCTCCTCAAATCAAAATATAAATTATTCCCTTTAAATTTAATAATAATTCTACATTCACTTAAAACTATCCAAAAAAAATGATCTTTTAAGAAGACCTCGAAGGAGTATTTCACTAATCAGAATCATAAATATATCACTTCCCAATAAAAACTTAATTTCTTATTCATTAAAATTTTATTAATTAGGATATATATATATATATTATACGAAAAACCTTAATAAATTTGACCTTAAACTTCGACAACCATATAAGTAGATTAAGTAATGTTATCAACCTTCATGAAAAGCAATTAACTGAAATAAATAAAAGTAAGAGTAGTTGCATAAAATAAAAGAAGAAAATATAATAGAGTATTATCAATATCCTCCGAATTATTAAATCGGTCATGATACTACTATAGTAGTAATAAATTGGTTGAAAAAGTAGTTCACTAATAATCACATTATGTTAATATATATATATATATATATATATATATACATATTACTTATTCAACATGTGACCATGTTAAAAAATGAAGTTTTGAGAGATAATTGTGATGTTGGAATCCTTAATTTTTCATTTTGAGAAATAATTATACTATGAAAGTTCGGAATCTTTAATTTGTCATTTTTCATTTTTTACTATTTTTACCAATTTAATTATATGTCAGCTATAATTACCATACTTTACTGGTATGTGATTCAGTTCAATCAAAAATATGATATTTATTACTACAGAATAATAAAAGAGAATAACATGAGCAACAAAACTTTAGTTGTATTATTGTTTTAGAAATCAATGAAATGTGGGCAAGGAAGAAGGATTACTGTTACAAGAATAATCCTTACACATTAGACAACATTTTTGTTCTGCTTCATATCTAATCACAAACATGGGCTATGGTGCATCCTCTAAATGACAATCATGTTTTTTTCCTTCAATCTTATGAATCACAAATTGTAATCATTCCACTCCAACTTAGAAAATTAGCTATTATTAATTTTTTGAAGTTGGGGAGAAAATTGGAGAGGGAGAAGAGATTGGGGGTAGGCCATGACCGTGTCTGCGAGAATCGAAGCCATGACCGTGTCTGCGAGAATCAAAACCATGACCGTGTCCATGAGTATTATTGAGCTGCACAAATTTCAAACTTACAAATTTAGAAACAACTTAGCATAATTAATAATAAATGTAATTCGCTTCCTATATATAATCTTGGACCAATTTGGATGAAGTAAAAAATTTCAAGGATCAATTTATCCCATAAATCAAATCTTTAGGGACTATTGTTTATTAATATTTCCAGGAACGTAACCATGTTGTCCCATTAACAAAATCTTTAAAGATTACTTTAAATTTATTTTTTGTATAGTAGGTACTAAATTATAGTTTATTGAACAAAACTTGGTTTTTATTCTTTTAAAAGAATGAAGTTCCAAGAAATATTTTAAGAATTCAAGTATTATGTGATTAAAAAAAAGTTTTTGTATTATTTTTCTCACTTCCTTTTCATCAAGTTAAATTGTTCATTTACAGCAAGTTAAATTATGTAAACTTCTATACTATTAGTAACTTTTATCTAGAATAAATTGAGACAAATTAACCATTGATTAATAAATATTCGCCATCTAGATATTTTTTCTTCAAATAGCTTCAACTTTCATATATTGCATATATATATATATATGTCATCTTCGTGTATATAAATGAATTATTAAAAAATATTGTATTTTTGTGAAATTTGACATATGAGATATATATGATATGAAATTTTAATTGAACTATTGATCTCATTAAAATTATTTTATATAAAAGTTATTATCAATATAATGGTTAACGTAATTTAACTTGCTCTAAATTGATTCATCGTCTAACAAAGACATATGTAAACGAGTTGGTGTATATATAACCAAAACATATCTAAATGACATGGAAGTAAAATTGAACTTACATATACTGAGGTTGGGGACACACTTAGTTTTGCATAGACCTATGCATGGATAGTAAATCCAATTGGATGTGCAACCTTCGGCACATTTATTGTAGCATGAATCCCACTCTTCTTGTAGAGTTGCTGTGGATGGTTTAAGAGTTGCAAGGATTATAAGGCATACCACCAACAATGCTACATATTTGTTTCCCATTTTCTTTGTTCTTTTTAGCTTTGTTGGTAGTTTGTTTTTACTCCTTACCACCCTTCCATTTTGTCTTATAATGATCTCAAGTATATATAGTTGTGTAATTCCTTATGAGAGTCACAAATCATGTCAAAACTTTGTTGCTAAAATTAAGGATTCTTCTTACAATGTATCCTATCTTTAACTGAAGAAATTGAAAATGTCAAAGTGCCTTGGTTAGCTAATGGCTATTAGTTAAAAATAAGTGAAAGGTTCAAAGACAACATTCCCCATGACAGGTTCAAAATAAGTGACATGTTCAAAATATGTGACATATTCTTTCTCAGACACAACATTTTTTATGTTCTCTTTCTTCCTGAATTTAAATTCCATAAGAAATCTCGCATTCTCGGTCTCAGAAAATTCTTGAAGTGAGATCATAAAATTTATAGCATCGAAAGTATTCAGGATAGCCAATAAAATAACATCTAACTGCTCTTAAAGCCAGTTTTCTTTCATGCGATGTATAAGATCGTGCCTCAGCTACATAACCCCAAATGTGCAAGTGTTTTTTTGGGATACTTGAACTATGTTATTGTATTAGTCTCACATTACCTAATATTGGAATGAAGTAGAGTAATTGTTGCTATATATTGGACTAAATTCCTTGTGTTACTCTCACTTCTTTATATTCTCTTTTAATATTTGATTGTTCACTCATTCTCGACAATTGGTATCATAGTCAATTAGTAGATGGTTCTTAGCCCAAATGTCTCATTATGGCAAAGGAGGATGAAAGGCTTTCTGGTTGGGACATGTGTTGTTAATATCTCTATAGATGTTGGAGAGAATTATCTCATTTGATATGAGAAATGGAATATCATAATGGTGTGTCTGTGACATCATAATGAAGGATATGACTTGTTGACATATCCACAAAACACATATATGCTAAATGATTTGATTAGGGAGTAACACGGACATTGGTTTTAATGTAATATGTAACACAAAAATTGGTTGAGATATAGAGTGTTACATGGGCATGGGCTTGGATGCAAGAGTGTGACACACATTGGTTGCATTCATGCAAGGTGTGTACTAAGGGTATGCTCCTTATGGTGGAGTATGATAGTTCTTTTGAATCATGATTATGTTAGAAATTCATAATTTCTAATTAAGGTGGACATCATATATTTAATATAATTATATTGACTATTTATTTTGGAGTTAAAAAACAAGTGATCTAATTACTCACAACATATAAGACTTCTGAAATTGATAACAAATATGAGTTTAATGAGTGGATACCCAAATAGTTGACCTATAAGGGATAATGGGAACCCTATAAGTTAACGCATAAGGAACGGTTATGGTCTCCAAGACACCAAATCACAAATAGTTTTCACATCTTCCCATAAGAGAGAAAACATAGGTCCCAAAAGGAATTAAGGATTTGGTTGAGGGAGGCCATCTTACCAAATATCTCTCAAAAGATATATCAAATGAGTAGATCAGAGAACATGGATTCAGGTATGACTTTGTATCCTTGTTTTATTTTATATGTGAGAATCATGATATTCAAGATCTTAAGATTAGTATTTCACCAATCATCAAGAAATATCTAACAAGTGGTATCAGAGCTACTAGGTTTTGAATTTTAGGGTTCCCCATTAAAGATGATTTTCCCCCAATTTTTTATGAACCCTAACTTTTAAATTTGGGGATTTTTATGCTTCCGCTATTAGTTATGAAAATTGAGTATTTAGGAATAATGAGGATAACTTTTATCTGCTTTCGCTTATTTGAAATATGAGTAATTTGTATTAAGAATCCTTGCAACATGTGTTGAATATATATTCAGATCTGTGCATGGATATTGTATTAACTTTTATGACTCTATTATACAATATATATATATATATGTGCACTAATGCTTTACTGTTGGACATTGACTTTTATCACTTTACAATGTTGCAATTTGTTAAAGTATATGTACAAGGTATATATGTGTTAAGATGTGTTTTTATTTTATACATATACAATCTGGAATTCATGACCTTGTATATATTGTGAATTAAAATATACATATATACATATGTAATTGTTTCCAACTTGAGGTTGTTGTGATGTCTGGAATTACATATTAAAGTTAATATATATATAATGGTTACGGTTAATGTTTAAAATTATGAGGATAAAATATCTCCTTGTGTGAGAAGATAATTTCTCTACATACACTAGTTAGACAATAACACATAGCTACTTTTTACCTATTTTTAAAATAAATAAGAAAACAAAAAGTAAAATAACACAAGTGTCTATTAAAGAGTGGGTGTAAGGATATAATTTCTCTCCTCACACTAGGACATACTTTATTCCAATATTATTAAAACCGTACCGGTTATCAAACTGGCCAGGGTACTAGTATAGTGGTATACTGGTTTAACCAAATGTTCAATAATTAAACCGTATGCCGGTTAAACTGGACATACCTGCTTATATTTATATACATGTAAACATATAACAAAAAATTTAAAATAGGTAGATATTTAAATTTATAATATGTAGATATTCAAAATTATAATTCATAATCTGTTCCGAAATCACATAAGCAAACAACTTTAAGTCTTTAACAAATTCAATGTTTAAAGTGAAAAACATATATCAATCCAAAACAATAACTTAACAAACGCAAAATATAAATAAATGACACGACTTCAAAACTCGGTCTATAAAACATATAAATTTAGAGTTTTAACATTTAACATCATGAAGTCAAAGTTGTCTCATATCGAGGTTCTATTTCTTCGTCATTTGAGCCTAAAGCTTGACCCACATTATCTTCATCTAGGTTCATATTCTCCATAGGGATGAGTTATACATTATTATCATCTTCTAAGTTTAATTGATCTACAACAATGTCATTTTTCATACAAGTTAGCAATTATTTAAAATGAACATTCAATAACCAGAAAATAAAAAACATACCATTGTCATCAAGTGATGGTTGAATGGAAATATTTGCAAGGTCATTTCGTAAAGCCTCAATTTCTTCAACGGTTAGGAATGGTGGTGACTCCTCTAATATAAAATGAGAATGATCCTCAAATGTTTCTAAGTTTATTGAGTCATAATTTGGATGCCTCAAGTGGCTCCTACATTTATTGATTTCATCATATACAAACATAAATTCATGCTACATATGAATATATAAAGAAAGACAATTAATGTCATATTTGAATAAAATGATAATACATTTGTGTTAGCCTCAAGTTGTAACGAACAAAAACAAGTTCATTAAGTTTTTCATGTTCCAACCTATTTCTTTTATTGGTATGGATGTTTTCAAACACACTCCAAAAGCACTACATGTTTGACTTAGAACGTGAACTGCCAACATTTGCAGATTTGGTGTACGACACCCATAAGTTTCTCACCATTGATCTAAAAAATTGCATGAAATCTAACTCAACATCTAGTTTAATATTAAACATTTAACTATTTAAGAAAATTAATAATAAACATTAAAGACAAATACCAAATATGAAAGACTACTTATATTTGCATCACTTTATTCCCTTCACGTATCGTAGCCGATCTTCCAAAATCTAGTTCAACATCTTTATATATCCTCATTTCACTAGTTAGCTTATCTAGCAAATCAAGATCTCCATGAGCATGCTTCTCAAAAACATCCAAAAGGTCGGATGTTGTGAACTTATATTTTTCAAATTCTTCAATATTGAAGAAACGTTGTGGGTTGAGCCAATACTCAGCTGCATGAAGATTTCTTTTTAATTGCAAGTCCCATCGATTATCTATAATTTCCAAATAAGGCTTTATTTTGGTCTTGTTTCTTTGATATCTCCTCTCCAACTCATGTCTAGCTTTAAAGAATGCTTGATAAAGAAAACCCATCACGGGCTTATCCTCACTGTCAACAATGTGTAACATGCGAACAAGTGGCTCGGTAATATTAACAATGTCAGCATATTGTTTCTAAAACTTTGAATCTAACACTTGTTCCACACATTTTTTTGCCTTAGTAACTTTCGAATAAGTCGAGCTTGTCCATTCTCTTGATGTTATAAGAGCTCTAAGTGCATCCTTCTAGGCCAAGATACTTTGCAATGCAATGAAGTTAGTGACAAAGCGAGTTGGAGCTGGACGGAGTATTTCTTTCCCATGAGTGAACTGCCTCATTAGATACAATGGGTGGAAATGATTATATAAGTACTTGGTAATATTTGCAGCATGTGATATTGTGTCAGTTACTTCCGTTAACTTTCCAATATCTTGAAATACCAAAACAGGTGAGGGGACTCTTTCTCCAATAACCTACCAGCAACAACATAATTAGCAGCATTGTCTATAAGAATATGAACAATATTCTCAGGACCGACATGCATCACTACCTCCTTGAAAAGCTTGAACAACATATCTGCAGTTTTAGAAGCATGTGAATCATCAACAAACTTTATGAAGATAGTTCCCTTAGGATAGTAGATGATAAAATTAAGGAGATTTCGTCTGCTTCTATTAGTCCAACCATCTGCCATGAGAGTGCATCCAGTTTTCCTCCAAATAGATTTATAGTCATTAACAAGATTTTTCACGTCTACAACCCACTTGTTTAAAAATTTACCATGAACACGATAATAGTTGGGACCTTTATAACCCAGACCCATGCTACAAATGGCATCAATCATGGGTTGATAATATACTGAGTTAGTTGCATTAAATGGCACGGAAGCATGAATCATCCATTTGGAGATGGCGAAGTCACATTTCTCAATCTCTTCCTTAGTTTGCATTACACTTTTTAAAGTGGGTTGAACACCAGGAGTTTTTCTAGGCATAAAGTAAGAGCCTATCTGACCTTTCCCTTTCTGAGATGTGAATGTGTGAGGTGCTTCAGTCAGTTCAGTATGCAATAAATCATTAACTTCATCACAAGGATTACCATCCTCATATTCCTCTTCTACGTTCCTTTTTTTACTCTTCATTTCATCAATTGATTTCTGGATTTGGTGTTGAATATCTGCTAGTACTTTTTTGAACTTTTGAACTTGTCCTTTTACTCTGGCCAAATGAGCCTTAAACTGTGTGATGCCATCCCCTTTGATTTGTTTCATGCAAAAAAGACATAATAGAATCGTTCTTCCATTATCAGCAACAACTTGTTTGCAATATGACCAAGTCGGGTCTGATTTACCCCTATAACAACTTGTAGATGTATTTTCTGTTGATGCTTCTTATGATGTTGGTAGTTCAGGTTCATTAGATGTCATCTATTTCTACAACATAAGCAATTAAAACTAATTTCATTATTGATGGTTATTGCCCACTTACAGGGAATAAAAACAATGTTATTTCTACAACACATGAGCAATTAAGAACAATGTTATTTGTACCAACTTTAGAAATAAATAAAAGATTTTATAATCATTAACTGGTAACAACTATACACACATAATTATCAAACATCAAACTACTACCAAGCATATGCAAATTGATTTGGTAGTTCTTCATTTGCATTAGTGTGATAAAATTGATGTTTTGGTATGGGTATCCCAAATTACTATTGTGCATTTTGAAATTATGTGATAAAAGTAAAAGATTTGACAAGGAATTATTATATGATTATTAATGATAAGTCATGAGCATGACCTTACATAAAACTCATAATAAGAGGAAAATGGCAAATTATTAATAATAAAACAGTTTCATACATAACATTGTATATAGGACAATAAGAGTAGTTGGTCATAATTATAACAAAGTGTTCATTGAATGTATATATCAAGAGAAAAAGTGTCTAACAATTTTACAATAGCAATCAAAATTTTCACAAGCAAAACATTTATGAGGAAACCTTTAGCAGTGGTAATGCTTGTTACATCTGTGCAAAAATTTGTTGATTCATGAACTTGCAAGTTGCCCGATTCAAATGAAACATTTAAAACTTGCACTAAGGTCAAGAGTCTTCTCAAATCTCTATTAAAACTTGCACAATAAATTGGATTGCGCAATACATGAAAGACATAAATTTGATTGCACAATAAGTTCATAGAACCACGATTCCTTGGACACAATAAGTTCGCATAGTCTAACTAACATTTTAATTCTTTGGACACAATAAGTTTACTCTTTGAAACACTTACAGAACCATGATTGCACAATAAAGCAATAAAGCAAAATGGAAACTTAGTTCATAGAACCACAATTGCACAATTTTTCCATCCTAAATTAGTAAATTAGGGTTTTCTCTCTAAATGAGTAAGAGTGCAGTGTTATCTCAAAATCTTTTGGTCTGGAACTGGAAGAAGATAATCACTAAATCAAGAAAGGGAAAAGGACTGAACAAAACCAGTGGAAGGGATTGGAATTGAGATGATGCACGAGTGGAAGTCTGGATCTAGAAAAGAAGTGAAGAAAGTAGAAAGGTTGAAGAAAGAGAAAAATTGAAGGAGAATTGAAGAAGGGTTGAAAATTGAAGAACTGTGTATGAATGAAGGAGAAAAATTAAATCCCCCTTGCCTTAAAGCTTAAATGACATCGTGTAGGGTGTTGGTTTTAAAAAAAGATTTGTTTAAAGTAATTGGTTTAGTCAAATTCCGGTCGGTTCACCGATTTTGATGAAAATCGGCCGGTTTTCACCAATGTTGATGTTTGGCTGGTACAACAACCATACCGTACCGGTTAGGGGTCCGGCTCACCGGTTTTCTGGTCGAACCTCCTGTACGGTTTTTATATCATTGATTTATTCCCTAAAATTATATATACTTTACTATGTTAGTGTGTGAAAGTGTATATATATAGTGTTAGATATATGTTTTAAGATATGCATGATCATAATCGATTTGAAGTTTTTGATAATGATTTACATATATATTTTTTATGCTTTTCACTCTAGATCTACTTTGTATTTGATTAAGATTGCGTCCATTTTCATGTGTCGATATATATGTAATATATATTTTTTGAGTTGGAATTATATTATAGGATTAGATTTTTCTAATCATAAAAGATATCAAATCTGAAGGTTTTAATTCCAAGATCATAATTTTTTTGTAATGGGCTCATATTGTTTTCATTTTGTCTGATAATTATTTTTTAATTAATTGATGCATTTTGTTGTCAAAGTAACCTCTATTGTGGAAATTGATTAAGATTACACAGATGAGTATGAGATTATTAATGCGAATTATGTTCGGCCCAAAGGAAGACACAATTTGGCCAAGTAATAACATACATGTGATGATAAATAAGTAACAATTATAAAGATTTTTTTGATGTGAATAATAGTCGATCCAAAAAAGGCCATTGTTTGACAAAACTAATTGTTAATAATTGATCATTACGTTGAAAGTACCACTTACAAATTAATTTCTCTGTCCAAAGACTAGAAATTGGTATTGTATTAGGTATCTTTTGATAGGTCTATTATGTGAACAGTCTTGTTTTATATATATTACCTGACCTGTTTGTTTAAATGGTTGCAACACTATGGTTTGTTGCATTGGTTGGTAGTTCACTGCATTATTAAGTGGTTGCTATTATCGAAGCATTATTTATATTTGGACAGTCTGTCTTGCCATGTTTAATCATGTATAAAATGATAATATTTTTTCTTTATGGAAAATTCAAAAGGACCATACTGGAATTCGAAATTCAATCCTTGTGATGAGAATGATGCAATGATACTAATAGGCTATAATGGATATATGTATTTATATGTGGATATAAATAATATATGTTTTGGATTAAGGTTATGTTCAATCAAACTCAACTAAAAGGTTTTTCTTTTAAAAAAATAAAGTTGTTTGACATTTTAAGTGAACCTATTATACAAGAAGTCGCCACATTGACATTTGTTTTGTGAATTGTTCATAATAAATCAAATGCTATTGTGTATATGTATCCATGCGGGTATTAATTGCCCAAAGGAAGTGACATGTTTTTGGTCGGATTATATACACACATGCGATGGTAAACATGTGATTATTATAAAGTTGCATATGTGAATGATAAATCAGTTCAAAGAATGATTTATTATTTGACATGTATTATGATCAATGTTTGACTATTACAAAGAAGATTATCATTAGTAATTGATATGAAATATCAAGCCAATTGTATGTTTTCGTATTATGCGAATAGCGGTCAGCCCAAAGGAAGATTACTATTTGGCCCAAATTACAAACATACTTGTAGCAATAAATATGTGATAAGCATATGGCTTTCCATGTGAATAGTAAGTCGGTCCAAAGAAAGGCTTATTGTTTGACATGACTGATTATCAATGTTTAATTACTATATTGAGTGTACCACTTTCAAGTTAATATTTTTGTCCAAAGACTGAATATTAATGTTGTTCTAGGTAACTGTGATGTGCCCCACCATCATCAAATTTAATTATTGAAGTTGAATGTGAGTTTAATTGGAAGAATGATTGCAATTTGTTTTATTCTTTTACTAGTGCTGCAAATTTTTCTGCTCAAATTAAGAACATCCTATTGCTGAGTGGGACAAACTTTAAGGTCTATAAGGAAGCCATAGAAAATATTCTCGGTTGTATGGATTTAGATCTCGCACTTCTGATGGAAAAATTCCTTTCTACTCTAGAAATCATTGATGAGGTTACAATTGAGAAATTGGAACACTCTAACCGAATATGTATAATTAGCATGAAACGCTCTATTCCAGAAGCGTTTCGGGGCTCTATTTCCGAGGGTCAGAGTGTAAGAAAGTTCCTTAAAAAAATAGAACCATGCTTTGCCAAAAATGAAAAAGCAGAGACGAGTAGCCTTTTAGCTAAACTCGTCTCCATTAAGTATAAAGGCAAAGGAACATAAGGGAGCACATTATGGAGATGCATAATCTCACATCAAAGCTCAAGTCACTAAAGTTAGGGCTTAGTGATGACTTACTCGTGCACTTGGTTTTGGTCTCGCTTCCTACATACTTTGGGTCATTCAAAATGAGCTATAACACTCAGAAAGACAAATGGATTCTCAATGAGTTTATATCTCACTGTGTGCAAGAGAAAGAGAGACTGTAGAGAGATAAGACTGAAAGTACTCATTTGACTATGACCTCTCAGAATAAGAAAAGAAATAATAATAAGGATGTTGTTGAAGGTCTATTTATGTTTTTTGTCAGAGAATATGGAATTGTTCTGCAATACGCTATGTCATGCAAACTTAGCATGAAGGGTGTTGTCGAGCGATTAAATGAACTCTGAAGGATATGATGAGAAGTATGATTAGTCATTCTTCTTTGCCAGGGTCTCTTAAGGGAAAAGCTTTAAAGACCGCAGTTTACATCCTTAATAGGATGTCAAGTAAAACAGTTAACAAAATATCATATGAGCTTTGGAATGGTAAAAGACCAAGCTTAAAACACTTTCACATTTGGGGTTGTTAGTTGAGGTGCAGTGTTATAGGCTGCATGAAAGAAAACTGAACTCAAGAACAGTTAGCTGCTATTTTGTTGGCTATGGTGAACGCTCTCGGGTCTATAATTTTTATGATCTCACTACAAGTTTTTTTTAGACGGGAAATGCAAGATTTCTTGAGGAAGTTGATTTTGGGAAGTAAGAAAACATAAGGAATGTTGACTTTGAGGAAGAACTGTCAATAATAGTGAACAAGTTCTTGTGCCTATTATCATTCAAGGAATAGCTTTGGTAATATGAAATAATGCTCGGAATAATATTCTTGACAATATTCCGGAACAAGACAGCAATGAGGTTCTCCCTCAAGTACCTATAGAACAAATTCAACAACCTCAAGAAGTAGAAGTGTCATTAAGGAGATCCACTAGAGAAAGGAGAAGTATAATTCCTAATGATTATATTGTATTTCTTCAAGAACATGAGGATGACATCCGGTTAACAAGAGATGACCCATTGAACTTATGTCAAGCCATGAAAAGTTCTAACTCTCAAAAGTGGGTCGACACCATGAAGGATGAGATGAATTCTATGCATGTTAATGACGTTTGGGATCTTGTCGAATTACCTGAAGGTGTGAAACCTATTGTTTGCAAATTGATATTTAAAACCAAGAGAGATTCGAAGGGTAATATTGACATATATAAAGCTTGTGTAGTTGCTAAAGGCTTCACTCAGAAAGAATGCATTGATTATAAAGAAATCTTCTCTCCAATATCTTCGAAGGATTATTTTAGAATAATATTGGTACTATTAGCTCATTTTGATTTAGAGCTACATCAAATGGATGTTAAGACTACGTTTATAAATGGTGACATTAAAGAAATGATCTATATGGTGTAACCAAAAAAACTTTGTTTCAATTGGCTCAAAGTCTATGGTATACAAATTAAAGAAATCCATCTATGGCCTTAACAAGCTTCTAGTAAATGGAATCACAAGTTTCATCAAGTTATTACCTCGTATAGTTTTGAGACAAATAAAGTGGATGATTTGTATACCACAGGTTCAATGGAAGTAAATTTATATTCCTGGTATTATATGTCGATGATATAATGGTTGCGAGCGGTGATATGAGACTATTGCATGAGACCAAGATATTTCTAATGAAGAATTTCGAAATGAAAGATCTTTGGAAAACCTTTTTTGTATTAAGTATTCAGATACTAACAGATTGCTCTCAAGGTATCCTAAGATTGTCAAAAGAAAACTATATAGATAAAGTCCTAGATAAATTTGGCATGAAAGAAAGTAAACCAATGGATACCCTTATAGCTAAGGAAGACAAGTTTAGTCTCGAATAGTGCCCCAAAAATGACCTTGAAAGATACGAGATGCAAAACATTCATTATGCATATGCAGTAGGAAGTCTAATTTATGCTCAAGTTTGCACACGTCCCGACATAGCATTTGTCGTGGGAGGTTTTTGGGAAGATATTTAAGCAATCATGTATTGCATCACTTGAAGGCATTCAAACATTTATGTATTACTTAAAGAGAACAAAAGAGTACATGCTCGCTTATCGGATGTCTGACAATATAGAGATCAATGGGTACTCTGACTCCATCTTTTTGGATGTCTAGACAACAGATACTCCACCTCTGGATATATGTTTATCTTGGATGAAGGTGCTATCTCTTAGAAGTCTACTAAATAGACGCTCATAGCTCTTTCAACCATGGTAGCAGAGTTCATGGTTTGTTTTGAAACATCAGACCATGGCATATGGTTGCGGAAATTTTGTCATTGGCTTATATGTGTTTGGCGGTTTTAAAAGACCACCGAGAATTTATTGTGATACTAGGTCTGCGGTTCATTACTCCAACAATAATGAGAGTTCTACAAAGTCAAAATTTATTGACATCAAGTTTCTAGTTGTTAAAGAAAATGTTCAAAATATAAAAATTTCCATAGAACATATAGGGACGAATTTTATGCTAGTTTATCCACTGACTAAGGGTTTTATACTTAAAGTCTTTCATGAGCATATTTCTCATATGAGCATTGCTCCTTAGGATACCTTAGTTCAGTGGGAGTCTATATGTTTTATGATTTACTTTGGACGTCGTATATAGTTTTATGCATAATAAAGTTCATGGTTTATTGTTCTATTTTGAACTTGTGTATTGTAACTATTGTGTTGCAATTAAGGACTTTGGATTGGTCTCACTAAAGAATAAAGAAAGACCATTTGGAATAGACATATTTAAGATCACACTGCATGAAATTTCCATGTCACTCATCCATATTTGATCTGCCATTTACTATATTGGTATGGTGAGCATCATGGTCGAGTCACGTTTGAATGTGATGAAGGCCACGGTGGTTCCATACTTGATATATGAGATGTACCAGATTGTATTAAGGATAAGTCTAAATATAAATAACATACAGATGCATGCCTAAAGAATATGTGATATAATTATTTCAGGAAAAATATGAAGCTCAAGTGAGAGATTGTTAGAAATTCATAATTTCTAATTAAGGTGGGCATCATATATTTAATACAATTATATTGACTACTAATTTTGGGGTTACAAAACAAGTGATTTAATTACTGATAACCTATAACACTTCTGTAATTGATAACAGATATGAGCTTAATGAGTGGATACCCAAACGGTTGGCCTATAGTGGATAATGGGAACCCTATAAGTTAACGCATAAGGAACTGTTATGGTCTCCAAGACACCAAATCACAAATAGTTTTCACATCTCCCCATCAGAGAGAAAATGAAGGTCCCAAAAGTAATTAATGATTTGGTTAAGGAAGACCATCATTCCAAAACTCTCTTAAGAAGTATATCAAAGGAGTAGATCAGAGAACATGGATTCATGTATGACTTTGTATCCTTGTTTTATATTATGTGTGAGAATCATGATATTCAAGATCCTAGGATTGGTATTTCACCAATCATCAAGAAATATCTAACAGATTGTTGTAGTAGACAATGGTAGTAATGGTTGGGGCTTTCCAAGGAAGCTCTAAGGATAGTTGTCGCGACCCAATTTTCGGTTGAAAGATCGGCTCTACGACATAGGATAATATGGTCTTTTGAACAAATATTTTCTGAGCTCGGGAGTCGATTACGGATCAGGAAAGATATTAGTGCCTTGTCTGCTTGCAATGAAACAGTACCCTCGCTAATAACATGGACTTTTATACCATTAAAAATTATTTACGTTACTAAAGAGCGCACACGACAAGCATCAGAAAGAGTATTCCTTTCTATATCATTTGGGACTTCAAAGTAATCAAAATGCCATTAGACACATGATGGACAGTAATATTGATACAACAATCCTTACATGGCAGTAGAGATTGCACACCCTGGTTTTAAAGAAAATATGTATATAATTGCAACTTTACAAAGCTAATATCTTTTTTTTTTTTGTAAATGACATTCTATATTTTTTTGAAAAACAAATAATCATTATTGTGTTGAACTATTTTATAATATTATGAATATGCAACTTAAGGAACTTCAGGGTCATTTCTCCGAGATAAATACTCAGTTATTTCTTTGTATGTATTATTTGAGTCTAACCAATTTCTTCTATAGTTTTGATATAGCAAAATTGATTGAGTTCACAAAGTTTTATCTACGTGAGTTTTGTTCAACTGATTTAGTGATATTTGATAATCAAATTGAGACTTGCATCATTGATATGCATAATAGTGTTCAATTTACTTCTTTGAATAGAATTAATAATCTTTTAAGATAAGTTGGTTGAAAGTGGAAGATACATTGTTTACCCATTAGTTTATTCTCTTTTGAAGTTAACAATATAATTGTAGAAAGAGTTTTGTAACTACGAAAATTGTGAAAAATAGGGTTGCATAATTGAACGAGAGATGCATGGATGAATGATTGTCTAGTGACTTATATTTAATGAGAAATGTTCAATAACATTTATAATCAATTGATCATTCAATGATTTAAAATATGAAATTACATCAAAATTAATTATGAAATATATAATTTATTTGATTAAATTTGTTTCAATTTTGTGTGACATTAACATTGTCATCTTTTTATAATTAATGTTGTTTATTATTTTATTTTTTAATATATTGCACACCCTAACTCTGAATCCTAGGTTCGTTAGTACATATGACCTATGCTATTGAACTAATATAGCAAGTTTGGTACTTGCTCTTGAAGGAATGCATGGTTGGATTGATATATGTGTGATATTGAGATGACATAATAGAAAAGAGAGTTTTTCTTTGTTGTGTTAGAGGTATCTTCTTGTAATGGTAGTCCCTCTAGTTCTCAATTATGGGTACATAACCGAGAACAAATTCACATAATAACTCTAATATTTCACATAAAGACCATATATTTTGTTCTAGTATAAAAGGCTTCACCCAAATTCTAGAAATTTTGGATGATGATATATTTTGTTATTGGGTTTCAATTTGAGGGGGAAAACCAATGCATTGATAGTAGTATAAAACTTCGCTAGATCTTTGGGATGACCAAAAGATAAGGGTTTGATTCGTAGGAGCGACACTTTTTAGGAAGGGCAGACACGCGCCCTAAAAGAGTTTAGTTCATTACTAAAAAAGTAAGGAGATATCTTTGGTAGTACCAAAAAAATTAAAGTTGAAAAATAATGGTTTTTTTGGTAAGTGATTACAATGAGAATCCTCTGGAAATTTATATGTGTCCCCCTACAATAAGAAGGCAGGAAAGGATAAGCATTTTAGTTCACTTCCCCATATTCCCTTCAGTTTTTTTTTTCACCTAACATCTTCCCCTCTATCTGTTTTTTTGGTCCTATTTCTCTTTCGAGGAATTTATATCTCTTCCTTTTCACACTAGTTGGCCAATTTTTTATAGCCTTTTAATAGCATTTCAATTGATCGTTAGCATCCTCTCCAAAAATAGAGAGACAAGTACACCCAAAACAAGAGGAAAAATTTAATATAATTTGACACTTTTATTCTTAAAATATAATGGAATGACATTTTTACTCCTACATGTAAGTACAAAAATGATCACTTTTATGATTTCCCACTTCAATGGCCTTTTCTCTCTTATTCATTCCATTATGAAAACAGAAAAATAAAGTTTATCTTCATCTCCCTTTTCATTATTTGTAAACGTTTTTTCTTATTTTGTAGAAGTGAGAATTAATAATTTTAATTGGATGCAAAAGTCAAATTGGTCCTCGAACATTTAAAATATTATTTTCAATTTTTTTTTGTTGTTTTGAAACTTTTGTATGTTTTTTTATTTTATAAAATGATTAGACAAAACTGAGTGTTCACATATGCGTTTTTTGATGGTTAAGAATTTAATTTCTCTCATTCTCTATTAGCACGATATTTTTCTTACTCAGCCACTAATGTTTCTTTAATTATGACTTTGTATTTCTATTCATAAGATAGCAAACAATGATATAACTATTATAATGCACAAGTGCTTTATTTATAGAAGGATTTAGGATGAATTATTAGAGAAAGTAATTCATCCATTACTATAGAAACTACTAATGAAGTGAGAGGAAAGGCAGTTAACCAATATAGTCCCACTAATTTGATCCATTAACTATCAATCATCATCACATTAGACACTTTCATTTAAATTAGTAACTTTCATGAACATATACCACTTACATTTATTAACTTACCACTTAAATTTATTAAATGACCACATTCAAAAGTGAAGATTTATTAAATTACTCCACTTACTTTTATAACTGAACAACCTTCACTTCATCCATGCATGAAAATGTTCTCCCAAATTAGAGATGGAGGAAATTGAGGAAGCATACCTATTGAATATTCAACTTCCTTCTGCTAAAACAAACAGATTTTGTTGGTGCAGCGGAAGCGATCAATGCACAGCGTTGGCCACAAACAATCAAATAAAGGCATAGAATAAATAGAAGAGAAGAAATAAAAGAATTTGGTAACGGGATTCGGCCAATTGTGTCTACGTCCTCGGGAGTGCTGAGCGGCTACCAAGATATTATTAGAGAATAAGGATTACAAACCCTAGCACACCCATGAGCTCACCTACCCATTGGGTGTTTCTATTTGGTGCTTATATTTGGTGCACATTATAACAAGGGACTTGAGTCCAATATATAACATTGGTTACTCTACTCTATTCCAATATTAGACAATGTGGGACTCACATAATAACATATTTCAAGCATCCCCAACAATCTCTACCTTGATTGAAATAGACGAATATCTCGCTCCTTAGGAAATCTACACAAGAATCTTCACTTTAGCGAATATATGACTCCACCTTCTTCAATGTCTAATTCTTTTTAACTTCTCCCCTACATCACAGAACTTTTGAGTATCCTTGACGATGTTACCAAGAGCCTAGCTCTCTAAAATTGTAGTGCAACTTCCTGTACCGCCATCAAATGGAACATGCTGCCTAGCCACCTATTGCTAGGAAGTCTTTCGATGTATTAGAACCTCTGCACAAAAGTTCACCAACAATCATTCTCTTCAATACTTAGTCAAACTGAACCTTGGAGCTTCCATAGAAAGCCTCAACTGCTACCACCACTATCTACTCCGATAATCCTAGTTCAAAAGAACTAACATACTTCACAATAAGGAGTATACCCACAGCACACACCTTGCGTCAATGCTAACTAATGTTTGTGTCACATTCTTGCATCCAAGCCAATGCCCATGTCACACTCATCCATCTCTACCAATGCTCCTGTTACAACTTGCATCAAAGCCAATGTCCATGTTACACCTTACATCAAAGTCAGTCAGCGCCTCTGTGCTTTTGTGGATCTGCTAACAATTAATATTCTTCACTATGATGTCTCAAACACGCCATTAGGATATTCCACTTCTCATTTAAAATAAGAACGTTGTCTCAACATATAGAGAGATATTGTCAACACCTGTCTCTGGGTGAAACTCAACACATGAGTCTTTATCTCCATCTTGACCCTAATCTAGTACATGAATTTCTAGCATTCCAGATCAACATATATCGCCCCCCCCCCCAATAGTTTCGCCATGTTTTCTTCTCCTTCAACTCATCTACTCTATCTTTGCCACTACATTTGACACACCTTGTCTAGCCATCACGCCTTCACCCTCTTTAGCCTTTATCTACTGTCTGGGTTGAGAGCCATCTACCAATTGGCTCTTATACCAATTGTTGGTGCAGTGGAAGCGATTGTTGTGTAGCATTGGCAAAAAATAATCAAATAAAGGCATAGAATAAATAGAAGAGAAGAAACAAGAGCATTTGGTAACGGGGTTCGGCCTATTATGCCTACGTCACCGGGAGCGCTAAGCGACTACCAAGATATTATTACAGAATAAGGATTACAAACCCTAGCACACCCATATGCCTACCTGCCCATGGGGTGTTTCTATTTGGTGCTTATATCTGGTGCACATTATAACAAGGGACTTGAGTCCAATATATAACATTGGTTACTCTATTCTATTCCAATACTAGACAATGTGGAACTAACATAATAACATATTTCAAGCATCCCCAATAGATTCAAGGTATTCAACTTCCTCGTACTAAAAT
Source organism: Lupinus angustifolius (assembly GCF_001865875.1). Taxonomy (NCBI): domain Eukaryota; kingdom Viridiplantae; phylum Streptophyta; class Magnoliopsida; order Fabales; family Fabaceae; genus Lupinus; species Lupinus angustifolius. The sequence continues at coordinate 12,944,672 of NC_032013.1, read as the reverse complement.
AAACAGATTCAAGGTATACAAATAGATCCAATGGCATCACACCAACATACAAACATATACATTAATTTATGTATGAAAATGTTCTTCCCAAATATGTTCTAATTGTGCCGCCTGTAATTTATGTATGAAACCTAAGTTAGAAGATATATTAATTTATTTAATTTTTCAATTGGGCAAGTTCGGGGTAAGGTATCACATATACTAAACCTGAATCCAAACCTGAAATTCTATATCAGGTAAAACTTGAACCCAGTCACAATAGGTTTAACCCGTTAAATTCGGGTTAGGTTCAGGAGAGTACCTACGAGTTCGGTTTTCTTTGTCATCTCTAATAAAGGCACTCCCATTTCATTTGTTTAATACTTTGTTTATTACTTGTTTTACATAACAATAACTAAAAATGTTTTCTCATCGGTCATGACCCGTGTCGTCTCTTCCTTTCTGTCTCAAGAGAGAAGTTGGCCTACAACTACTGCCATCTTTTTATTATTGATTTCCCTTATCCTAAAATAATTAAATATTTTATAATCATCTGATTCACCATTAATTCCATTTTTACAAAAACAAAACCATTTCTTCAATCCAAATCAAATAAATTAATTTCAAACCAAATTTACGTACTCTTGATTTTTTTATTGGACCAACAATATGTAGGAGTAAGATGAACTTTTGTCAAACACATAAATAAAAATATAATACCTTTTTTTCTAATAAATTTTTTTTAAGGTATAAAAGTCCATACTCTTAGCATGGATAATGTTTTGCTATAGGCAGATGAGATGCTAATTTCTTCCTTAGTCTTTAGTCATCTTCCTAGCTCAGAACTCTTGTTTAAAATACTATTTTCTCCAATTGGGCTTAAAAGATAGTTTTGTAAGTTTTAACTACAAAAAAACATAGTGGTGACTCCAAATCTTTTGGGACGTGTTAAAATCAAGTTCACCTCTTCCTAAGTTGCAGAGCAGGTATTCAACCGAAAATCAGGTTGAGACAATCTATATTTATTAGTTTTAAGAGGTCTTTAACTCTTTCAGCACCTAACTTTCTTGTGTTTGATTATTTTGTCTTTATGCATTCAACACAGACTTTAAAGTCTGATAAATCCAAAGAGTCAACAATTTCATTCGACATAAGTCTCTGATTTCATTATATAGATATATGACCTAAAAAAACTTGTACCATAAGGTGGTTAAATTCTCATTTAATTTACGCTTTTGTATCACACGAATTTGTTTGTAGTATTTCATTATGGAAACTAAAAATATTGAACATGTACAAGTTATCTATTAAAGAATGAGGACCAACAACAATTGAATTTTGGTAGAGACTAACTTTACTATTTCCAAAGGAACCAGAAAAATCAAATTTGTCCAAGGCGGAAATACTAATTAAATCTAGTGTAAATGAAGGTACAATAAAAGTTTCAAATAAATCCAAATAAAACTATGCTCTTAAACGTAATCTAAAAGTTCCAATAGCCTCAATTACAAATTTTTGTCACCACCCACAAAGGAGAATCTTTTATCATCACTTGGTTATCGACTCCATATGCAACCTTGCATAGGGATACTTATATGAGTAGTAGCACTAGAATCCACCCACGAAGTATCATTAGGTCAAAGGCTAAATTAACTACATAACAAATTAGAATGGGAAATTTACCATTCTTAACACATCATGTGGCATATTTAGGACATTCTTTGTTTATGTGTTCTTGCTTGTTACAGTAGTAGTGGATAAATTTCTCATCACTCTTTATTTTCTTTTGCTTAGAAGGGCTTTTTGCAGCACCATTATTATTTTTTCTTTTCTTATTCCGAGAGGTCATGTCAAAGCAAGAACTTCCATTTTCTCTTCCTCTTGCACATAATGAGATATAAGCTCATTGAGGGGCGAATTATCCTTCTTAGTGTTATAGCTCACTTTGAATTGTCCAAAGTATGCAGGAAGCAAGATCAAAACCAAGTGCACAAGCAAGTTATCATTAAGCTCTAAATTGAGTAACTTGAGTTTTGATATGAGATTAGACATATCCATAATGTACTCCATTATGTTCTTTTTGGCTTTATACTTCATTGAGATGAGTTTAACCAAAAGGTTACTTGTCTTCGCTATCAGAGAGAAAACTAAGGTTCATTGAGGAATTCCAGAATTTGGTTGAGGAAGATCATCATGCAACCAACACTCTTGAGGCATACTAAAGAGAAAAGAACAAAAACATGGATTCATGTATGTATTTATATTATTGTTATATTATGTGAGGATCATGATATTCAAGATACATCATGGGTTATTAATTCAGCACTCAAGGAAATTTTAACAAAATTCATGAATTAAAATGAAATTCTAACTCTTAAAACTAGAGCATCTTTCCCATTTAGTAAATTGAATTTATCAAATCTCCAAGTAGGATCAACATATAAATTCTTCATTAGAAACCTTGTTAATATATGAAGAAAAATGAGTATTTTTACTTGTAAACGAGTTTTGAGTTTTGAAGATAGCGAGTACAATTGTGTATGTAAAATAAATTATCTTTTTTATATATAGCATTCTATGTCCAACTCCAATATAAGTGGACTTGACATCACGTCTTAATTTAAATATAAAATATTAAATTTATGAGTTTGATTGAATTGAATATAACAAACATGTTAAAAATATACATTGATATCAAATATTATATATTTTAAATAAAATAGATTAAATATATTAAAATTTAAATAAATAGTTTTTAATTTTATACATGTTAGTCTGTCACAACCTGCGACCCGCTTAGAACGGGTTTGAGTTACAATTTGATATACATAATTTGTAATCAGACTTTTTAGCTCAGCCCAATATAACCCGAACCCTGTGTTAACTAACTAAAATTTATCCAGATAGCCCATTTCGACACATCTACATCCGAGCACTAGCTAGCTCCGGTAACTCCATCCCTGCGTACGCCACTTAGTTTATCTGCTCCACTTCGGATTACGATGGTAGTCAAATACTAAAAAGTTAATTACAAAAATATTGAGGAATTAAATTGACAAAACAATTAACTTAAGGGACAAACATAATTATTTAGACTAAATTTATGAGAAAATTGTTATAAAACTAAAAGAATTATAATAATCCCTTCTGTATCATAAGAAAGAAAAATGGCATGCAAGAAGGGACATATCATGTCCGATTAGAGAATTGTGGACTTCCCTATCTCATAGTATATTTTTTTTAGTATTATCAAAAGTATCCCTCATCTTGTGGGTAAGAAATTAATCTCTTTTAGGGTGTGTGGTTGCTCCTCCTGACTAATGTCGCTCATAAGAATCGAATCATTAACTCTATAGTCATCCTGTAATTTAGCGGAACCTTATACCACTTGACTTCCCAACAAATATCTCATAGTATATATGCCTACTAGATGTTTTAAATTGTCTAAAAATATTTTATGACTCCCAAGCTTTTCTCCTCCCTCTATTATCCTCCAATGATGAAATGGCAAACCTGCCCCGAACTAGATTTGTGTTATAGGGGATAATAATTCAGCTTTCTCGCCAAGCAACATGATATTAGTTGAGACCGTGAAGATGCAACCCATGATAATCCTAATCAAGGGAGGAGGGAACAAACCTCAATGAGACCCCTGTGAATAAATGCTCATCTTAACTAGACATAAGCCTTGTCTAGATCAACCTTTATATGGTTTGAGGACAAATCATATTTGGTGAGAAAAGATTATTACATAGCCCGGGTTTCAAAATCCTTATACAAAGATTGTAAAATATTAGTGTTATTAATATTAGATCAATTACCTTACGGTAGTATTAATATAATGATATAATGGTTCAACTGATAGTTCAACATTTAAATTATATGCCAATTAAATTATATATTACAATTAATAATATATATTGAACTAGATTTCTGGATTCGGGAGTCGATTATGGATCGGGGAAGATACTAGCACCTCGTCCGCCCGTTATTGAACGGTACCCACAAAAATCGTGCCGAATTAAATATACCCTAAAGTTTTATTAAATCAAATAATTATTTACAAAAATGTTTTATTTTTTTATTTTGTGTCTAACAAGAGTTCATCTTCCTCCTACTTATCTCCGGGTACAATAGAGAAATCAAGACTACGTAGTTCTTGGGTAAAAAATGTTTGTGTGTTGATTGATTTTAATTAATAAAAAGTGGTTTGAGAATTTGTGAGACGGTTGTAAGTAGATAGGGTTAAGGAGGACGATAAACTTTACCCCATATCATTTTACCCTCATAAAAAGAAGAGACAATACAACATCCACTTACCACTTTTAATTAAATAGGATAATCAAATAAGGACTTGACTTATATCATCTTATCCATATTAGCGAGAAAGAAGAGGTAATACGATAGTGGCTCTACGCTTTCTTACTAACATGATAATAAAATATGACTCAAATTGTCAATTGATAGGGTTAAGGAGGGAGATACAATTTTATCATACATCGTTTTACCCATTTTAAATAAAAGAAGAGACAGTATAAAAGTTCTCAAAATGCCCACAATATGACTACCTGTGCCAATTCTTTTCCCTCAATACTGACTACCAGTGTCAGTTTTCGAAATTTACAGAATATGGCTGCATGTGCCATTTCTTAGTGCCACGGAAAGAGAGGGAGAGAAGTTTACCAAAAAATATGAGCGATAAAGAAAAAGTTGAATGAAAGCGCATTCAACTTGGGGCAAGAAAATATGAAGGGAGAAGGCTTCTATTTATAACTTGAGATTTTTTCCAAGTTCCTCATCTCTCCAATGTGGGACTTGAAAGTTGTTTTTTTCAAAACTCTTCTATGTGGGACTTGAGAGTTGTTTTTTCAAAACTCTTCTATGTGGGACTTGGGTGTTTTTCATATTTCACACCCAAAAGTTCTCACTAATGGTTTTCAACAAACCATGTTCCAACAATCCCCCACTTGAAATTAAAAAATGATTTCCGAGAATACTTGTGGTCTCAATAAGATTGTGCATAAACAAAAGTGTCATGCGACTTGAACCTTTGCATAGTGAGTAAGATCCAGATTTTACTAGAGTGACTCATAGTCTTGAACTCTATCCCTAGCATCAAACCACACACAACCTTTTCAAAGGTGTATTCTGTAAAGCCTGTGTGTTAAAGGCCATGCACATCTATCCCAGTATAGTGAACGCTCTAGAAATTTATGGCCCAAAATTTCATAGGAAGCGGCCCCCACTTCCACATTCACATAGGTGGGTCTATCAAGAGTATTCCTATAGCCTAGGTACTCCACTCCAATTGGAGTGTAGATCTCATTAAGAGTTTTAACTCATCCTTACATATGCTACAGAAATCATGTTGCTCATAATTTTATAGCATGTTCATTCTCATATCACTTCACAACTTGTTATTACCCATTGAACCTATTTCTTGGGATCTCCAGTCAGTTAGGTCGGGTTACCATCATGAATGATCCTCATTCTAAGGGCAATAGTCTCATACTCTTAGAAGTATTATGGACTTTCTCTCTAGCTAGTCCTTTCGTCAAAGGATCTACTAAGTTATTCTCAGTGTGTACATGATCCACTCTAACAACTCATGTAGAGAGTAACTCTCTAATGGTGTTGTGCTTACGACGTATTTGTTGCTTCTTACTGTTATAAAAGTGGTTCCCAATTTTTTTGCAATAGCCGCGATACTATCACAATGGATCAACACAACTGATATATGTTTTTCCCATAGGGGAATCCGTACAAGCAAACTTCTCAGCTAACTTGTTTCTTCATTAGCTGTTGTGAATGCTATCATCTCAACTTCCATAGTGGATTGAGATAACATAGTCTGTTTCTTGTTAGACTCTAGATATCATTTATGGCTTCTCGCCACAAATCAACATCCAAAGAAGTCAAAAATGTCTTGGAGAGTTGATGGATTATCTTCCAATATATAGACCATATAATCAGGTCTATACTCTCTAATAATCATTGCTCTCTTCTTCTAGTTTCTATTTCAAACCTTTCATTTTCTATCATTATCTCAAATCACAAGCATATGGCTAGTTGATGTGCCCCCACTATTCCTCAATTTAAAAAGAAATTTCTTCTCATTAAAGTCAACATCGTTAGACTCAATGATCATTTTGCGTTAAGGTCGTAATGCTTATACACAATATAGTTTATATCATACCTAGTGACTATACATTCATAGGCTCTGAGTTTAACTCTCTAGGGTCATACCATCATAAATGATTTCATGAATAATTTTATGTATCTCATAGGACTAAGACTCTACTGATTTATTATCAGTTATTTGATACTTGAGGTAGTGATAACATCATATATATATTTTATCTTAACTTCCTCGATGTCATATTTCTTTATTTCTCAAGTGCATACCAAATTAATTTGGCACACTTGTATGGGTTGTAGTAATCATACAGATCATCAGACAACTCATTCAGAATGAAGTTCTTACATAAGTAATCACTTTCATTCTAGAGAGCTATTTCAATAGTCAGTTTATCCCTTTCCTCTTTTTCAGCCTCATCCGACACCATTGGGATGTCGGTTTTCAAAATGTGGGCAACCTTTCTCATAGTGAGGAAAAATTCCATCTAATGTTGCCAACGTTTGAAATTTTTTCCGTCAAACCGAAATGGCTTGTTCAGGTCATAGCTATTCGGTCTAGTAATATTATCTACAAATGTCATTGTAGTCGAAACGTCTTAAAATTGTTGTTACCGTAGCTTGCAACAATTATAAATGGCACGAAATAATACTTACTGGCTGAGTCACGACCAGGTCGCTCTCTTTAAGACGTTTTGTGGCACTGCCCAAAATGTGCAAGCAAACTATCAACCACGCTGTCCCCAGGATAAAACAGCCTAGATCTCTGTTATCGAATTCTTACTGCACTGTAAGAACCAATCTCCAATACACCCACCACAATATGGCTACCAGTGTCAATTCTCGACCAACAATATGGCTACCTGTGCCAATTCTCTTCCCACAATACTGACTACCAGTGTCAGTTCTCAAAATTTCCAGAATTGGCTGCTTGTGCCATTTCTTAGTGCCATGGAAAGAAAGGGGGGAAGTTTGCTAGAAATGCATCGGCAAAAAATATGAGGGATGAAAGAAAAATTTGAATGAAAACGCATTCAACTTGGGGCAAGAAAATATGAAGGGAGAATGCTTTTATTTATAACTTGAGATTTTTTCCAAGTTCCTCATCTCTCCAATGTGGGACTTGAGAGTTTTTTTTTTCAAAACTCTTCTATGTGGGACTTGAGAGTTGTTTTTTCAAAACTCTTCTCTGTGGGACTTGGGTGTTATTTATATTTCACACCCAAAAGTTCCCACTAATTGTTTTCAACAAACCATGTTCCAACAAATATGGTAATGAGACAAGGGCTTGGTATATATTGTCTTATCCATATTAGAGGAAAAGTAGAGGCAGTACGACAGCCGCTCACCACTTTCCTACTAATAGGATAATAAAATAATACTCAAGTTAATACCCATCTCTAACCTTAGAACTAATTTTTTTTCTTCATTTAATTAATTTTATGAAAAATCTATTATTCCAAAGATTTATATTATAAAATACTAATGATTGTGACCATTGATTCTCGCATTAAATATAATTTCAAAAAAAGTATCTTATTTATTGATGGTTCAAATAAATATGAAACATATTAATTATTGATAGATTTGTTGATATTTATCAAACCAACATTAATGACCAATTCATTATTTTATTTTTTGAAATTGTCAAAGGAAATTTGTCATTAAAAATTAGGATAAGAATTTTATAAGATAAGGATGACACTGACCATCCGCCAATCCCATTACCATAGAAAGAATAGATGGTACGACAGTCGTCCACCACTTTTCTATTCAAGTGGAAAGGAAGATATGATTCTGTTCATTCACCGATCTCCCAAATTCTCACCTTAAATTCTATTTTTACACTCGAGTAAAAATAGAATCATTGATAAAAAAATATACATATTTTTGTTATTTTATTATGGTAGCTTAACGAATTTACAAGTAACTACAAATACAAAGTATGAAAATAAGTTAAATATACAAATAGCCAACAAATGAAATAAGAAAATAATTAAAACATACATAAACAAACAAGAAATAAACAAATGAAACAAACAAGCCTAATACCCGAATAGAGACATTAGTATTTTTACATCATAATAGGAATAAAACTACAAGTACTTATCAAACAAGATAACTAATAAATAAAGAAATGAAGATAAAATATAATATAATCTAAACCAAAAATAAAAAAATACAAAAAAGGAAAGGCTTGTGAAACGGATAAAAAATGGAAGAGAGAAGGGGTTTCATTGCTTGAGTTTGAAATACCCTTTCATTAAGCTTGTGGTTCACCATAAATAATGAGTGTGTAAAATGAGCATATGAGAGACAACAAGTACAGTTAAATGGATATGTATATATGACAAGATTAACAAAATATATGTATATGGTAGTGAACATCAACAAATAGAAAAATAATAATAGAAGATAGTGAACTGAAGCAAGAAAATGACATGATGATATTGCTTAGCCAATGGATGGTAGTCACTAAGAAAGGATAGTAACAAAGAAAGAGATTGCTTTTGTTCATGTTATATGCTTACATCCAAAATCCTCCTTTTCTTCTTTCTCTATTTCATGCGCCTCTTATCTTCTCTTTTCCTTTTTCCTTTTTTTGTAGCTACTGAATGGGGGTTTTATTTAAATGCGGGGCTGCTGAGTTTTTGTTTGTTAGGATAAAGCTGCTTAGTGTGTAGGATTAGTGCTAAGTGGGACTATTTATAGCCTCGCTTAGATTTAGGTTTAGGATCAATGAAGAGTTTAAAGGTAATTACTAATTAGTCCCGTGAATGTTTTTAATTGTGACTAAGTCCCTGAACTTCCTAAAATTTAAAAAAGACCTCATACGAAATTGGATATTCACACCCCACAAGCTGGAAGGTGAATGTTGATAACTCTCAACTTTGACAAAATTGGTTGAATGGAGAATGCTCCATTGCAAGGTCTTATTTAACGTTTTGTTGATTTGCCTTTGTTGGATGCATTGTTTCAACACCTTGGTTATCATCGAAAGCAATGAGATTTACTTTTACACTTTAGTTACTCTTCTCCAAGCATACCATATACTTTAGGAAAAAATAAAAAGAAAGATTATATAGAATGAGAGCCAAATAAGACTTGATTAGTGAAATTTAAAGTAATAATGTTGTTCATCAAGAACTAACACAATAGAAAGAAAATCAAATAATATTATTGCTCAAGAATATCATATTGGTTTCTTGGCCAAAGACTGTAAGAAATCTAGAATACGATGAAATATGAACATATTTTTTCAATAATAGCAATGCTCAAGAATATCATCTTGGTTTCTTTACCAAAGAATGAGAGAAATCTAGAATATGATGAAATATGAATAATACTAGATTATTCAAAAATAGTTATGCTCAAGAATACCATCTTGGCTTGTTGGCCAAAGAATTTAATAAAATATGTACAATTTTTGCTCAAGAATAATAAAATAAGAATATGAATTATAAGCATATTTTGCTCAAGAATAACAAAAAATAATATTATGAAATGAAATTGCTCAATAATAACAAGAAGTGAGTGTAAAGGTTTTGATCATTCTTTACAAGAATGCATTGAATTATACAATACACATAGTAAGGCCACAATGCAATGGCTACGTGATTGGGATAGAAAGAGGAATAAGATATGGAAGATATATAAAATTATTAGTTGGATATTGAAAGTATGGAAGACATAATTATTTTGGTGTCAAACTATATTAGAAGTCAAGGAGCAAGAAAAGAATGCATATATTTATTGATTGAAAATGAATTAATTGAATGAATGATATTGAATGGATTTAATCAAATTGAATTACAAAGAAATTAACCAACCTATCATATAAAAAATACAAAGACTTAACTTTACATAACTCTTAACTAATTGACTAAACTATTTACACATTGTTTGTGGGTGAGACTCAATTTTTCAAAATCTTTTACTCCATTCTTTTTCCCTTACCATCAAACCACTTTTTAGCTCAATTTTTTTATTTTTTAAATTTCTTATGGGTGGGACTCGAACCTACAACCTTATTCACTTTATTTCTTAAACATCTTCATCTTAACAATCAGATCACCTTATGACTCTTATTTAATTAAATGTTGGATATAAATATAATTATATAATGTCTTCGGATAAGGATTGATTCACTTTTCCAGTTTAAAAGACAATTATAGTACTATATTTATAAGTGATAACTATGTCAAATATCTTTCCCAATAAATGTATCATGTGGTAGCTACTGATATGAAAGCAATGATGTAAAAAATTTACCATACCAGCCGGTTCGACCAAAAAACTGGTGAACCGGACCCCTAACCGATAGGGATAGATGTTGAGCCGACCAAGTATCAAAATCGGTATTTGACTAAACCGGCCGGTTTATACACATATTGTTTTAAAAAAAACTTAAAAACTCATTATAAGGTGACCCATCTTTCCAACCTTTCTTCAACACTTCAAGGCACATGCTTCCAAGTCATACTTAGATTACACATTTTGGTTCCTAAGATTCGTGTGTAATCTCAGTAACATTTGTGTAATCTTGGAGTATTGTCTGAAGATAGGATTTTGTGCAAAATATAATCTCGATATGAGACAACTTTGACTCCTTGGTGTTATATGTTAAAACTCCAAATTTATTTGTTTTATGAGTGAGTTGTGAACTTGTGTTATTTATTTATATTTTGTGGTTGTTACGTGATACTTTTGGATTGATATATGTTTTATAATTTAGACTTTGAATTTGTTAAAGACTTAAAGTTGTTTGTTTATGCGAATTTTGAATAGATTATGAATATGGATTATAAATTTGAGTATTTACCTATTTGAATTTTTTTTGTTATAGGTTTATATATATATATATAAGCAGGTATGTCCGGTTTAACCAGCATGTGGTTTAATTACTGAATCATCGGTTGAACCATTGTACCATTATATCAGTACCCTAACCGATTTGGTAACCAGTATGATTTTAACAACACTGTATGAAAGTTTCGGAATAGAATTTCTCTTCAGGAATCGTCACACCAATGATTATTATAATGAAATATTAGCATAAAAATGGAAGTTTTCTCACAAAACAAGTATTTGACAAAAAAAATTAAATTATTGTTATTTATGGTAAGAAAAGGTTAAACCATTCTCTAGGTCCTAAATTATTTAAGAAAATTTAAATAGTTACTTAAGCTTTAAAGATTTGTAATTGTGTCCTTAAACTTTAAAATTATTTGCAATTGGGCTATGAACTTTAAGTCATTTGTAATTGGGCCATGAACTTTAAAATCATTTGCAGTTGGGCCATGAACTTTAAAATCATTGTAATTGGGTTCTTAAACTTTAAAATCATTTGTAAGTGAAAATTTAATTTTGATTTGTCGTTTTTACAGAGAGATTGAAACTCTTTATTTTAAAAGCTAAATATTGTTTAATTAATTTTAAATACAAGATGAAGAGTTTATTTGCAATTTTAATTTTTTGGTTTCCCACATGTATCCTCGCACGGGAGGCAATTCTATCTGAGCCGGGAACATCCACAAGTATGTGAGGCTAACTCTCCCAGCGGACATTTTTTTCATTTACAAGACTCGAACCCGAGACCTTGCTTAAGGGGAATCAATCATATACCACTTGAACTAACACCCATTAGTAACTTGATTTTAATTTGTCAATATATAATATTATCTCAATTCAGATTTTTAAATTACTTTCTCTTCAATTCTCTTTTAAAGCTTCATGGGACTATCAATTCCATATCCAATTAGGAAAGATTAAGGAATGAATCTAAAAATGTACACTTCCTTTCAGAAAGTAGTATATATGACTCGGAGAGAGATTTTTCATATTAAAAACAACCTTTATATAAAAGTTCATTTATGTTTATACAATCATAATTAAAGTTTAGATATGTTAGGTATATGGATAAAGAGTGGAGATTCATTTACTCTAATAGTAAGTTTTTTAAACTTACTTCTCATCCTATATCATTAATTGTTTATGTCTACTCATTAATTCAAACCATTGGATTTCTCTAGAATTGATAGCTAAGATGGTGAGTAAATTTAAAAATTTACTCTTAGGTAACAAATCAATAAGGTCCTACTTTTATTGAGTACGAGGCAAATTTTCAACTATATGTGCCAATTTTTGTTAAGTTTCTTTTGATATATAATTTAGGAAAAACTAAGAAAAGACCCTTTAAACTTTATAATTTAAGTAGTCATTATCAACTATTTTTGTGAAGTATATCTTGCTTTTAACATTATACAGTTTTGATGAAAATATTAAGATCACAAAAAGAAAAAAAGGAAGAAGACCATAAAGACATAGAAGACTTAAGCTTCAAGAAAATTATAGATTAAGTCTTCATACAGATACTTCTATCCTTACACTCACTTTAATATTTAGTAACAATGCTCAAAGAATGAAAGTCATTTTTAAAGATTTGGACATGTCTAAAATGCAAAGTCAAATTGCTAAGTAATGACTTACTTGACGTGGTTAACATGTTACCATAACTAAGTAATAGGCTACCTGAACTGTGAGGCAGTTGGTAACAGATTAACTAGAACTGCGTAACAGGTTACCTGACTGAGAAAACAGTTATAAAGCAAAACGGGTCGAGGTAACCGATTAATTCATTATATTAATCAATTACCACCTTGGACAGAACTTTTGGGTAATTGATTACCACCTTGTGACAATTGATTACACAGAGATGTTGAAACCAAATTTTCAAATTCAAATGAACAACTTTCATCCAAAGTGAATAGGTTTCATTCTAATCGTGTCTCATCTTCTTGGAAAGTTATCATGGCTGATTGGAAGCCTATTTAAAGGCACTGAGACATCTAAATTCATAACACACGAAATACACAATTGCTTACAATCACACAAAACTTTCAAACACTTAGTAAACAATTTTCTACATAGTTTTCTTAAGCAAACTTGTTTCTAAACTTTCATATTTTCTGAAGTTGTTTGATAAAGTGCAAAGTGTTCTAAACTTTCAAAAAGATTAAGAGCATTGTATACTAAGTATTTATTATATTGTGAGATCAAGGATTGCAAGTTATAGAATTGTCAAAACTTGTAAAGACAATCCAAAGTCATTGTAGAATTCTTCATCTTGTTGTAAACTTTTCATCACAAGGGTGTGTTGAGAAGGGGAAAATAGTTCACTGGAAAAAAGATTTTTCAAGGGTAAATAAGCTGTGAGTGTGTAAGGTACAAAAGTATCAGGGAGAGAATTGTAATTACAACTCAAATTATCTAGTGAAAAAATCTCTTCTGTGACAAGAGTACTGAATGTAACTTTCGGTGGACAAGAAGGTGAACCAATATAGAAACTCTTTGTGTACTCTTCTTTTACACATTCTTGTCATTTACTTGTACTTTACTCGGTTGAACTTGCACAAACAATCCACCGCATATACACTTTAATAACACAGTAGAAAAATCAGCCATATTCTCCCAACAACTAATTCACCTTCTTAATTGACATATTGAACTTACAATTTTTTCTTCCTAATTGTCCCTTCAACTTTATTTGTTGCTAAAATTGATCTCTACATAGAGATAATGTTAAATTAATAGTATTCAAAAATTCTAACTCATGCATTTTGTTTTAATATCGACTCTTAGATTATTATTATTTTATTTAATTATATATATAAATATTACTATATTAACTACTTTATTTTTAATTTTGCATATTATATTCTCCTCAATCAATATTGAATTTTAATGGTTGTTTCCTTCGAATATCAATGTTGACTAACCTGCACTGTTGTATTGTTATTGTTATTAGTCTGATTGCATTGATTTCTTTCTTGACCTATTAATAATTTAAAAAATGTGTCTATTCATGGAGCAATTTCACAAACTCATAAAACTTAATGAATAATTGACAAGAAAAAATAGTTTATGAAGTTTAGAGAATTTTGAACAATTGTTTTTTATAATTTAAGTAAAAAATAAATAAATAAATTCAAGGACCGCATTATAAATAATTTTAATGTTCCAAACATTTCAAATGTTGAAATTTTTCCTATCTCCAATTACAAATGTTAAAATTCACACACTCGATTATAAATTATTTTAAACTTCAGAGAACTAATTAAAAATAACAAATTTTGCAAGTTAACTAAATTTTTCTACCTCAGAACCTTAAAAAATTGAGATAAATTTACCATTTAGTCCTTAACCAGTTGTGATTAATGCACCAAAATCCATTCCTTCCTCTTCTTCACCCAACTCACTCTTGCAACAATCCTACCCTCCATTCGCTCACACTCCTCCTCTTCTCACCCGTTGATCTCCGCCGCGCACTATAGCGCAGCCACCACTCATTCCAACCTTGTTAACTGGTCTTGATTCCAATTTGTAAGTTATGAACTTCTGATTCTGTAATTTCGTTTTTTATTTCTATATTTCATTTTTTGTATATATTTCTATTGAATGTCCGAATCACCAATATTATTTTTAAAGTAGGGTTGGTTTTGAAACAATTGTTGTTCGATTTTACTTTTGTTTAAGATAGAATTTCACGATTTACATACAAATTACATGTCCAATATGGCATTATCACAATTCTTGAATGAAAAATTTAGGATACTTTGATATGTCTATGAAAACATTTATAAAACATAATTTTTTAGTGATTGTGATCAATGGTGGAATTCGAGTGGTGGTATATTTCATTTTTTCTTAACCCTGAAATTCGAGTTCAAATATTATTGGTTTCTTAACTTTCTGTCAAATTGGGATTTTATTATGTTTCAATTCCTATAATCTGAACTATGAATCTAGGAAACATGCCCAGATGTATGCAATCTTACCCATGTAAATGGAGAGGTTGTTTCTAGGATTTGAACTTGTGACCTCTTAGACTCAACTCGCAAATGAACCCTTAGTCACTAATTAGCAACTTTACCATTGCGCTGAGGCCTCTTAATGCACAGATACATCATACATTGTTACTGGAAAAGTTATAAAATAATTGAAAGGCATGTAGAATGTGTGGAGTTTAGGTTCAGCTTTGGATGTAAAAATATTAACATTCTACAGTTGAGCATTAGGATTCAGACTCTACCCCGAGTCTTTTTTCTTTATCCGAAACAAAAAAATGCAGAATTCCAAAACTAAATCAAATCAAATCTCACATATTATTTTATATTGTAGAAGGAGATTGTGATGGATCCTTATTCATCTGGAGGAAACTGGACAATGATTCCAACCCACAATAATAACAACACTCCCACCCATTCCCAAAACAATCAGGACCCGAACCTCTATCTTCATCATCAACAGTTTGTCCAGCAACAGCAACAAACATTTCAGCAACCACCACCCCAGTCTCCATTTCAACAACAACAACAACAGCAGCAACATCAGCTTTATCAGCAGCAGCGTCTTCTACAGCAGCAACAACAACAACAACAGCAGCAGCAACAGCAGAACCTTCACCAGTCATTGGCTTCTCACTACCATCTCTTGCATGTAACACCCTTCAAAGCCCTAATTAAACGTGTGTCGATATTTTATTCTTTCCGTTTTTAAATGTAATTAAGGGAGTTTTGTGTTGTGGGCATAGTTGGTAGAGAATTTGGCTGAGGTTATTGAACATGGCACTCCGGATCAGCAGTCAGATGCATTGGTATGAATATTTCCTCTTTTCTTATGTTTCACACTTCGACCCCATATTTTAATAATCAATTATGTTATTTTTGTTTTTATTTTTATCTTGTTAAAAGATCACTGAATTAAGCAACCATTTTGAGAAGTGCCAACAGCTGTTAAACTCAATCTCTGGCTCCATTAGCACCAAGGCTATGGTAATTAGCAGTTTTCTTCCTTTTTCCATTTCATTTATATATATGTTCTTCACATTGTGCTTCTCTTGCAATTATGTATATATGTTTGCATTATAGCATTAGTGTTTTAATTGAGAACTTACACTACTTATTCCGAGTTTCAAAATTGTGTAGAAACTAATAGTCTCTACTGTGTGACGTGCAGCATAGATATTCAGCTTTAATTTTTCAATTATTTTATCATGTGGCGCATGCATGATAAACAAAATCTGTGTTGACTGACATTGGAAAAATCGCTCATCTACTTTCACACAACTAACATCTCAACCTACTAATATTTAAAAGTAAAAAACGTAAAGTCTTTAAGTAGTAGTTTAAAGCTGGTATTATTCTTGGACTGACTTGAGGATTTTCTGGATGATGATTGCAGACAGTTGAGGGGCAGAGAAAGAAACTAGAGGAAAGTGAGCAATTGCTAGTTCAACGGAGGTCTATCCCCAGTTTATTAGATATCTCTGTTTGGTTGATTTTGCAGATGCTAAATACATGTTTTTCTCTCTCTCCTTATTTCAGAGATTTGATTGCCAATTACCAAAACTCAGTGGAGGAGCTTGTTAAGTCTGAACCATAAAAGCCTCAAGTTTTTTAGATGGGTAAGGAACCTTTAAATGAGGTTTTATTCTCTCAGTAGATTCTAGCTTCCTTGTCTTAATAAGGAACGCATCATCAGTTTTTTACCTTAAAGTTAAGATTAACAGAAATCATAATAACGAAATTAAATAATTAAGAAACGGTTGACATTTAATAAATTCTTAAAGGATATATCTCAGTATATATTCTTTCCTATGCATATATTTAAGGATGGTGAGTGTAGGTTTAGAGTAGTTTAAGCATTCTTTGCTGCCTTTTTCTGAGATCATGATTTCTTTGTTTTTGCATCTTTTTAATCGATTGAACAATCCTTCTCCTTTTTTAAAGTTTTTTGCTCTGCCTTTCTCGTCCTGTCTCCATTAAAGGCTGTTGGAAAAGGGGAAAAAATTGTTAGGCTATTCATAAGGTCCTTTTCATTCAATTCCAAACTACAAAAGATGCACATCTCACTATCATTGTCATCATGAGATATCCTAAATACTACATATTCATTGATCTGAATATTATATTGCTGCTAGATTCCTTGCTTTCAAAAGCTTAGTTCTAAAGAGAAAAATAAGTTAGGATCTCAGGCAAATAGTTTCTTGAGAATGTAATTGAAATTCCCTTTCTAATTAAAAAGGAAATATAGTTGCGATTGAGACCTGCTATGTTCAAGAACGAGAGTGAGTAAATTAAAGATCACCTTCTTCCATATACTATCTAGATTTTCATTGGTTTTGATTCTACATTCAATATGTATGTCAGTTAAACTTGAAGCTCTTTTCGCCCTTATGTTTTGATTATATATTACAGATCTTGCTGTCGATGCGCTCTTTAAACTTCTCCGTTCTCATAGAACCTCTTGGGACTGGTTTTGTTCATTTACCTTGGAGATTTATTATTAACCTATGGATTTCAATTTGATACATATTCTGTAAGTTACTTTTCATCTTTTGGCTCCTAGACATTGAGGTTCACAATCAATGGCAAAATATTTGTAGCTTATATTCTTTCTATTCCCCTCTGTTGACTGTAAAGAAAAGACTTAACTTTGATATTTTGGAGGCATATAATGTAATGATTGATGATAAAAATGATTAGCTCCTGCAATGTACCCATGTCATTTCTCTGTAATACTTTGTTAAGATTTGGCAGTTGTGGATTGAGTTAAATTTCCATTTAGATTGAGTGCCTGATGTCATTCATTGACTATAAAATGCTCTAGTGTATGGGGCGAACATGGGTTGGGGCAGGTAAGGTTTGTCCCTTACCGACCTTAAATGTTGACCAGGTTTGTTAGATTTATTAGACATTTTCAGCACTGAGCCACTGATTTTTGTAATAACTAAGGCTTTGTTTAGGAGTATGATTTTGGAAAGTCTTTTCCTTATTTGGGAGTTGGACGAATGAGAGGGGAAGGTTTTGGAGGGTTTCTTAAGCCTTCTAAAACTCTTTGCCCATCTATTTTCATGGTTTCCCCAATTTAGGATTTTCTAGAGATAAATGTTAAAATACTTTAATACTTTTAGTACAATTATATAATTATATTGCTGCCAATTTGTCAATGATAATTAAATTTTAAAGAAAAATAAAAAATATTCTTATATTATCATTATTTTATCTTTCCTGTCTAAATAGGATTGTTTTCATTTCCCCTTCCCTTCCTCACTCATCCTTGCCCTTTGATCACAGGAGCACATATGTTGTACCACAAAGTGTGCCATCTCATGTGCCACTATTTGTGATTGGTTGAAAAAATATATTTAAATTAAAACTTTAATAGTTATTCATTTTTCTGACCAATCACAAGCAGTAACACATGGAGTAACACACTGTTTTGGGACAGCAGATGTCCACCTTTGATCCCTCTCTTTCCCTTTATCTCATAATCTCAAACAAAGTCTAAATATTTTTAAAGGGTGGTTAATGTTGCCAGACCCAAATGAATAAAATGCAGTTTAGGAATTTATTTTCATATTTATAGGGAAGGTATAATTTGATATTTTAGTTGGTGTAAAGTGCTGGTTTTTATGATCGTGAGGTGATCAAATTGCTCAATAATTCATGCATTATCATAGATATGTATTTTGTGCGTGATCATAAATATTGCTATATTAGGCTTTAATTATTTTTTATATTGTTTACAAACTAGTAAACTTTACCAAACTAGTAAATTTATACAAATGAAGATTGAGTTGAACTTGTAAATATTTCTGCATCTCAGCATAAATGTAAACGTGATATGATTGTTTTTTAGATTCCACTTTCTAATACATCCACTCATTCATTGCAAAGCTCAAAATGAAGACTTGATTTTCAAAAGTTTCAAAACTTAAAATTAAAAGTCTGTTTGGGAAATCCAACTCTGAAACAAGATGAAATTTGTTAAGCAAGATGAAATTATATAAGGATTTAATTTCACTCATTTTATTTTATTTACTGACTAACTAATTTAATAATTAGGTAATTAGATAGTTAGATAATCAAGAATGAGGAAGAATTTTTTGCTTCTAAACTTTATGTCCTTCCAACGCTGAGAATTAGTATGTGGGTGTTGGCATACTTTGCGATTGGAGCAAATTAACATATTACTAAAAAATCAAGTGTAAAATTGAGATGATGAATTGAAAACTCATATATATTTAAAAAGTTATTTAGAATAACTTTCTTAAAGATAACTTTCAAAATTACAAGTCACGCATCTAAAAGTTACAAATCCTTTTATATTTTGTTCATTAAATAACTCCACGTTATTGACTCAGTGAAAAGTTAAAAACTATTGGATAAATTACATTTTCCTTATCAAACACACTTTAAAAATCACTCCCTAATCTCCCTCCAATCCCATTTCCCTTCTTAGCATTTCCAACTAAAAAATCTCTCTAATGTAACACTAAGAAATTTAGAGTTTATTATAAAAATATGATGAAAGATTATAGAAAGTTAAAGTCAACATGTAAAAAATGAGAGTAGATTTAAAATCTTTTCGACTATGAAGTTCAAAATGCGAAAATATTCAATATTAACTTTACCAAAAATGAGGCATTGCATTCAATCTTAAAACTCAACTATAAATATAATCATCTATTTTTAAGTATGTAGCTTTACGAAATCATTAATTTAATCTTAACAAAATGATTTTATAAAAGACATCATATATACAAAAGAATCATTCTTAAATATTTTCATAAAATATAACTTATATAAAAATTAGTTCAAAAGACTAGATGTATTCCTAAATTAGAGCCAATAATCTCAATACGAACTAGATACTTAACTATACATCAACTAAGTTATTCTTATATATATTTCCATTAATGGATATTCATAGAGCAAGTGCAACAAACCTGTTCATGCACATAGTATAGACAAAAGAAAAGACAAAGAAAAGGGACCAAAAATCAACTACGGTGACCACATCGTGGAATTACTGATGAGCAATATATTACACATTATTCATAACCTTAATCTAGTATGATTGATGATTCTTGGCACCTAATTGACTTTGTTTCACATGGTTTAGTGTTTTAGACTTTATTGGACAAATATTCATAAAATGAGTTAATTTGGGATTATTTGGTCTGATTAAATTTATTATCATTTTTAGATCATATTTGACACCAATGACATTTTGGGCATTATGGAAGTGGAGGATATGTGTTGAAGTGAAAATTGTATTTTTATTTTATTAGTTTTTATTTGTAAATTCGGTTTTAGTTTTGGGCCTATGTTTTAAGCCTATTTTTTTGTGTGTGTTTTGGATAAGTTAAATTCGGATTCCTCACTCCAAACGCACACACTTTACATTATATCATTTTGAAATATAAGGCATTTTTGTTTTCCCTCTTTTGCCTCTGCTAGGATTTCACTTCTTTTTCATTTTCATTTTCGGTTTGTTCTTCCTTTCCCATGGAAGGCTAAATTTTTGGACTAAATTCCTTTGGTAATGTATCACAATTCTTGAGGTTTTGTTATTAATGCATTTTCGGTTTCTTTACTATTGATTTCTCTATCCTATTTTTGAATGTGGTTGCTTAATCCTATTGTTTGGTAACTGGCTTGTGAGTTTATCTTCATTTAGTTGAATTACTCTCTATGCATGAACGCTTAATTTGTGTGAATTTATTAATTTTTCATGCTTATGCTGATTTCGCTTAGTCAAAGGCTTAGGTTGTGAAACTGTGCAAATTAGTAAGATAATGGTTGGAATCTGAAATTAATCTTTTGAAACCGAGGATTGAGTTGTGAACAAACAATCCAAAGTCATTTAGCCATTTTTTGCTTAACTACTGTTTCTAAATTTGATTTATGTTCATACCACCCAACAACAAAAACCCCTTTGTATGTGTGAGTATAAGGTGTTTGAAGCTTTTCTTGAAAGATAATCCTTGGGAAACGACCTAGGAGTCACTTCCTAGTATTGCAGTTTTTAATTGTTATATTATTTGCATCGGGTACGACCTCGATCAAATTTGGCGCCGCTGCCGGGGATTATCGATTCTTGTCAAAGGTTCTTAGTATAGTTTAATGTGTGTCTTAGAATAAGTATTTTGTTTGGGTTTCAAAAGCTGCATGTTTGTTCACTGTGTGCTGTGTTATTTAGCCATTTGTCTATTGGTTGATTCTGGTGTATTTTGGTTAATATAGTTGTGGTTGAAATTTTTGCGTGAAACTTTGTTTCCATACTTCTTTCATCACATATTGAATACTGTATACATCATAGTCAGTCACCTTGCTGCTGGTTGTGAGATACAAACAAGTAGTGTCTAGTTTTGTTGTTGATTTTCTATTTTGGGCATAACTTTTGAACCGTTAATCAGAATTATACATAATATATATACATTTGGGGTAGAAAAGTTCAAGGATTCATTCTACACGCTATGTCTTGAGAACCCACCTTGAAAATCCAAAAAGAGTATTTTTACTATTTCTTTCTTATTTTACAAGTTTTATTGTCCAATTGTTTTGATTTTATAGTATTTAGTTAAATTAGTTAGGCTTTAAGTTTTGTCTTGAAACTTTTTGTGGATATTTCCTATGATATTAGGATTTTATTGATGCAAAGTTTTGGTTGATACTGAAATTTAACATGTATTTCCTTTACTGCCCTACATGGTTGTTACTATTGTATTTAGTGCATGACTAGGGGAAATCCTAACTCTTTGCATCCAATAAATCCTGAAATTGATAGAACATTTCATAGGTTAGTTAGACAATTTAGAAATTTAACTTTAGATAGTGAGTTTTTTCATCATAGTGTTAATCTTGCTGATAGTGATACTGATTCTACTGTTTCTATGCGTTCTGCTATTTTTGTGCATTCTGTTGCTTACTCTAATTATGATCATTTTGGAAATATGGTTGAACCACCTCAAATATCACGTGAGAGGACATTAAGGGAGTTGGCTACACATGATTTCACATATGAAAGCTTGTGTATCCAGTATCCCAATGAGGATGTGCCATATGTGCTCAAAACTGGACTAATACATTAGTTGCCAAAGTTTCATGGACTTGCATGTGAATGTCCTCATAAGCATCTTAATGAGTTCCACATTGTATGTTCTAGCACGAAACCTCGTGATGTCCAAGAGGATCACATCTGTCTGAAGGCCTTCCCACACTCACTTGAGGGCCCTACAAAAGATTGACGATATTACTTAGCCCTTGGTTCCATTGCTAGATAGGATGACCTGAAGAGAATCTTCCTAGAAAACTTCTTTCCTGCCTCCAGAACCACTAAAATTAGAAAAGATATTTCTGAATCAGACAACTAAATGTAGAAGGTTTATATGAATATTGGGAGAGATTCAAGAGGTTGTGTGCAAGCTGCCCCCATCATCAGATCTCTGAACAACTTCTCCTCCAATATTTCTATGAGGGTCTGAACAACATGAAGAGGAATATCATTAATGCTGCTAGTGGTGGTGTACTTGGAGATATGACCCCATTAGAGGCTAGATGTTTGATTGAGAAGATGTCTTCCAACTCTCAACAATTTAGTGCAAGGAGTAGTGATGCTATAGTAGTAAGAGGTGTCCATGATGTTAGGACAGATTCAGTGAGGCAAGATAAACTTGAGCAAAAAATTGTCTCCCTTGCCACCTTGGTCACTCAACTTGCCATGAATCAACAGAAACCTCCACTTGCAACACGAGTTTGTGGCATTTGCACCACAACTGACCATTATGCTAATGTTTGCCCTTCTCTTTTGGAGCCCAAAATTGGTGACTATCTTTAGGCCTATGCTGCAAAAATTTACAACAACAGACCTCAACAACAACAACACCATTATGATCCTTCATCAAACAAATACAATCCTAGTTGGAGGAATCATCCGAATCTTATATGGTCTGATCCTTCACAACCTCATCTAGGACCACCATTTCAGAACAATAATGCTGCACAAAATAGACCATATGTGCCTCCTCTAATCCAAGAGCAGATGCAGCAACAAGTGAATAGTAATCCTGCTCCTACACCTAGTGAACCTTCATTGGAAGAATTGGTGAGACAAATGACATTGTAGAATATGCAATTCCAACAATAGACTAGAGTTTCCATTCAGAGACAATAGTCGCGCACTCAGAATTTGACCACCCAGATGGGACAGATGGCTATTTCATTGAACACATTGCACTCTTAGAATTCTAATAAGTTGCCTTCCCAGATCGTGGTCAACCCGAAGAATGTGAGTGCCATCACTCTAAGGCCATGAAAACAGATTGAAGTTAATCTAGCTGCATAAAAAATGAAGCAACCGATTTTTCAAGAGTCTGAGAGAGCGAAGAAATTCATGCTAGTGAACCTTCTACAAGTACTGCATAACCATCTTCCATTCCTCTTCCATTTCCTCCAAGAGCCATTCCAAGTAAGAAGATGGAAGAGGTAGACAAGGAGATCTTGGACACATTTAGAAAGGTAGAGGTAAACATACCTTTACTTGATGCAATCAAGGAAATTCTACGATATGCAAAATTTCTAAAGGAGTTGTGCACTCACAAGAGGAGACTCAAAGGTAATGATAGGATCAGCTTGGGCAGAAATGTTTCCGCACTAATTGGTAATCATGTTCCTCACATTCCTGAAAAGTGTAAGGACCCATGTACATTTGATGTACCTTGCATAATAGGTAATAACAAATTTGAAAATGCCATGCTAGATCTAGGAGCTTCAATTAATGTTATGTATATGTCTGTTTTCATGTCTCTTTCACTTGGACCTATGCAACCTACCGAGGTAGTGATTCAATTAGCAAATAGGAGTATTGCCTATCCTGCATGTTTGATAGAGGATGTCTTGGTTCGGGTTGGTGAACTTATTTTTCATGCTGATTTTTATATTCTCGATATCGAAGAGAGATCATCCCGTAACACAGTTCCTATTATTTTGGGGAGGCCATTTTTTAGAACAGTCCGAACCAAGATAGATGTTCATGTTGGAACATTATTTATGGATTTTGGTGATATTATGGTCCGGTTTAATATTTTTGATGTTATGAAGCATCCTTTTGAGGACCATCCTATGTTTCATATTGATTTACATGATGAGTTAACTAATGAACATATCTCTGATTTTCTTAATGATTTTGATTCTATGTCATTGATAGACTCATACACTTGTCATACATGCACTGATTCTGAAATGTGCAATTCGTGTATTGATGTGTTTCAGTATATTTCTGTTGATCCAAATATTGTAGAATCAGATTGCACTAACCCAATTGTTGCAGACATCATACAACAATCTAATTTACTTGTTTAGGTGTAGGCTGCAGAATCTATGTCGGTTACTTTGGTTCCATCTGTTTTGCAGGCACCTGTATTGGAGCTTAAACCTTTGCCTGAAAACCTCAAGTATGCTTACTTAGAGGATGATGAGAAGCTTCATGTTATTGTTTTCACCCCTTGATGCTGATAAAGAGGAGAAACTGTTGCAAGTGCTGAAGAAGCACAAGAAGGTAATTGGTTGGACCTTAGCTGATATCCTGGTATTAGCCCATCCATGTGCATGCATAAGATACTCTTAGAAAATGGAGCTAAACTAGTGAGGCAACCACAAAGGAGACCCAATCCAGTCATCCTTAAGGTTGTGAAGAAAGAGGTCACAAAGCTTCTACAAGCTAGGATCATACATCCCATTTCTGATAGTCATTGGGTGAACCCAGTTCAGGTGGTTCCAAAAAAGACAAGAATTATAGTGGTGAGAAATGAGAGAGATGAGATGATTCTTACGAGAGTGCAAAAAAATTGGAAAGTCTGCATTGATTATAGGAGGCTCAACCAAGCAACAAGAAAGGATCACTTTCCTTTGCCATTTATTGATCAGATGCTTGAGCGCTTAGCATGTAAATATCATTACTATATTCTTGATGGTTTTTCTGGGTACTTCCAGATTCATATTGCTCTTGAGGATCAAGAGAATACCGCATTCACCTGCCCATTTGGACTTTTTTCTATAGGAGGATGCCTTTTGGCCTATGCCACGCCCCTAGTACATTCCAGTGGTGTATGGTGGGCATTTTCAGTGATTTTTTAGAGAGTTGCATAGAGGTGTTTATGGATGATTTCACTGTTTATGGATCTTCATTTGATGCATGTTTGAATAGTCTGGATAGAGTTCTGCATAAATGCATTGAAACTAACCTTATTATGAATTATGAAAAATGTCATTTCATGGTAGAACAAGGCATAGTTTTGAGGCAATTGATCTCCAATAGGGGAATTGGGGTAGACCTTTCCATGATAGATGTTATTTCACAATTGCCTTACCCCTCTTGCGTGCGAGAGATTCGTTCTTTTCTTGGTGATGCAGGTTTCTATCGCAGGTTCTTTAAAGTTTTTAGCAAGAAGGCTCTTCCACTATCTGATCTGTTGCAAAATGAGGCGGTGTTTGAATTTGATGAGATATGTTGGGAGGCATTTGACTGCCTCAAGAGAGCCTTGACCACCACTCCCATTATCTAGGAACCTGATTGGACAGTTCTTCTTGAGCTGATGTGTGATGCTTCTAATTATGCATTGAGGGTTGTCCTTGCTCAAAAAGTGGACAAACTGCCTAGGGTAATTTATTATGCTTCCAGGACTTTAGATGTTGCACAAGCAAATTACACCACAACTAAAAAAGAGCTTTTAGCTATTGTATTTGCTCTAGATAAGTTTAGGTCTTATTTGTTTGGTTCTAGAATTTTTGTTTTCACTGACCATGCAGCTTTGAATTTTTTGTTGAAGAAAGCTGATTCCAAATCAAGGTTGATTAGATGAATGCTATTGCTCCAAGAGTTTGATTTGGAGATCCGTGATAGGAGTGGAGCACAAAATTTGGTGGCTGACCACTTGAGCAGGCTTGAGGGAGCTATTGATATGATGCCTATCAAAGATGATTTTCCTGATGAACAACTTTTGAATATTTATGTTTCTATCTCCACCCCTTGGTTTGTTAACATTGTTAATTATTTAGTTGCATACGTTTTCCTCCACTTGCATCTAGAGCTTAAAATGACAAACTTAAGAGTGATACTAAATATTATGTTTTGGATGATCCCTATTTGTGGAGATTATGCATTGGCCAGGTTATTAGAAGACGCATTCCAGATCATTAGATTGAGTCAGTCCTTTAGTTTTGCCATTCTTCTGTAGTGGGTGGCCATCTTAGTACTCAAAGAACAATACGAAAGGTGCTTGACTCTGGATTTTATTGGCCCACTATCTTCAAAGATGCATGGAGGATTTGTAGCACTTGTGAGCAGTGCTAGAGAGTAGGTGGTACTCTTTTTATGGGTGCCTTGTAAGCAGTCCTATGTGCCCAAAGAACATCCTCAAGTCTGTTGTTCTAATCCTTTTTGTTTGGTTGCACCATCTTTGTAACACCCCAGTAATGTCATACGACCTCCCCGGCCCATGACGACACTGAGCATGTCACCAGTAACACCGCAGAAATGTCATGCGACCTCCCCGGCCCATGACGACACTACGCGTGTCACCCACCAGCTTAAATACTCCCTGCAGTATTTTATTCGCGACAAAGGGGAGCCTCCCGCGACTCGAACCTATGACGTCAGGGATAAATGGTCATTATGCACATGAGTCGCTACCATTAAGCTATGAAATACAGTGGTTTTATTAAGGAACTACAAGATTTGGCGTGAAAACTCTAACCCCTTTAAATTAAATTTGGCCAAGCAAGGTGGGTAAACTAAACGAGAATTTTCAACATTCAAAGACACAACAATTAGTCTAGAACCTTTAGAAAATAAGTAAATAATAATAAAAACATTAATTGTGACTTCTATGGTCCCAGTAAGACTCACGTTTTGAACACCAAAAATAGAAAAGTCATACCATAATCGTAGCCTAATGGGAATAGTAACCAGAGAAATGATTAACATGTGAGATGCTAAAATCAAATAGAAACAAAGAAAGATAATTGAAAGAAAATAAAATAATTCCCTTACCTTCTCTATCAACTGCCATAAAAAAATGATGAAACATGAATGATTGTTATAGGAAATTTGGAGATAAAAAGACTTCTGGTGATCACACTAGGACTTGACAATAATTTAATACATGTCCCAAGAGAATGGATTAAAAATAAAGAGGATTTTGAGAAGTTGGTAGAGGTTGCTCTTGAAGAATGGGAAAGTGAATTAGAGTTCCATATGACAAGGAATATGGGGTGTTAATATATATATATATATAATATATATATATTAAAGAGAATAATATTATAATTATAATATATCTTAAAGACAAATGATTTTATTTTTAAAGTATTGAGGTTATACTATCAATCTTCAAACAGAGTTTCAAATTGTAAGTGTATAAGTAGTGGTTAGAATTCATGCTTTGCAACTGCAATCTTAGAGATCAATAATAACATATATAATAATTGTAACTATAATTTATACATCTATACTATATACAAAGCTAAAACTTGAAACTATACTATATATAAAGCCGGAACTTGAAATAACTACTACCATGATTCTATTTTCTATTTTGCCCTTAATATATTTTATTTCTAAAGTAAAACCATATAATCGTAGATAACTATAATTAATACATCTCACTTTAAGTTGGATATTATAATAAATACAAAAATTATAACATGAAGTACATCCAATAAAAAACATTCTAATTCTCTAAAATAAAAAATACAAAATTGATACTTAATATCATGAAATAAGAATGCGGGTCGACAGACACGAACTATGTAAAATGATTAAAAGATAAAAGTGTGATAAGCTAATCAAAGTATTTTAGGTATGTTATTTACCAAAATATTCAAATCAAAATAAGATAATTTTATCAAAATAAATAATATCAGCTATATTATTCGGTATGTTATTTATCAAAATATGAATACTCATAAAACATATTTAAAGCAAATTCAATATGTATTATAAAAATATTTGAATATTTGAATAATGTAATACAGTGCAATTTTATCTTGAAATATATTTCGAAACAAATCTAACTCTTGGATTCACTTCACTACAAGATAAACAATGAAGTAAGTTGTTTTTAAAATAAAACAAAATATAAACTTATTGGGTAAACATTAAAAGACCTATAACTCATCTAAAAAATCATATTTATCTATCTTTAGATAAATCTATAAAAGTAAATACATATTTTTCACTCACATGAAAATAGAAAATTGTGGGCGTTACATCTGACATATTTCTCCTTATTTTTTAAAATGGAAAATGAGATTCCTTCTTGCAATGTGTTGAAAGGTTTTTCTTAGAGGTTTCCCCCCTCAACAAATTGTCCCTAGCAGCGACGCCAATTTGTTGAAAGGCGAAGTTTTCTCTTCTTCAGTGTGTTTTCTTTATTTGGTTAAGTAAGTGAACTCGGTTTTATTCTTTGTTCACTATCTCGGATTTGTTGAAATAAATTCCAACGCCGGTATAATGGTTTCAAGAATATTCCACTTACAACTTACTTCTAATAATTATGTGAATAAGTTATTCCTTCTTTGCCCCATCTAACCTTTGTTAGAATAAATTCTAACCCCGATACCATGATATCGAAGCAATCCCCTATTACATAATTATTAAGTACCTTTGTATATCATATCAGTTTTGTGGAATAAATTCCAACACCGGTTTAATGATATTCTAATGTACAAAAGTGATGAATAATTAGTTGTTAGAAACAAATAAATAAATAAATAAAGAACAAAAAAGAATGATAAAGTTAAGTGACCTTTATTTATTTACTCGCTTTCGGGTTCCTTTTATTAACAAACCAAACTTCTTCCTTAAGGAAGGTTGGTATTAAAGAATAAATAAATTGCAGAATGTAAATAACAATAAATAAAAGTTAGTTAGTTAGCTTCATCACTTTTGTATATTAAAAGGTGTTTCAACAAATAAATTTATTGATAAGACTTTACTATTTTATAATTTACACCTCTTTCAAGATTCAATTGTAGTATAGTATAAGGTTATGTCGAACCACAAGGAATTGCCTAATAGAATGAATCATATGAATATGTCAATGCACAAATAATGAGTGAACA
>NC_032013.1:12894424-12915488 GCF_001865875.1 Lupinus angustifolius | reverse complement strand
CTTGAAATCGGTTTTTAGGTGATCAATCTAAAAAGAGCATTAAGAACTTCTCACACAAATAAAATTAACCAAATCACCAACTTGAATGATTAAAATTCCAATTTAGAATAAAAGAAGAAGAAGAAATACATAATCAACTTTCAAATGAAATTGTTAGGAGCATGAGCCATCCATCCAAGGATTGGATGCTTTAAGTTCCAAATGAGATTACAAAATCAATTTTTGCATCTCATTTGCCTTCTCCTTTCTCGTCTTGAATTACAAACTAAAAACTATAAAACTTACTTAAAAAGAACTTCTATGAACTAAGAAATAAGAAGAGAGAATTGTGTTTCTACTTCAGGGAAGAATTCTTGATTTTTTTTTGGCTTGTGAAAGTGTCTTTGAATGAAGGAAATGCCTTCCTATTTATAGAGTTCCCTGCCACCGCGGAGCTGCTTGTTTGCACCGTGGAGCATGGGTTTGGTCACTTGGTCAAGTAGCTTGGTCACCTCCTAAAGCTTGACTCACCAAGGCTAGTTGTGAGCTATGTGACTAGCTATGGTGAGCTACTCCTGAAAAGCCTATGGTGGGATACTTGAAGTGAGGTCATGCATGACTTCATGGTTTCTTGATGGCTAAGTTAATTCTAGGTGCACACCACTGAGCACACATGTGGCACCGCTAAGCTGCCTGGTTGAGCAGTTTTGACCGTGCTGACAGAGACGTGACTTGGTGCTTGCTGACCTGGTCAGGTGTCTGGTTCACCGCTGAGCACACATGTGGCACCGCTGAGCTGCCTGCTTGAGCAGCTTGGGCGTGTGCCAGGCTTGTGTTTGACTGTGCCACGCTTGTGTTCTGACCGTGTCAGGCTTTGTCTGGTGCTAGGCTGAGCGGTCAAGTAGGTTTGCTAAGCTGCCTGCTTGAGCCACTTGGTCTGTGCCACGATGGTTTGACTGAGCCAGGTTGGGTCTGACCTTGCCAGGCTGGTGTCCAGGTCAGCTCAACATGGCTTGGTCCACGCTAAGCTGCCTGCTTGAGCACCTTGAGTTTGACTTCTTTTTCTTCTTGGACCATGAGTCGTTATTCTCTTTTTGTTTTCTTTCTAAATCCTACAAAATATATTAAAAAGAAATACAAACACAAATATACAAGATTGTGATATTTTATCCAAAAAGTATTGTTTTAAGTTTGTTTTTTTCAATTATGCTTAAGATAAATGCCATAAAAGTGTATGAAATTTAGGTATGTTTTATGAAATTTAGGTATTTTTGGCACTTATCAAACTCCTCCCAACTTAAAACTTTGTTTGTCCTCAAACAAAAGGTAAAGCTTATCCGAATTCACATTTGGCTAAGTTTAAAGATGATCAACATGATTTCAAATGTTCCTAAGAATGCAAAAATTGATTGCAATGCGATTTTTCATGATTTGTGACTTTTGACGCATAATGCTTCAAACAAGGAATAAATGCTTTTTTTTATAAAAAATGTGTAACAATTTACCTAAACAAATATTTTTCTAACCAAAAAGTGTTTTTTGCACACAAGTTCAAAATTGGAACTTTTTAGAGAGTAAATGTTTCACTCAATTTTTCAATCATTTGTTTGTAGTAATTTGAAATTGTTCTTTGTCTCACCTATTCTCTTAAATTGCATAAATAATCAAAGATCACTAAGGTCTTTATTTTGGTTGTAATGAGGCTTGGTTTGATAACGGTTTTTCTAGATATTCAATGCTAAGTTAAAAAGAGAGCATTTTTGAAAATTTTCTCAATGAAGCATTTCACTATTCTTTTCTCCATTATTTCTTTTCCCAACCTCTTTAACTTTTGAACCTTGACTTTTGAACCTTGACTTCTATTTTTCTCAATCTATTTTTGTTTTCTTTTTCATTTGTAAAGAGATTGATTTTTTTCTTTCTTTCTTTTTAAGAAGCAAAGTCCACCAATTTTCTCCCCCAATTTAATTATTTCAAACTATTCTTTTAAAATTTAATGCTCTCTTTAGAACATTGTTTTTTTTTTGTTTTTTTAAATTCGGTTTTATGGGATAGTTTGAAAAATTATTTCACTTGTTTGGCTCAAAGGGGCTTATCAAAGGATGATCCTAATTGGATTTGGACTTTTTGGCCTTTGGTTCAACTAATGAAGGAACATGCCTTGATCATTTCTTATCATTTTTATGCAATTAAGAGATTTAAAGACTCAAACNAAACAAGTTTAATTAGACAAATCAAATGTTGATTCTCACGTCTGTTTGGCTTACTCCCTCACTTGGTTTGGTTTTACACTTTTTTTGATTCAAAAGATTTTTGCAAAGATCTTGTTACACAAAATTGAATTTTCAATTTTAAAAAATTTCAAGTTATGACATTATATGATGTTTTCACAAAAGTTTAGCATATATGTCATTATGGTCACTCAGAGCTAAATTCAAATTATGCTTAGCCATTTTGATTTCGGTTTTGAAATTTTTTGAGTTTTTGAATAAAATTTTTTTACTTTTTACATATTTACACAATCTAAACAAATTTTTTTTTTTAAATTACGTCAAGTTCTTTTCCCCCCTTTTTAAATGAAGGCTTGTTGTCAAGCCTTAAAATTTTTTGGGACTTACTTGATGTGATTTAAAAATTGCTTTGTTTTCAAAAAATGCTAACAAAAGACAGTGATAAAGGAATTAAATATTTATCAAATACTAAGTTGCCTCCCAGTCAACGCTCTTTTAACGTCATTAGCTTGATGTCTGACTTTGAACGAGATTATTCTGATTGCTCATTGATGATGGAGCCTGACTCATCACCAAAATAATGTTTTAATTTCTGTCCATTTACTACCCAAGTTGCTTTCGTCTCGAGATCTTTCAACTCAATTGCTCCATATTCTTTTACTTCTTTGATGACAAATGGTCATGTCCATCTAGTTTTGAATTTTCCTAGAAGTATTTTGAGCCTTGAGTTGAATAGAAGTACTTTTTGTCCTAGATAAAAAATATTCTTTATGATTCTAGAATCATGGTACTTCTTTGTTTTTCCTTATATAGTCTTGAAGATTCGTATGCTTGGAACCTCATTTCTTCCAGTTGATGCAATTGATCCTGTCTTTTAATATCTGCATCCTTCAAATCAAAGTTTATAAATTTGAGAGCCCAATAGGCCTTATGCTCCAACTCAACTAGTAGATGACAAGCTTTGCCATAAATAAGTTGATATGGAGTTTTGCCTATTGTTGATTTAAATGCAGTTCTATAGGCCTAGAGAATATCATCCAGTTTTTGTGACCAGTCTTTTCTTGAAGCAGAGACTGTTTTTTCCAAAATTCTTTTTACCTCTCCTCCGCTTGGCTGTTTGTTTGTGAGTGATAAGGTGATGCTACCTTGTGTTTAACATTATAAAATTCTAAGGTTCTTTTTAATTGGGAATTTATGAAATGAGATCCCCCCATCACTTATCAATAATCTTGGTGTGCCGAAACGAGTAAAAATATTCTTTTTCAAAAATTTTACCACAGTTTTCGCATTAGCTTTGGGTGTTGCCAATGCTTCCACCCATTTAGAAACATAGTCAAGAACCACCAAGATATATTCATTTGAAAATGATGATGGGAAGGGTCCCATAAAGTCAATGGCCCAACAATCAAAAATTTCTATTTCTATGATATTTTGTAAAGGCATTTCACTTTGTTTCCCAAGTCCCCCAGACCTTTGGTATGCATCACACTTTTGGACATACATTTGGACATCTTTATAATGATATTATTAGTAAATTCTTTGAACAGTTATGGTTCATCCCAGACGTATTGATTCACTCTTTTGAGAAAAAATTTCTTTTGCTGATAATTAAAATGTTCAGGAATTATACCTGAGGCTTTATAGTTGGCCATATTAGCAAACCATGATCTTGTTTGAAGTTGAAATAGCTTTTCATCAGGAAATGTTTCTGCTAGTTCTTTTCTCTTAACGCGACTTCTTTATTTACCAATCTTGATAAGTGATCTACCACTTGGTTTTCTTTACCACTCTTGTCACAAATTTCTAAGTCAAATTCCTGCAAAAGCAAAACCCATCTAATCAACCGTGGCTTGGAGTCGGGTATTTTTAGAAGATATTTGATTGCGGCATGATTAGTATAAATAATTTTTTTTTGCCCCAATCAAATAGCTTCTAAATTTATCCAATGCAAACACTATTGCTAGTAGTGCTTTTTCGGTTGTAGCGTAATTGATTTGTGCTTCGTTTAGAACTTTGCTAGCATAATGTATTGCATGAAAAACTCGTTCCTTTTTTTGTCCCAGAACTGCACCAACTGCATAATCACTTGCATCACACATTAGTTCAAAAGGTGATTTCCAGTTTGGTGCAGTAATGACAGGATCAGTTAAAAACAATTATCAAAGTTAAAAACATAATCTTTTAAGAGTAAATTGCACAAGGGCTTAGCTGTTTTGGAGAAGTCTTTGATGAATCTATGATAGAATCCAGCATGTCCGAGAAAGCTTCTGATTCCTTTAACATTTGTTGGAGGAGGTAGCTTTTCAATCACTTCTATCTTAGCTTTATCAACTTCTAATCCTTTGGCTGAAATTTTGTGCCCGAGTACAATTCCTTCAGTGACCATGAAGTGACATTTTTCCCAATTTAGAACCAAGTTAGTCTATTCGCATCTTTCCAAAAATGTTTCTAAGGTTGTCAAGCAAGTTTCAAAGGATTCTCCGAACACAGAAAAATTATCCATGAAGACCTCGATGCATTTCTCCACTAAATCAGCAAAGATAGCCAACATGCATCTTTGAAAAGTTGTAGGTGCATTACATAGTCCGAATGACATTTTTCTATATGCGTAAACACCAAATGGACATATAAATGTAGTATTTTCTTGGTCCAATAGATCCACATCAATTTGATTGTATCCAGAGTACCCATCCAAGAAACAGTAGAAGGCTCTTCCGACTAATATTTCCAGCATTTGATCCATGAAGGGCAAGGGAAAATGATCCTTTCTTGTGGCGGCATTAAGTTTGTGGTAGTCGATACAAACTCTCCAACCAGTAACAACTCTGGTTGGAATCAGTTAATTGTTCTCATTTCGAATTACCGTAATCCGTCATCTTTTTGGCACCACTTGAACTAAACTTACCCATTTACTATCCGAAATGGGGTAGATCATACCAGCTTCTAACATTTTCACAATTTCTTTCCTCACCACTTCCTTCATTGCCGAATTAAGTCTCCTTTGTGGTTGAGCACAAAGTTTATAATCATCCTCCATCATAATTTTGTGCATGCAATATGATGGACTGATGCCTTTGATATCTTTTAATGTCCATCCAAGTGCTGCTTGATTTGATGCTTCTTCAAGACTTGTATTAGTTTTTCTTCCTCCAAATTGGACAATTTACTGTTAATGATTACTTGATTGTTGGCCTCTCCATCTAAGAAAGCATACTTTAAATGAGACGGTAATTCCTTCAACTCTAGTTCTGATTCTTTCTCTGCTGGTCCACTTGGATTTTAGTGAAGAAATAATTCATCAGAAAAGTGTTTGATGATTTCTTCCTCCACTTTGTTTTCTTGCATCTCTAAAGATTTGTCAGGTTGAGGGTGTTCTACGCAAATTTCTTCAACAATATTTAATTGCAAACATTTCCCTTTGTCCTTCGGATGATGCATTGCATGGAAAATGTCAAACTCAATTTCATCATCTACAACTCGAACTAATTTGCCATTTTCTATGTCAATCCTCATTTTTGCTGTCCTCATAAAAGGTCTCCCTAATATGAGTGGGATCTCCTTATCTTCGATAATGTCAATGACAACAAAGTCCACCGAGATCAAAAATTTGTCCACTTTGACGAAAACATCCTCTGCAACCCCTTCATGATATTTGATTGATCTATCTACTAGTTGCAAGGACATTCTTGTAGGTTTTAATTGTATTCCTCCAATTCTTTTCACCATTGACAGCGACAACAAACTCACACTGGCTCCAAGATCAACGAGTGCTTTGCCCACGGACACATTTCCAATAGTGACAGGAATGGTCACACTTCCTGGGTCTTTTGATTTATAAGGAATGTTTGCTTGAAGAACAACACTACAATTGGCATTGAGTGAAACAACTTCCTTTTCCTAAAAACTCCATTTTTTGGACAACAGTTCTTTCATGAACTTGGAGTAAATTGCATTTGCTCCAAGGCTTTAGCAAATAGAATATTGATTTGAAGATTTTTGAATATCTCCATGAACCTTGCGAAATGTTCTTCTTTCTTGGTTTTTAATGGAGCTACCGGATAGGGTATCTTTTTTTGTACTAGTGGGTATTGTTTTTCTTCTTTTCTTACCCCACTAGTTTTCTCTTTTTCTTCTTCTTTTTCTTTTTTTTCTTTTTTATTTATTTCTTTTTCTTCTTTTTTATTTAATTCTTTTTCTTCTTTTTTATTTATTTCTTCTAATCTCTCTTTTGTTTTTTCAACTCCACCTTCTACTATCTTCCCACTTTGAGTCGTAATACTTTCACAAAATTTTGATTTGACCAAATGAGTTTTTGTCAAGTTGTTGATTTGTTCTTCAATTTTAGTGAGAGTTTCACTTGTGTTCTGATGATGGTTGATAGTAGTTTATATGAACTGGTGGAGAATTTTTTCCAGTTCATCATGATAAGTGTGAGTTGTTTGGAAGGTATAGACATTCTGGTTGTTTTTACAATCATTACACCAAAAACTTGCTTTGTTGGTTTGTTCCATTTGTTTAGGTAGATCTTGAAGTTTTTGATGGACCAAATTGAGCTTGAGTCGGAATTCTTTGATGAATTGCTCAATTTCTTGTTGTAAATCAACATGCTGGTCCATTTCTGAAAAATGAATTCAAAAGGAACGTTTTGTCTATTCCCAAAAGAAAAGAGATTAATACGTAAAGAAAACATAATTTACATCTTTGTACAAATTCAAACAATTTGTACCAAAAAAAAATTTATGCACAATTATTTGATGAATGACATTTAAATATGAAATGTTCTATTATTAAAGCAAGTCCCCAGTAGCGACACCAATTTGTTGAAAGGCGAAGTTTTCTCTTCTTCAGTGTGTTTCTTTATTTGGTTAAGTAAGTGAACTCGGTTTTATTCTTTGTTCGCCATCTCGGCTTTGTTGAAATAAATTCCAACGCCGATATAATGGTTTCAAGAATATTCCAGTTACAACTTATTTCTAATAATCATGTGAATGTTAAAGGAATCAGAAGCTTTCTCGGACATGCTGGATTCTATCGTAGGTTCATCAAAGACTTCTAAAAAACAGCTAAGCCCTTGTGCAATTTACTCTTAAAAGATTATGTTTTTAAGTTTGATAATTGTTTAGAAGCACACATGTGGCACCGCTGAGCTTCCTGCTTGAGCAGCTTGGGCGTGTGCCAGGCTTGTGTGTGGCCGTGCCAAGCTTGTGTTCTGACCGTGTCAGGCTTTGTCTAGTGCTAGGCTGAGTGGTCAAGCAGGTCCGCTAAGCTGCCTGCTTGAGAAACTTGGTCTGTGTCACGTTGGTTTGACTGAGCCAGGTTGGGTCTAACCGTGACAGGCTGGTGTCCAGGTCAGCTCAGTGTGGCTTGGTCCACGCTAAGCTGCCTGCTTGAGCACCTTGATTTTGACTTATTTTTCTTCTTGGACCATGAGTCTTTATTCTCTTTTCTTTTTCTTTCTAAATCCTACAAAACATATTAAAAAGAAATACAAACACAAATATACAAGATTGTGATATTTTATTAAAAAAGTATTGTTTTAAGTTGGTTTTTCTCAATTATGCTTATGATAAGTGCCATAAAAGTGTATGAAATTTAGGTATGTTTGTCACTTTTCACAATGATACTTTATTATTTTTGTTTATTCAACTGGTTTGTGTAGTAGAAATGACTATTGCGCAATATTAGTCACAAACAATCAAATAAAGCACATAAGAATAAATAGAACAGAAGAAGACAAACGAATTTGTTAATATGTTTCGGTAAATTTGTGCCTACATCCTTCAGAGCTCGACCAATTTGATCCCTACTTCTCTAGGTGTATCGAGCGACTACCAAGACATTATTACAATAATATACTTAATGTACCCCAACAATTTGTATCTTGATTTATATATATAAATATCTCGCTCCTTATGAAAATTACATATCTACCTTAGCAAATATTCAACACCTTTTTCAATCCGTAGCACTCTTTATAAGCTATTTCATATGAGAGCATGCTCTCCATTCTAAGCATTTCTGAACATTTTAGACGATGTTTATT
Source organism: Lupinus angustifolius (assembly GCF_001865875.1). NCBI lineage: Eukaryota > Viridiplantae > Streptophyta > Magnoliopsida > Fabales > Fabaceae > Lupinus > Lupinus angustifolius. Next base: position 12,907,235 of record NC_032013.1, on the reverse strand, counting down.
AAGATATTTTAGAGGTTATTCTAGAAGTTGGCTAGGTGGTTAGGAAGCTGGGTAGTTAGTTAGTACTTAAAGTTAGTTTGTTAACTTTGTATAGTTAATTTTGCTTGGATCACAAGCCTTTTCTTTTGTATAAATAAGTCATATTGGCTTCAGTTTTTCAATGAATGAGGTAAATTTTCACATTCTTTTTTGCTCTTTGATTTCTAATAATGTTACCAAGAGCATGACTATCTAAACTTGTAGTGCAGCTTCTTGTACCATCATCTAACGGAGCATGTTGGATAACTCTCCATTGGTAGGAAGCCTTTCAATATTATTGAAACTCTAGATCAAAGTTCATCAACAACTCTCCTCTTCAATACTCGTTCAAGATGAACCTTGGAGCTTCCTTAGAAAGCTTCAACCGCTACCACCATTGTCTACTCCAAATATCATAGTTCAAAAATAACTATCATACTACACCATAAGGAGTATACCCATGGTACACACCTTCAAAAAGATATTCCACTTCTCATCTCAAAAGAGATCATCTCCTCCAACATCTACAATGATATTATCAACATGTGCTTCAATGCCTAACTCAACATCTAGGTCCCTATCTCCCTTGGTCCGAATCCAATACATGAACTAGAGTTCTGGTTCCAACATAATTGTGGTCCACACCGTGGTCCTACCATGCTTCCTTCTCCATCAACTCGTGTGGTTATTCTCGCATAGTGCATTTGGCCGACCTTGTCCAACCAACAAGTCATTCACCCTCCTTTGCCATAATCTAGCATCTAGGCTAATAATCATCTACCAATTGGCTCTGATACAATTATTGGTGTAGTGCTGGTCACAATAATCAAATAAAGGACATAAGAATAAATAAAAGAGAATAAGACATAAAAACTTGTTAACATGTTTCATTCAATTTTTGTCTACGTCCTCAGAAGCTTGGCCAATTTGTTCCGCATGTCCCCGGGAGCGTTGAGTGGCTACCTATACATTATTAGAGAATAAGAATGAGAAGTTGTAGCACTCCCATAGGCCTAAGACCGACAAGGTCTTTCTAATTTCTAATTGATCCTCATAATTGATGTATATTATAATAAGGATCTTGAACCCAATATATAACATTGGTTTCTCTCTCCTCTATTTTAACACTAGACAATATGGGCCTTCATGCGATGATATATTTCAAGCACCCCAACAATCTTCACCTTAATTGATATAGATGAATACATCACTCCTTCGAAAATCTACAGAACAGTCTCTACCTTAGTGAATATTCAACACCTTGTTCAGTCCCCCACTATCCATCCGTATTAATTCCAAATTTCAGTAATTTGTTCTTAGTTGGTAGTCTTTGTGCTCTTGGTCTAGCCATATTTTCATAGAAAAGTTCCCTCTAGGTGACTCTATGTTTGTGGCCTCGAAGTTCCTTGTAAATACTTTTAGTTTTAAGTTTTTTGTTGCAGCAACATCTGTCCAGCTTCCACACTGCATAGCTAGAGGTATGCATTTCATTATAGATTTAAAAACCCATGAGATGCTTGTACTAGGTTGATACTCTGCAATATTAGTGCCCTTCAAGTAATAAGTATGGATTCCATAGTAGTTTGGCCATGGTGGCCCTGTTCCAGTCCACCAGAGCAATGAGGTTTAATCCTCCAACATGTTTAGTATCACAAACATGGTCCCATGCCACGGGACCTTCCTGCAACTATCTTCTATCCCACTCCAAAGGAAGATTATGCATTTGGTTTCAATATGTTGCAAGAATTTTTTTGGTAATGGGAAGCCTTGCATCCAATAGTTTGCAATGGAGAAGAGGACACTCCTAATAAGCTGAATTCTGCCTGCAAAGTTGATTAATCTAGTACTCCAATGCCTTAACCTCATAGTGATATTTTCAATCAAAGGATAGCATAAGGTCACAATAGGTTTCTTGCTATCTAGTGGAACACCAAGATATTTGAAGGGTAATGAACCGCTCTTGAAACTAGTGGTGTCTTGGATGCTAGACCGTGTTAGTAGATCAACCCCTCCAAAATAAACCTTGCATTTAGCAGGGCTAAATTTTAAACTAGTGCAATTTGAGAATTCTTTGAATTTATCCATCATTAGTGCAACTAAGATGTGGTCTTCTCTGCTAAATAGTAGTAGGTCATCAACAAAACATAAGTTTGTAATTCCCAAAAGTTCATATTTTGGATGAAAATTGATGTTGTGGTCTTGCTTTAATTCTTGAAGCACCCTACACAAGTATTCCATAACTAGAACAAACAGAAGAGGTGAGATGGGGTCACATTGTCTCAAGCCTCTCTTAGCCTTGAGCACAGCAGAGGGGATGCGATTGACAGAGTATCTATATGATACAGTTCTTAGACAAAGCATGGTCCATTTGAATCATACATCTTGGTGATATACCCTTTCTATCATATCCCTCACCAGTTCTTAGGCCAAGATAATATTATCATGGATGACTTTGCCTAGAACAAAAGCAGATTGATTATCATCCACTACATGCTCAATAACTTTGGCTAGCTTTCTAGTTAGTATCCTGGAGATGATTTTGTAAATGGTCGTGCAACAAGATATAGGTCTCACATCCTTCATAGTGCTAACATCATTGTGTTTTGGAATTAATGTCACTAGAGTGTAGTTAATAGAAGGATATAATCTCTCATCTTCGAAGAATTCATTTATAGCTCTTAGGACATCCTCTTTTACTATGGTCCAAGATGCTTTAGGGAAATGGGAGCTATATCCATCAATACCTGGTGCTTTGTTATCACCAATACTATGTAAAGCCTCCCAAACTTCTTCCTCGGTTACCCTTTGGGTTAAAATACAAGCCATTTCTCTATTGAGACATTTCCCTTTTCTCAAAGCTACCAAATTCACCCGTGTTTTGTGGTTAGTGGATGTGCCTACTAAATTTTTTTAGATAGATAGAACCTCTTGTTCGGTTGTTCCACCTCTTTTTGGGTATAAACTGTATTTCCCTTAAAAGTTATCAACTTGAAAATGCCTTTCTTACTTGATTTGTCTTTTATTGTGGCATGGAAGAAAGAGTTGTTACCACCACCAAGTTGTAGCCAATTGATCTTTGATTTTTTGCTTCAGCATCTCCTCCTCAATAGAATGCAAGTGCATCAAATTATTAGTGCATAGTTTCACTTCCATCAATAGATTAGAATTGAACTTATACCCCTATAGATGATCTTCAGCCTTGGTTAGACTTTCTCCTGCTAATTGAATTTTATCAGAGATAACAATGTATTTTCCCCCGACAATCTTAACTTAGGTTGTAGTCTCTTGAGTTTAATCCATAGCCAGTACATGGGTCTACCTTGGAGATTAGTTTCACAACTCTGCTTGACACAATTGAGGAACTCCTTCTCTTTAGTCAAATAGTTTAGAAATCTGAACAAGTGAGGCTCAATTTTTTTCTTATTTGTAGCTTGGACTAGGATAGGTGCATGATTAGAAATCCCAGATGGTAGAACCCCAACCCTCATGTCTTGTTACTGCTGAAACCATGCCACATTACAAATAGCTCTGTCAATTCTGGAGTATATAGTTCCATCAATGTGCTTGTTTGACTAGGTGAAGTAGGGTCCTAGGGTTTCAGCCTTGTAGAGCCCCACTATGTGCATCATGTCTTCCTGATAAAAAAATTCATTATGTTGTACAAGGTTAAAACTGCATCTGTCATTTACACTCAAAATATTATTGAAGTCACTGATAAGTGCCAAAAATGCCTAAATTTCATACTATTTTTATGGTACTTATCCTTGGCAAAATTGAGAAAACCAACTTACTTCAACACTTTTTGGATAAAATATCACAATATTATATAAATGTTTTGTGTATTTTTTTTCTACTTTATTTTGTAGGATTTAGGTAGAAAATAAATGAAACATTTAAGTGCAAGCAAAGTGCTCAAAATAGGCCAAAATGATCAATACATTACATGCTTAAGCTTGGCGTGGCAAGCTGTGTGCTTAGCCTTAAGCATGACTCAACAAAATTTGCCCTATATGGAAAGCATGAAGTTGCTCACTAAGAAGCTTAGTTTGGACCAAATTCACGCCCAACGTAGCCTGGACACCAACTTGGCACGATAAGACTCAACCTGGCACGGTCAGACTCAACTAGGCACAATCATAACACAAGCTTGGCATGAGCCACCACACGCATGGCACACGCTAAGTGCTCATTGATCAACATAACATGGCACCTGGAGTGCCCAACTTGGAACCATACACCTGGACAAATCAACAAGCACTAGGCCACATCAACATCAGGCACGGTCAAAGCTGCTCAAGCAGACAGCTAAGCGGTGCCACATAGGAGCTTGACGGTGTGCACTCAACAAGTTGGCCATGTTGGCTTGACACCCAAGCATGCTTACCTCATGCATGACCTCACTCTAAGTAGCCTCCTTAGGCTTTTCAGAAGCAACTCACAATAATTGGACTTGAAAAAAGATTCCATTTATACAATTCATACACTTCCATACTTCATCTGAATTTCTTTCTTCTCCTACACTTTCTTCTTTGTAATTTCTTAGAGGATTTCTACTCTAAAGTAGCTTAGGTACTTTTATTTGTAATTTCTCTTTAATTCAAGAGGAGAAGGAGTAATCAAATGAGATGCAAAAATTCAATTTGCAATCTCATTTGTGCATGATAAAGTGTCTAAAATCTTTGGATTAAGATGGCTATGACTCCTAAATTTTAGTTGAATTTTGGCTCACTAATATTTCTTGTAACTTCTTGTTTCATTATGTTGAATTATGTTTAAGTTACTACTTTGGAAATTTCAATTCTTTAGAAAGTGTTTAATGCAATTTTAGCTTGATCACTTAAAACTCGATTTCAAGATCCAAAATGTTTCTTTTTAAAGTCTTGACAAATGAACTAAAAAGTAGGAATACACCTTAGTTCATTTGCCAAATCAAAGCCTCCATTTTAAGCAACTTATAATCAAGGCTAATCAATGTTTACAGAGTATGAAATAAGGCGTGACAACTTATTTCGTTGAGTTGTAGTTTTCTATTGATTAATGTATTTTGCAAGGTTTGAAAATCACCTTTTCTCACCGGGGGACTGTGGGAAATTTTATGAACTTATGTTTGGAATAACCAAAGTATAACACATAACTTTTATAAATATTTTTCATAAAAACATGTTAAGAAATATTTTGATCATTCAAACTCAATTTTCTCCTCAAGAATTTGTGTATATTAGTTGTTTATGTTTACTTCTTAGAATGTTAAAATTTCATAAACAAATGTAAAATAGTAAAGTGTTATCAAATAAATTTTATTTGTTGACAAAGAAAGAAACTTTGAATCAAACTGCAATTTAATTCATAAATTGTATCTTTGTGAAAAGGAAAAATACACAGTCATAATGAGTGATCTAATTACTAACGTTTATGTTTTGTCATTTACATTTCTGCAACTAAGATTTACTTTCTGTCATTTAAATTCTGCAACTAAAAATTTATTGCTTTATTTATTTATTCTCTATTCTTTATCAACCTTCCATAAGGAAGTAGTTTTGTTAATAAAAGGAAATGAAAATAAATATCACTCATTATCACTTGTGTTAATTTGACAAATTCATACCAATAAACCGGTGTTGGAATTTATTCCACAAAACCGAGATGGTATGAAGTTGTTAATAATTCCATAAAGCTAAGTTTTTGATCAAATCGAATATTCTTGAAACCATTATACCAGTGTTAAAAATTCTTTCCAAAAGCCGAGATGGCGAGCAAAGAATAAACCAGTCACTAAATAAATCAATCGAAACCTGCCTCACGCTAAAAAACTCTTTCAACAGTCACCAACAATTATCCACGGGCCAACCAAACAATTGGATATTTGAGCAATGTTATGCCAAAACATTTTCTTTTTTTCAAGCTGGTTATATGCATAAAGTATTGTTAGCCAACAATTGAAGGTGTTGTCTACACTATCCACACGAAGGTGCATTATTGGATCTGTAGATAGGATGAGATTTACCTCTAGTGTTCCAGAGTCCCATAGGCACAATATTCTTCCATTATCATGATTTGTGTAATTATCCATATAATTCCAGTGCTTAGCAAAGGCTCTTCTTACCTTATTAGCATTGTTACTTTTAACTCGAGTTTCTTGTAGTAGGGCATATATACATCCAAGGACTTGAGACGGGAGCAAATCTCTTAATGCCTTGCCACTTTATTTAGTCCCCTGACGTTCCATGATACAATCATGGATCCTTCTCATTTTCCCTTGCTGAATTATCTCCAGTTCTTATGGGGGCATACTCATTATGGCATTGTAACTCAAAAGTTACCTTAGCAGCCATAGGTCGAGGAGATTTGTCTTTGTCTTTCCTCCCAATGCCAATTGTAATTCAAGGTTGGTCTTGAGGACTCTAATTAGTACCCACTTTTCTACTATCATCTTCCTTAGCATTAACAAAATTTGTAGTTGTCTTTTTTCTCCAGATTGACTACTTTGGTTTCGTTGTAGATCTTGTTTTCTTCTGTAGCTTCTTTGTACAATCATGCCCATGTATTAGGCATTGGTCACAATATTTGGGTTTCCATTCATATTCAATCATCTGTTCAATCTTTCTTCCAAGATGATCTTTGATCATAATGCTCTCTTTTAGTTTGGAAGTGACATCTACCTTAACTAGAACTCTAGCATAAGTCACTCTAAGTTTTTTCTATGTGAATTCATCTATAACAACTGGTTTATCGATAGAACTAGCAATTTTAGAAATTCTTTTCTCTCCCCATAGGTGCAATGGCAAATGTGGTAGTTTAATCCAAATGGGCAAGAATCTAAGTAAGTCTTCCTTTAGTTCAAAGTCAAGTGTCCATCGCCTTAGATACATAGGGAATCCATAAATGGAATAGGGTCCTTTTGCTAGAACCTCATCTATATCTTGTCCAAATTTGAAGCGAATCAGAAAGTACCCATTTTACTACAAATCTGGAAGAGCAAAAGTGTCCATCGCCTTCATTTATGTTGCCACATCGTCCTCCTCTATTTTTATTTCTATCTCACCATCAATGATATTTGGAGGTACAAATCCAATTGAAAGGCCTCTATCGAGACTTTTGTTACCCTTGATTATATCGGAACATGGTTGTTGGGGCTTTTTTCGTTGTTCTTCCATCTGATTGACTTGGGCTTTTTCTCTAACATTATCACTAAAATTGTAGGAATATAACATTTCCTTTCACATTTCTGAAAATGCACTAGCAATTTTAGAAATGCTTTTCTCTCCCTATAGGTACAATGGCAAATGTGGTAGTTTAATCCAGATGGGCACGAATCTAAGTAAGTCTTCCTTTAGTTCAAAGTCAGGTGTCCATCGCCTTAGATACATAGGGAATGTTAGGTATTAGTGGCCTAGGAACACCTAGAAGAGGGGGGTTGAATAGGTGTAGCGGTTATCAATCACGGCTTCTTGAACCAAAACCCAACTGCTAGAAAACAGTCCAGTTAATCGATTAACAACAGGGTTTAATCGATTAACTATTGCACAAAACAAAATGACCAGAAATGCAATTTGCACAGTAATTAAAACAAAAATTGAAGATATATAATACAAATATTTTTACATACAATTATTAAATATTTGGCAGTAAACAAATATCTAACTTTTCAATTACAGATTCAATTTATAATGGCAAGAAACATAAAGAAGATAAAGAACAGTACAAAAATGATTTTTATCCTGGTTCGTTTGTGGTCCACTGCAAACTACATTCAGGCCTCCCCTTCTGGATCAGGGAGATTTTCTTTCTTCACAACATTGAAATATGGATACAAATACCAATTCAATTACAAGCACATAGGACGCTCCCTTCTTGAAATCTAGGATCTCTAAATCCTTGGTTTGACTCTACCATTTGCCTTTGAGACAACCTTTCTCGTGAACTAGCCCTAGCCAAGATTCTTATCCTCAAATCAAGACCTCCTAGCCTTGGTTAAGAACCTCAATCTCTATGGTGAACTCACACCAAGAGACAAATCTAGACTACACAAAAACATGTTAACCATCAAGGTATATTAAGCACAATAATGCTTAAAATATGACAAGATAAAGACTCAAATATTACCCCTTTTACTAACCACTTAAACCATCAAGATTCAAATAAGTTAATCAATATCAGTATACAGATAATTTCTCTCTAACAATATGTGAGCATGTGAGCAAGATAAGAATGGATACAAAATTATGCAAAAACAGTAAGCATATAACAACAATTAAATCAGCATAATCTCTCTTCTCATGCATGCACTCTCTTGAAAAAACACAGTAAAGTACGTAAGCAAAAATGCTCTCTAAACAGCCCTATATAATAGAGTGCAATGCTATGGTTTTCTGAACAATGCCTTGTATTTATAGCAGAGAGAATAGGCGGTTACATTCGTTACAAAATAGTTAAACAGTTAAAACAGATTTCAGTTATAACAAATAACATACTAGTTAATCGATTAAGGTTTCTCTTTAATCGATTAACAGGGCAACAGAATGACACAGAATTCAGTTGATTGTTGAACCATCTTCAAGCTTTGTTAGAACATTGTCTTCATCAAAATATAGGCAAAGACATGCTAGTGCCATCCTTGACACTTTGCACTTTCAATCTCCCCCTTTTTGATGATGACAAACACTTCATCAAAATTTCTTCAAATTGTTGATGGATAAGCTTGATGATGATTTTGTAGAATGGTTGACTAAGGTTGTTTTTCTAAGAACAATGTTAAAGCGTATTGCTTCCTTGTAGGTAAGCAAAGTTATGTACGGAAGCTTGATAGAAAAACCTGCAAAAGACTTTATACAACCTGCAAAATGTATATAACACAACAAGCAACCTTTCTCCCCCTTTTGACATTATCAAAGGGATAAACGTATTCAATTCTAGTCAAAATTTAGGAGAGTTATTATGGTTATGACAGACTGTAATTAATCAATTAAACTTGGGTATGTAACTAATTAACCAGCTGTAAAGAAGCTTGAACAAATTCACAGTTTTACATCATTTAATTGATTAAGTGAAACCGTTAATCGATTAAATTGACAGCAGATAGCCACAGAACAGTTTGAATAGCATGAAAGGTTATGCAGAAGCAAATCAAGCACGAAATGATTAAGCATTTGATATATTTGAGCAGTTTGCAATAGGCATGATCATTCAATATAATCACATATACCAATCATGATCAAGATTCATTTCAAACAAAGTAAAGTGCTATATGCAACATAATTAACAATCAAGTATAAACGTGATAATTCGAAATCATTTCACCACAAAATGTAAAACAGTAGTTCAACAGTAGATATTGAGTTGTTACAATAATAAAAACAGCAATGCAATACAAAACATAAGATCTCAAAAGGAAACATGATCAACAAGGTCCATTAGCTCGGAAGACTAAACTTAGGCTTTAAGGTTTCCTATCTAAGGATGAGATGGATGATTCTGGTTGTCAGGCGTCGACGAACTACAACCACCCTTGATGAAGACACTCAGCTTGTTGAACTCAGCAACCATTCTTCTATTATGAGAATCATTAGTAAACTGAATATAATTCCGCAAGGATTGGTAATGGTTGTCAATGTATGCATTCTGACGTTCCTCAAAATGTTCCAAATCCATATGATATGAATCCTTAAGAGACTGCAAGTGAAGGTCCATCCTATTATTGAGACGTTGTTCCATAGCATCCATATAAGCTTGTCCAAAAGCAGGTTCCTGTGATGCATGTCCTGAAGGCTCCCCCTGAGTTGCAGCAAATGGCTCTTGGTTCATGTCTTGATCATCTTCCCCGGAAGGATCAAGGTTAGCATTGTTGAAGTCCTCTTGATATTGCCAAGTGTTGCCATACTTGTAGATGCCCATCTTGTGAATTAAGCTATCACCAATCAAGTGATCCTTGTATGAGCATTCCATCACTATAGTATTTGAAATATCAATGTGTAGATAGTCAATAACTCGGGATATGAAGATACTATACGGAAGTAGTCTTGATTGAGAGACTAAGACGCTATACATGACCTTTAGAATCTCTTCAGGTCAATTTATCATGATGTTCTCCTTCACAGCAAACATAAACCTCAAATCATTCACAGTAGGTTGAGCATGATTTGTGTTTCTCTAAATCAATATGTAGGCAATCAAGTAGTGTAGGAGTCTGTTTTTACGGACAGTGTCCCAACTTTGGTCAATTCGCCTTGGACATAGAGTTGAGGTCTACGCAAAAACGACTTATACATTTTAACAACATCAAATGAGTTGTCGTTTGCCCAACCACAATCGCTTAAACTAGCACCATAAAAAGCTAAACCACCCACATTCATAAAGATTTCTTCATTAATTTCAAACAACTTTCCAGCTACCATCGACCAATATTTCCCATCTTTATATCTAAAATTCACGTAATACTCCCTAACTAGAGCAGGGTAAATATTACCTTTCAATTCCAAGAAGGGGACAGCCCCTTGAGCTTGCAAGCCATTCGGAAAATCGAAGTTTTCTTCTGCAAGCCAAGTCACATTCACAAACTGGATATACATGGGTTTTCTTCCATGAAATTTCTGCAACCGAGTTTCTTGTAGAATTAATGAGTAGTATGGGTCCCCGCGGTTCTGTCTTGGTTGTGGAGGAGGCACGGTTTTTGGAGCACGCGATGGATGTTGTGCGGTTGTCTTGATTCTTTTTCCATGTCCTCTATCCATAGCAATCAAACACTGAATCGTGATGGAGGTTTAGAGGAAGGTTGAGGGTAACCTAGGGTAAGGTTTTGAATTTGGGGAAAACGAATGCTTGGAAATAGGAGATGAGGAAGACGGTTTATGGAGTGAAAATGTAGTGGGGTGATTTGGTTTAGGGCTAGGATAAAGCTTAAGATGATGTTGGACTTGTTCCTCTGAGATTTGAGAGAAAAGGGGATGAATGGGGTTTCGAAAAATGTCCATAAATACTTCAGTTTCTGATATACTGATGTCGTTAATCGATTAATAACATCTCTTAATCGATTAACCTAAGCTGAGTTTTAAAAGTTTTGGCCCAGGTAATCGATTAATTGAATTACTTAATCGATTAAATGCATTAGTTTCAGCGTTTTGGATGTTTTTAAAAGCATGCATGGATTTCAAACTTAATTGGCTAATTGATTTTAAACTATCACATATATTTAAAGCTTTTAAGCACAGAATCATGGATTATACATACAAAATCATGGATTATACAAGGAATCATAAACATTCAATCATCATTTAAAAAGCATTCAAAGGGGTCATGTAAGTCAATAAAAAAAAAGTATTAATCAATATATTTTTCATCAAGGATTCCTAGTTCTCTTCGAAGAACATAGAAAGTATCTCATGAGAGGGGCTTGGTGAAAAAATCTGCCAATTGTTTAGTTGTTTCAAAAAATTCTAATATACAATCACCTTTTTGAACATGATCATGCAAGAAATGCTGTCTTATTTCAATATGCTTAGTTCTAGAATGCAAGATGGGATTCTTGGAGAGGTTAATGGCACTCGTGTTATCACATTTAATTGGGATCTTTTCTAATATGAGCCCAAATTTCTTAAATTGATGCTTCATCCAAAGGATTTAAGCGCAACACGCGCCAGCGGCAATGTATTCCGCTTCAGCAATGGACAAAGCAACGCACGCTTGCTTTTTGCCGTGCCATGCAACTAGGGAGCTGCCTAATAGGTGACAAGTCCGACAAGTGCTTTTATGATCCAACTTACATCCAGCAAAGTTGGAATCAGAATAACCTACCAAGGATAGGGAGGCATCCCTAGGATACCATAATCCTATATGAAAAGTTCCTTTTAGATATTTCATGATACGTTTTACAGCAATATAATGCGATTCTTTTGGCAAAGCTTGAAACCTAGCACACATGCAAACACTAAACATAATATCGGGATGGCTAGCAGTTAAATACAATAAGGAGCTGATTATCCCACGATATTTGGTTACCTCAATCGCTTTTCCCTTTTCATCTATGTCCAGATAACACGCAGATGCCATAGATGTAGATGCATCCTTACACTGCTCCATGTCGAACTTCTTCAATAATTCCTTGCAATACTTCGACAGATGGATGAAGATGCCACTTTCCATTTATTTGATTTGAAGTCCAAGAAAGAAAGTCAGCTCACCCATCATTGACATCTCAAACTCCCCCTACATCAACTCAGAAAACTCCTTACAAAGGATGTCATTAGTAGATCCAAAGATAATATCATCAACATATATTTGTACGAGTAAAACATGATTATCAAATCTACGGATGAATAGAGTGGTGTCGACCAAACCTCTTTCGAACCCGTTTTCTAGAAGGAACGAACTTAATCTATCGTACCAGGCTCTAGGAGCCTGTTTTAGGCCATAGAGGGCCTTCTTGAGTTTATATACATGGTTCGGGTATTTGAAGTTTTCAAACCCTGATGGTTGGTCTACGTACACCTCCTCTTGAATATATCCATTTAAAAAGGCACTTTTATCATCCATTTGAAAAAGTTTAAAGTTCATGATTAATGCAAATGACAAGAGCATCCTAATGGGCTCAAGTCTGGCTATAAGAGCATAGGTCTCATTATAATCGATGCCCTCCTCCTGGTTGGTTGTAGCCTTTGGCCACTAGGCGAGCCTTATTTCTAATTATTAAGCCAGATTCATCTAGCTTATTATAGAAGACCCACCTGGTGCCAATAACGAGATGATCTTTTGGTTTGGGGACCAAGTCCCACACATTGTTTCGCTCGAACTGGTTTAGCTC
>NC_032013.1:12893812-12894324 GCF_001865875.1 Lupinus angustifolius | reverse complement strand
ACGGGTTACCACTCTCGTAGTTGTATCACCTAGCACCTTATCGAGTGGATGATCTGTTTTAGTTTTCCACGCGATAGGCATTTCCTGATATTGCTCTGTTTCTGCTTGCTCTATTTCTTTTTGGATTTCTTCCATGTCCTGGTATGGTACTTCTTCAAGTGTACCTAAAACATCATCAGAACAGACATTTCTCTTCTCTTTTGGAGAAGATTCGTCAAAATGGACATGAATAGACTCTTCTACTTGCATCGTATATTTATTAAACACACGGAATGCCTTACTATGTAATGAATATCCTAAAAATATGCCCTCGTCAACTTTCGAGTCAAATTTTCGTAAAATTCTTTTTCCATTATTCAAAATAAAACATTTGCAACCGAAAGCATGAAGATGAGCAATATTTGGTTTTCGACCTTTACAAATTTCATAAGGTGTTTTTGAAGAAGTAGGTCTAAGTTGTACTCTATTTATTACATAACATGCTGTGTGAACTGCATCAGCCCAAAAATAAT
>NC_032013.1:12893415-12893712 GCF_001865875.1 Lupinus angustifolius | reverse complement strand
CCAAGCGTAAACACCACTGGGTATCCCATATCTCCTTATATAACAGGAATGAAAGGTATGGCCATAAGTGCCACAATAATGGCATATAGAAACTCTGTTTTTCTTATTTAAGTTTCTATATTGGTGTGTTAGAGGTCTCCTATATGGTCTATTTTTATGGGATGGGGGAACATATCCTAATTCAGTATGGTCACCAACGTTTCTTTTTTTGCTAAACAGAGTGTCTAATTGGTTTTTACTATTTGTGAGTTTTGTGAGTTTTTCATCCAGTTTAAAATTTTTGTTTTTCAAGTCCTC
>NC_032013.1:12892251-12893315 GCF_001865875.1 Lupinus angustifolius | reverse complement strand
ATTTATCTAATTCTTTCTGCAGTTGAATTATTTTTTGTTGGTTTAGCAAAATTATTCTTTTTCTCTCGTTACTTAATTTTGTTAATTTTTTAAGTTCTTCTTGCATCTCAACATAAGCACTATATAATATAAGGGAGAGTCAGAAGAAGAAGATGATGTGTCAGAGTATACCCCATCTGAAGTATCCTTGCTCCCTGATCCGCAAGCCTCATATGATATAGGCATTAAGCACAACTTCGTGGTCTCCTCTTCATCCGAGGTGCTTGATGTTGTTTCTTCCTCCGGTACATCCCAGATGATGTATGCTTTCTTTAACTTGAAGTCCCGGAGAGTGCTCTTCTCTGAATCAACTCTTTTCAGGTAAGTGGGGCACTGATACTTCATGTGTCCTGGCTTACCACATTCATGGCAAGTGAAACGCTCTTTTGTCTTGTCTTTCTTTGTTGATTCACGCGCTTCTTTCTTTTGGAATCGTCTAAGTCCTCCTTTCTTCTTCAAGAAATTTCCAAATTTTCGTACTAGGAGGTTTAGCGTTTCCTCGTCAATGTCTGAATCGAAGTCGTCATTATGTATCTCTTCAATGGGTTGTGATGTTGAAGCTTTGAGAGATATTCCCTTCTTTTTGTGATCGGACTCCTCATGCATTGTCAAACGCCCAAGCTTCATCTCATGCTATTGAAGCTTTCCAAAGAGTGTTGCCAAAGGCATGGAGTCTAGATCCTTGGATTCCATGATTGTTGTTACTTTAGGTTGCCATCTCCTGTCAAGACAACGTCAGACTTTATTAGTGAGCTCTCCTTTGGTGCATCTTATCTAAAACAATAAGATGGTTAATAATGTGAGTGGATAGTTTTGCATATCGCCGATTGATTCACTCGGTAGAATACGAAATAATTCGTATTCGTGAGTTAGCGCGTTTAGCCGGGCGCGCTTGATTTTGCTAGTGCCTTCATGAGTCACTTGTAAAGTGTCCCACATCTCCTTGGCACTTTGACATTGAGACACCCGAAAGAATTCATCGTAGGATAGGGCCGATGTAATGATGTTCTTGGCACGAAGGTTGA
>NC_032013.1:12807379-12892151 GCF_001865875.1 Lupinus angustifolius | reverse complement strand
TAATACAAATATTTTTACGCACAATTATTAAGTATATGACAGTAAACAAATATCCAACTTTTCAATTACAGATTCAATTTATAATGGCAAGAAACATAAAGAAGATAAAGAGAGAAAGAACAGTGCAAAAATGATTTTTATCCTGGTTCATTTGGAGTCCACTGCAAACTACATCCAGGCCTCCCCTTCTGGATCAGTGAGATTTTCTTTCTTCACAATATTGAAATATGGATACAAATACCAATTCAATTACGAGCACATAGGACGCTCCCTTCTTGATATCTAGGATCTCTAAATCCTTGGTTTGACTCTACCCTTCGCCTCTAAGAATACCTTTCTCACGAACTAGCCCAAGCTAAGATTCTTATCCTCAAATCAAGACCTCCTAGCCTTGTGAAGAACCTCAATCTCTATGGTGATCTCACATCAAGAGACAAATCCAGACTACACAAAAACACATTAAACAACAAGGTATACTAAGCACAATAATGCTTCAAATATGACATGATAAAGATTCAAAGATTAACCCTTTTATTAACCGATTCAAATATGACATGATAATCGATTAACTGGAACATTTATGCATATGTTTCAAATGGTAAACTTCTCATATGTTATGCACAATATATATACATGTTTTACCAATTACATTATGCCTAATAGGCACATATAACATGTATGATAGATGCATGAACATACAATTAACTAGATGATATGTCTCATGAATATGATATGACAATTAAGATGGCTTAAGAGACTAGCACCTAGGTTTACCTAACCTATACTCATTTAATACGGCACACATCCCAGACTACTTAGATTATAGACTCAATTTACATCCTAGTCTAGATATGACCAAATGAGCATAAGGCATGTTGATTGTTAAGCCATCTTCAAGCTTTATTAGAACCTTGTCTTCATCAAAACATAGGCAAAAAACATGCTGGTGCTATCCTTGACACTTTTCACTTTCAGGGAAAAGAGAGTAAGACATCTAATGAATATAATTCATTGACGACTGGAATTACACGGAATATCACTTCCAGACTAACACTCAAAATATACACAATATAGATCGCATACATAATGCGCAATGATGAATGATGTTATAACTCAGATCATGAGGATTAATATCCACGATCTCAATGTATGAATGTTATGCTTATTTCATCCATCCTTACACCAATATCCTCCCAATATACTATTCAGAAATAACCAAGAGTACAGGTCCCATAACAAGCCAATTTGAACGCACCAAAAATAAATTATTCTTCGCAAGGATATATGATCGACCAGTTTCGAAGAACTGTCCATTTCAACATGTTGTCGTATAAAACACTTTCTGGGCGTCCCTCTCATTGATCCTGATTGCAAAGAGTGGTTGTCAGAGATCGTCTAGATTATGCTGTGAGAACTGTCCGATCCAACATAATACTTCATCCAGGAATACAACGGACTCGTCTCACCTAGACTCTCCCTCAATATCCCGAGGCTCGTTCGTCTCCCATAAATTTCCTCTTCATTGCTTCATTATTCATAATGAGTGTGCACACTAACCGAAGTTAGCCAATTAAATCTTTTAATTAGTCTTTTATATTGATCGGCCCATCCTAAGATATCTCCCAAATGAATGTTTCATGTGGGACCTGATCTTATGTTATCACGTAATAGAGGAATAACATCCCTACCACTACGAACTACCATTGAATTACCCTGGATGGCTACATGGCCAAGCCTCTTACGGTCAGACAACCTCGCTGTGTGGTATCATGTAATCCTTTTTAGGCATCACCTTGCTCACGACATCATTTTCGGAATCCTTGCCCGCATAAGGCGCAACAACAAAGGTAACAATATAAGTTTATTGGTTTGGGCATCGGGATCCTCTTTCAAACCATGATTTCTCCTAATTATTAAATATACTTATCACCTAAACTAGGGTAATTTTCTAAGAAATCAATCAGTAAAAAATAATCACATTATGGTCTATATCTCGGTTGGGTGAGAGACTGTTGCTCAAGCGTTAATTTCATCAAAACTAACTCAATTTCTAGCATGGTTCTCGCTCAAGTGAGGAGACTGTCGCTCAAGCTAAAAATCCAACAAAAACTGGTCAAAATCACCCTCTAGGTCTCGCCCAAGCGAGGTACTGTCGCTTGGGAGCCCAGAACTACCCAGAACAGGTTAAACGTGTGCCTGGCCCTCGCCCAAGCGAGGCTAGCTCTCCTAGGAATGGGTAGTCCAATTGCCAGGATTATTTCCTTGCCCTTTTGGGCTACCGGATCGAAAATCTCCGTTGTTTTCGATCCCTTCGTGTTTTAGTATCTCGAGTGGTGTTCCTTCATGGATAACAACCACAATACTTGATATTTTAATCTATACTAGGGCATATAGCTTAAGAAAACATCCGTACTTAATCCAGGCACACAATCATTTGGTTAAGTACGGGTTTCTAAAACAAAAACAAATATAACTCCCAACTTTTGAGGTAGTTTGGAGATCTGGGTGTCATATTCGAACACCACTATATTAAGATGTATTCTCCCCCACCTTGGATTGTAGTGCGGTTGATCTCCTTTACGTGAATTCATAGGTTATCCGACTTCAAACTCTTCGAAACTAAATACATAAAACTCAATCAGTGATTTGCAAGTTAAAACGTTTGACTACTAATTCTAAGGTAAAGTCATCATTTTAATCCATTCTAAGAACATCCGAGACTTTCATTCATCCGCTCCAAGATTTATATTCTTGAACCATCATTTATCCTTGAAAGTGTCATTCATGATTCCTATCATGTTCAAGATCATTTCAACACCTTTTTATAGGGATTGATCTCATGATCAAAACGACATTTTAAATCAAACATCCTTGATTTCATCATCATCTCATTTCATCAAAATCCACACATGCATATATTTTAAACACAAAAACATCCCTATGAAGAACAATATTTCATATTTTCAAAACAATGATTTCTAAATTCACAAAAACCCGTTTATCGATTTATTGGATAAAACTAGAGTTATGAAGATTATTCGAAAATTTCGATGGTTGAAAACGTTCATAACATGCGTATAAACATCATACTAAAATTTTTGAAACAACTAATGGTTAGATTTCTAAGATATAAGGAACAAATAACTTACCTTGGAGTTCTTGAGAAAAATCTAAATGAAAAAGAGAGAAATGAAATGAAGAGTCAAGGGTTCTCCAAGTTAAATGACTCTTTTAAGGTGCAATGAATCAGATTTTGGAGAGGAAAGCCAAGGATTCTCTAACTATAGTGACTCTTTTAAAAGGAATTGATTCAGATTTAGGAAGGCAAGCCAAGGGTTTCCAAGAGTAAATGGTGAAAGGGTAGATGAAGGGTTTAAGGGGTTTAGTGTAAAAGATGAGTCTTTTTGCTTGCTTGCTCAAGATGAGGAAAGCCAAGGATTCTCTAACTATAGTGACTCTGTTTTTTTTTTGCTTGCTTGCTCAAGATGTTTCACTCGTGAAAGTGAAGTGACTACTTCGGTGAAACATTTGCAATGAGACCATGCCCGAGTATTGTCGGCTAATACTCGTTTGGATATTAAAATCTTTTGATTACAGTTAGAATTTTGGAATGCCGAATTCAGAGTGAAAAAATATTTAGAAATGTGTCACAGACAAATTTATGTCTATTCTAAGTCAAAATAACATTTCTATGTCAATGGCGCAATTGGAATTCAACTCCGAGCTACGGAACTCAAAAATACTTTATTAGGCCGAATTCGGACAAATTTGGACCCGATAGTAGTCCAAAGAATTTCCGTCATAGAAAATTATGAAACTTTTCCACAAAATAGGAATTCACAAAACAAGACTAACACTCAACTATGGCTTAGCCAAAATCATTACCGATTAATTTGTAAAATTATTGTTTATGAAAATAAATAATTAATAAAATACATCGAATTTTCACGGTGTTACAATCCTTTCCCACTTATAAGATTTTGATCCTCGAAAATTAAATGTACTTCTTAAGAAAACGGATAGGGATGGGATTCTCTTATGGCCTCCTCGACCTCCTAAGTCACATCTTTTCCGTTTGCTTGACTCTAGATCACCTTAACTAGAATAACCTCTTTGCCTCGCAACGCCTTCACACTTTGATCAACAATCCTCAAGGGCATAGTTTCGAAAGTGAGATTATCCCTTAACTGCATTGAATCGGGTTCAATGATATGTGACGTGTCACTAATGTGTTTTTTGCATTGGGATACATGGAAGACATTATGTAGGCTCGATAATAAAGGTGGCAAGGGTATTTGGTAAGCTATTGGTCTGACTTTTCTAAGGATTTGGTATGGTCCTAAGAATTTAGTGGTAAGTTTATGGGCTTTAAGCACTCTGCAATTGCCAGTTTTTGAAACCACTCTCATGAAGACATGATGTCCTTCCTCAAAACTCAGAGGGATCCTCCTTTTATCATAGTAGCTCTTCTGCCTACTCTGAGCTGCCTTCATGTTCTCCCTTATCATTCTTATCTTTTCCGTCGTCTGCTGAACCACATCAGGTCCTAGTATCAGATTCTCCCCTACTTCAAACCAATACAACAGTGTTCTACACTTCCTGCCGTAAAGAGCTTCATACAGCGTCATGTCAATACTCGAATGAAAGCTATTATTTTAGGTGAACTTTATCAGATGTAGATAGTCCGCCCAACTTCTAGAGTCTTCCAACATACATGCTCTCAGAAAGTCTTCCAAAGATTGGATAGTCCGTTCAGATTGACCATCCATCTACGGGTGGTACGCTGAACTCATACTCAGTTTAGTACCTAATGCTGTTTGTAAACCACTCCACAACTTCAAAGTGAAACGTGAGTCTCTATCTGAGATGATATTTGTAGGAATACCATGTAATTAGACAATTTCTTTGATGTATAACTCTGCTAGCCTTTCCAAGGAGTATATCATAATGATGGGTAAAAAGTGAGTTGTCTTCGTCAAACGATCCACTATCACCCAAACTACATCATAACCCTTTTGAGTTCGAGGAAATCCGCTCACAAAATCCATTGCAATTCTATCCCATTTCCAAATGGGGATACCCAAAGGTTGGAGTTCTCCTTCGAGTCGCCTGTGCTCGATCTTTTTCTTCTGACATGTTATGCAACGTGAGACATACTCTACTACTTCTCTCTTCATACTGGACCACCAGAACATCTTCTTCAAGTCTTGATACATCTTGGTTGTTCCAGGATGAATACTTAGTTTGCTCTTATGGGCTTCGTCCAAGATTACCATTTTCCACACAGGGTCACTTGGCACATATACTCGGTTCTTGCATCACAACACTCCATCGGTTCCTTCTTGAAATTCCAGGGCTATTCCTTCAGCCAACAAGATTCTCTTCTCTCGCAGTTCTGGATCGGAACATTGCAAACCTTTTAGTTGTTCTAGAAAGTCATTCGTTACTGTAAGCATACCTAACATCAAACTCTTAGGTTTTACTTGCACCACGAGGCTTAAATTCCTAAAATCCTCAATCAATTACATCTCCGTGACCATCATGGTTGACATATGCAGAGACTTTCAACTCAAGGCATCAACCACCACATTGGCCTTCCCAGGGTGGTACTGAAGATCAAAGTCATAGTCCTTGAGGAATTCAATCCACTGTCTCTTCCTCCTGTTCAGTTCCTTTTCGTCGAACAGATACTTCAAGCTTTTGTGATCATTGAAGACTTCAAATCTTACTCCATAGAGGTGATGTCTCTAGATTTTGAGAGAAAATATGATCGCAGCCAATTCCAAGTCGTGCGTCGGATAATTCTACTCATGTGTCTTTAATTGTCTTGAAGCATAAGCTACCACATTTTTCTGTTGCATCAACATGCAACCTAGGCCTTGTTTAGACGCATAACGGTACACGTCGTAGTTCCCTTTCAGGTCTGTTAGAATTAACACATGTGTTGTAGTCAATCTTTTCTTCAATTCGTGAAAGTTTTCTTCACACATTGTCGTCTAGACGAAAGTCTTGTCTTTCCTCGTTAAAGTAGTCAGTAGCAACGCCAACTTCAAAAATCCTTCAATAAACTTCTGATAGTATCCCGCAAAACTGAGGAAACTTCTAATCTCCATTACGGATTTTGGAGAGTTCCATTCCATCACCGTTCCTACTTTAACATGGTCTACCACAATTCCTTCACTTGATATCACATGTCAGAGAAAATTTATCGATTCTAACAAAAAAATCACACTTTGACAGCTTAGCATAGAGTTGGTTGTCTTTCAAAATCTGCAACACTCTTCGCAGATGCTTCGCATATTCCTCTTGATTCTTAGAATAAATAAGGATATCATTGAGAAATACAACCACAAATGTGGTGAGGTATGGATGAAAAATATGATTCATGTAATCCGTGAACACTGCAGGAGCATTGGTTACACCAAATGGCATCACGGGATATTCATAATGAACATATCGCGTCCGAAAAGCAATTTTTGGAATATCCTTTGTCTTCACGCGTATTTGGTGGTATCCTAACCAAAGATCAATCTTGGAAAAATGGTAGCTCATCTTAGTTAATCCAATAAGTCGTCAATTCTTAGCAATGGGTACTTATTCTTGATGGTGACTTTGTTCAACTATTGGTAGTCAGTACACAGCCGCATACTGCCATCCTTCTTCTTCAAAAATAACACCGAAGCACCCCATGATGAAAAACTAGGTCTGACAAACTGTTTCTGTAGCAAGTCTTCCAATTGCTTTTTCAACTCCATTAACTCCAATGGTTTCATCCTATAGGGAGCTATAGAGATTGGTCCAGTTCCAAGAACTAGATCGATAACAAACTCTATCTCCTGTACCGGGGGTAAATCAATAATATCATCCAGGAAAACTTCGGAGAAATCCCTGACCACTGGTAGGTTCTGAATCTCATCTCCATTTTTCTTTTCCAATGATGTCAGTAACATAAATACTTGAGCTCCATCCTTCAAGAGTTTCTTCATTTGATTGGGAGTGGTGCTTTTGGTTTCATAACAGGATTCAAGAGGTTCTTAGGATCGCTAAAGATTATTGTCTTGCTAAAGTAGTTTAGAAGGACATGGTTGTTAGACAGCCAGTCCATCCCTAAGATGATATTTAATTGGGATAAAGGTAGACATATCAGGTCTACTGTAAAGGTTTGTTCATCTAAAGTTATAGGACATTCAGAGCACGTAGTTGACACTATGACGGGTTCATTAGTGTGTGTGGATACAATTAGGTCATAGGGTAAGGATACTATAGGCAATGCTAATCAGTTGACAATATCATTAGATATGAAAGAATGAGTCGCACTCGAATCAAATAGCACAAATAAGGAAATCTTATTAATACGACACGTATCTTGTATGAGGTCCTTATTGCCCTTAATCTCAGCTTCGCTCATGGTGAACATACTTCCTTTGGCCTTAGGTCTTGCCGCTTGAACAATATTCACTTCTTCCCTTTTCAGTTTAGGGAACATCGGCTTGATGCATCCAGGCTAGTTGTAGTGATAGCATACGGGGCAGTTGACACTGAAGTGTTTTTCTTTGCACTTCGAACACGAGGGTGGTGTTTTGTGGTTAGAGTTCCCAAACGGTAAACTCATTTTGTTGTTGTTATTGTTGTTGTGTCATAGTTGTTACTGTTGTTCCCTTGTCGGAAGCCTCTATTGTCGTAAGACTTGAAATTTCTCTATTGATGAAACATAGGGTTTCTGGTTTTGGTTGAATGACTTCCCCTTCCATGTCCTTTCCCGAAATTCCTTTGGGGACCATAGGAATTTCCGAGTGGTATGAAACGTTTCAGAGCCGCATTCCTTGCCTTCACGCTTTCCTCATAAAGCCAACACTGATTAACCAAATTCTGTCTGAGTTCATCCTCAAACTTGGCACATTTGGACCTTTTTTTTCCCACTTGATTGTAGTGTGAGGCATACCTCGCCAAATCTTCAAATTTGGCAGCATACTCCGTAACTGTCATGCTTCCCTGCTACAGACGCAGGATTAACTCCATCTCTTTCTTGGTCTTCATATCCGCTGGAAAGTACTTCTGCAGGAATCTATCCTTGGAGGTTGTTCATGCTCCATCTAACGTCTGGAAAATTCCCACTAGTTCACAGCTTCCTTAGTCAGCATATAGGTCGCATAGATGACCTTATACTCCTTAATGCATATAAGTGTCTAAAAGATCCTTTCCAACTCTTGGATCCAATCATTTGCAGCATCTAGTGCATAACCTCCTTCAAACTTTAGGGGTTGACGATCACATAATTCGTCCAAGTCCTTATATTGAGCCGGTCCTTGGTTAGGTTGGGATTGTTGTTGATTCAGCTGATGTAAATTTGCATTCACATTCTGAATCACTACAGCCATGTAGCCTAGGTTAGCATCTCCACGTCCAACAATCTTAAATCTGTGAACATTAGACGTGCATGAGATACTTCTCCTACTGAAATTATCTATGGGTTGTATTCTCAATCAAATAATTCAAGCAAACACTAAGCACACCAAATCACACAAGAAATCATGTGAGGTCATGCCCAAGGCCGAATAGAAAAGAACCGCTCTAATACCATGTTGTAACGCACGAAAAATTATTCCAACTATATTGTCCAAAAATGGGTAAAAATATTTTTTGTGTAATATAAAACTCCTTCATTTACATTACATTCATTTTCTGAACATCACTTAAGTAATCTAAAATGTGGAGAACACAACAATAGTTACCAAGTGGTAACCGAAAGCCACTTAATATATATCATGGAA
Source organism: Lupinus angustifolius (assembly GCF_001865875.1). NCBI lineage: Eukaryota > Viridiplantae > Streptophyta > Magnoliopsida > Fabales > Fabaceae > Lupinus > Lupinus angustifolius. The sequence goes on along the minus strand of NC_032013.1, from coordinate 12,883,380 downwards.
TAATTCTTTATTGAAAACAACTAAAAACATTTATACAAAAGCACAACGGAATACATGCTGGTACAAATTGAAAATATATACAATAGTCTGGTTTATTCAAAACATCCAAAATACCCCACACAGATACCCGCCTCAAGGGAAACTAGAAATAGAAATTACCACTAGTGACTAGCTCCAGTGTTAGCGGGTGTGCTAGGACACTCACTAGGGTCCTCCTCCATCTCAAAATAGGAGGAGAGATCCACCACCTCAATGGAGTCCTCTATATAGACTAACTCTACACAGTCTTCCTCTTTGGCTTCCAGCTCCTCCTCATCCAGGTCATTGGATGAACCCTGTGGCTTACTTCCCACTCTCGCATCTGCCTAAAGATTGGGCAACATCCGTCTAGTAGCTCTCTTTCCTGGTAGGGAATTGGGCACATCGTCTCTACTCCATCTCCTAGTAGATGGTCCAACAGTAGTGGGTCCATGAGGAATCACAGACTTAATGGATGGTGCAGTAGGTGCAAATCTATGAGCAGGTAAGGTGAAAGAAGCCTCCATGTTCGCATGTTGGGAAAGGAAGCATATTGTAGAGCCATCACAAACCATCTCCAACTCTAAGGCATAAGAGCCTGTGTAGGTGTATTGATGTCCATCACTGCTCCAGGTCCCCTCTTGGGACATCGAGAATCGGTAGCTTCAAATCCTCATGGTATGGTCCATCTAAACGAGAACACGAACTGAAGACAAGCAGAAAGAAAAGAAAAGAAAAGAGAGTAAGACATGAATAATATACACAATATAGATCACGTACATAATGCACAATGATGAATGATATTATAACTCGGATCATGAGGACCAATATCCATGATCTAAATGTATGAATTTTATGCTTATTTCATCCATCCTTACACCAATATCCTCCCAATATACTAATTCAAAAATAACCAAGAGTACAGGTCCCATAACAAGCTGATTTGAACACACCAAAAATAATTATTCCTCGCAAGGATATATGATCGAACAATTTCAAAGAACTTTCCATTTCATGATGATATCGTATCAAACAATTTCTGGGCATCCCTCTCATTGATCCTGATTGCAAAGAAGGTTGTCAGAGATCGTCTAGTTTGCGTTGTCTGGTCCAGCTGAATACCTCATCAAGGAATACAAGGGACTCGTCTCACCTAGACTCTCCCTCAAGTCTTTGCTGATGAATCACCGCCATCGCCGTCCTTCTTAACATCGCGGGGCTCATTTGTCTCTAGTAAATTTCCTCTCCACTACTTCATTACTCATAATGAGTATGCACACTAATCAAAGTTAGCGATTAAATCTTTTAATTAGTATTTTATATCGATCGACCCATCCTAAGCCATCTCACAAAGGAATGCTTTTTGTGGGACCTGATCTTACGTTATCACGTAATAGAGGAATAACATCCCTACCACTACGAACCATCGTTGAATTACCCTGGACGGCTACATGGCCAAGCCTCTTACAGTTAGACGACCTTGTTTTGTGGTATCATGTAATCCTTTTTAGGCATCGCCTTGCTCACAACATCATCGTCAGAATCCTGGCCCGCATAAGGCGCAAGAACAAAAGTAATAGTATAAGTTTGTTGGTTTGGGCATCGAGCTCCTCGTTCGAGCCACGATTTCTCCTAATTATTAAATATACTTCTCACCTAAGCTATGGTTATTGCCTAATTAATCAATCAGTCAAAAACAATCACATTATGGTCTGTATCTCACTCGGGCGAGAGACTGCCGCTCAAGCGTTAATTTCATCAAAACAGACTCAACTTCCTGCATGGTTCTCGCTCAAGCTAAGAATCCACCAAAAACTAGTCAAAATCACCCTTTGGGTCTCGCCCGGGCGAGGTACTGTCGCTCAGGCGCCTAGAACTGCCCAGAACAGGCCAAACGTCTGCATGGCCCTCCACCAGGCAAGAACCACTCACCCAAGCGAGGTTGCCTCGCCATGCAACAATTGGGGGCCTCATCCACTACTTCTCCCTCGCCCAAGAGAGGCTGGCTCGCCCAGGCAAGGGTAGTCCAATTGCCAGGACTTTTTCCTCGCCCTTTTGGGCTACCGGATCAAAAATCTACGTTGTTTTTTATCCCTACGCGTTTTAGTTTCTTGAGTGGTGTTCCTTCATGGATAACAACCAGAATACTTCATATTTTAATCTATCCTATGGCATATAGCTTAATAAATCATCCGTACTTTATCCAGACATGCAATCATTTGGCTAAGTATGGGTTTCTAAAACAAAAACAAATATAACTCCCAACTTTTGATGTAGTTGGGAGATCCGAGTGTTATATTCCCCACCTTGGGTTGTAGCGCGGTTGATCTCCTTTACGTGAATGTGTAGGTTGTCCGACTTCAAATGCTTCGAAACTAAATACAGAAAACTCAATCAGTGATTTGCGAGTTAAATCGTTTACTTGCTAACTCTAAGGTAAATACATCATTTTAATCCATTCTAAGAACATCCGAGACTTTCATCCATCCGGTCCAAGATCCATATTCTTGAACCATCATTTATCAACGAAAGTCTCGTTCATGATTCCTATCATGTTCATGATCATTTCAACACCTTTTTACAAGGATTGATCTCATGATCAAAACGACATTTTAAATCAAACATCCTTGATTTTATCATCATCTCTTTTCATCAAAATCCACACATGCATATATTTTAAACACTAAAACAGCCCCATGAACAACAAAATTTCATGATTTTAAAACAACGATTTCTAAATTCACAAAAACCTAATTTTCAATTATTGGATAAAACAAGAGTTAGGAAGATTATTCGAAAATTTTGACGGTTGAAAATGTTCGTAACATGCGTATAAACGTCATACTAAAATCTTGTAAAAAACTAACGATTAGATTTCTATGAGATTAGGAACAAAGAACTAAGAACCTACCTTGGAGTTCTTAAGAAAAATCCGAATGAAGAACAGAGAAATGAAATGAAGAGTAAAGGGTTCTCCAAGTTAAATGACTCTTTTAAGGTGCAATGAATCAGATTTTGGAGAGGAAAGCCAAGGGTTCTCTAACTAGAGTGGCTCTTTAATAAGGAATTGAATCAAATTTAGGGAGGCAAGCCAAAGGTTTCCAAGAGTAAATGGTGAAAGGGTAGATGAAGGGTTTAAGGGGTTTAGTGTAAAAGATGAGTATTTTTTTGCTTGCTTGCCCAACAAATTTCACTCGTGAAAGTGAAGTGACTTCTTTGGCGAAACATTCGCAGTGAGACCATTCCTGGGTATTGTCGGCTAATACTCGTTTGGATATTAAAATCTTCTGATTACGGTTAGAATTTTGGAATGCCGAATTCGGAGTGGAAAAATATTTAGAAATGTGTCACAGTCAACTTTATGTCTATCTTGAATCGAAATAATATTTCGAAACCAATGACGCAATCGGAATTCGACTCCGAGCTACGGAACTCAAATACACGTTATTGGGCCGACAGCAGTCCAAAAAATTTCTGTCACCGAAAATTATGAACATTTACCAAAAAATAGGAATTCAGAAAACAATACTAATAGTCAACTACGGCTTAGCCTAAATCCTGTCCGATTAATTTCTAAAATTATTTTTTGTTAAAATAAATAATTAATAAAATACATCGAATTTTCACGGTGTTACACTTATCTTCACCTTTGTCCTAGTCTAATACATGGATTTTTGGAGTTCTGGATCCAACACATTTGTGGTCCCAACCAAGGTCCCACCATTTTCTTTCTCCTTCAACTCGTCTGCTTTATTCTTCCATAGTGCATTTGATAGACCTTATCCAGTCAACATGTCATTCACCCTCATTTTTCATAATCTAGCGTTTCGGATAAGAGTCATCTACCAATTGATTCTGATATCAATTGTTGATTAAGCAGAAGTGAACGTTGCACAATGTTTGTCACAAACAATCAAGTAAAGGGTATAAAAGTAAATATAGGAAAAGAAGACAAAATAATTTGTTAACAGAGTTTGGCCAATTTGTTCATATGTCCTCGATAGATCGACCAATTCATGCTAAAGTCCTTGGGAGTGTTGAGTGTGTTACAAGCTGTAGCATATCCATAGGCCTAAGGCACAAAAAATGTTTCTAATTGATGCTTTATGCTTATAATTGGTGCATAATATTCTAATATTAGGAACTTGAGCTTAATATATAACATTGGTTTCTCTCTTCTATTCCAATAATAGGCACCAACAAGATGTTGCTTTAGTAGTGTAAGACCTCACTAGATCCTCATATAGGACAAAAGGTCAAAGATTCGATTCCTTGGAGCGACATTTGTTGAGAGAGACAAACACATACCTCAAAAGAGATTAGTTCCTTACCCATTGGGTGAGTGGATACCCTTGGGTAGAGGTGACAAAATTATCCACAATCCAAAATTATCAAAATCCAAGAAAACTGAATCTAGCCAAATTCATCCATTGCAACTAATAGATATAATCAAATAAATAATTTTAGTAACGTGTGAATTTGAATTCATATGTTATATCAAATGGATACACATGAATATATTTTTTTGGATGTATATCCAATCCATCCAAAAAACAAACGTTCATATAAACAAGGTTATTTGTTTTTAACTTCATTCCCTATCTTAACTTTCACTTTTCTTGTAATGCTTATAAATTTCACTTTGATTTTTTTTATTAAATTGAGATCAATTTTAGTAAATGTGGATGTGATTAATATTAAATGTTTGTTCTTAAATATATAGAATATGTAAATATATGTCAAAAAAATTACTTGTAGAACCTTAAAAGTCATATACTTATAGATTATTGCAAAAAAAATATAACTTTTTTCAAAGTTCAAAAAATAATTTTTCTAAAAGGTGTTTGTTAAAAAAAATAAAACTCTTTTTTTAATGCTTTATTGAAATAGTTTTTTTAAAGAATAAGTTTCAAAAGTGTTTTCAATTTTAATTAAAAAAATCAAATGAATTAAATATTCATTTACTGATCAATTAAAATATACTCATTGATGAATTGGATGGATTAGAATTCATCCAATAAATTTGAATTTAGATGAGTTATATGGTTTAAAATATGATTTAAATGAATTTACATAGATTGATATATGATTTTTCATCCATCTATCTAAATCCATATGTTTATCACATAAACTCATAGTTATATAACAACTAGACAATATAAAACTTCATACAATAATATATTTCAATATCCCAACAAAATCTAAAAAGTTTGAAACACCACGTAGACTTGCTCAAAAGAAAAATGAGACCAATTCAAATTTATCAGTTAGTCATTATGTCTTGAAGAAATAAATATGTTAATTGAAGGTTCAATCGGATCAAGTAATTGCAAGTGTAATATATAGATTTTCAGTATCCAAAATTCATTGTGAACACATTATATGAAAATCATGTATAGATATTGAAGTACTGTGTATAAAGGTATATATTAAATGTAATTTATTGAACAAAATTTGTATCATTCATGCTGTACAATGATTAGATATAGAGCAGGTTATATACAATGAAATTTGTTTACAAAACACCAGGCCTTAGTGATGATAAACAATGTAATTTATGGAAATTATGTTTAAATTACATTCATGCTCTCACATCCCTTCCTATTTAAAACATCACATTCCTATCAGATAGCAAAATTTTTTTTTTTGATGACATATAATTTTAGGGAAAATTTACACAAGTGTAGTTTGACTACTTTACATATTTAGTGTAACTTTTTGGTTTATTATCAAGAGGAGGGATCCACTTACTCCAATAGTAAATTTTTCCTAGCCATCAATTATAGGGAAATCAAATGATTTTAATTAGTGAGTAGATCTAAACTATTATATGTTCATAGAATTGATGGCTAGGATGAGAAGTAAATTTAAAAAACTTGTTCTTGGAGTAGGTGATTCCTCACACTATTATCAATATAGTACACTTTTACAAAAATCGTGTTTCATATACACGACTTTTAGACAAAGTCGTGATTGACATACACGAGTTTGGAGACTGATGTTAGTTTTTTAAAACTTGTGGACACATTCCACGATTTTACTTTTTTTTTTAATTTTATTTTTAAAGTCGTGTTCTATAAACACAATTTTCGTCGTATATTAATGCAATCTAACTATATTGTATTAGAGTCTTTTTACAAATAATATATGTCAAAGTTATTAAAAACAAAAAATAAACAATGGGTGAGTGGTGAACCTTTTACGTTCTACCTTACTATGTAAAACAATAAGCACTAAATCAATGAGTACAGTTGTTATTATTAATGTACAATAAAAATCATATTTATGAAACACGACTTTAAAAAATAAATATAAAAATAAGTAAAATCGTGAACCGTGTCCACGAGTTTTAAAAAGTAACATCAGTCTCCAAACTCGTATATGTCATTTACAACTTTGTCTAAAAGGCGTGCATATGAAATATGATTTTTGTAAAAATGCACTATATTAGTAATAAACCAAAAAGTTACGCCAAAGGAGTAATAAAGTAGTCAAACTATAATTCTGGTGTAAATTTTCCATAATTTTAGTATGTTTGTCCAAATTACATTGCCGTTTTTCGATAAACTCGTGTATATCTCTATTGGCCATAGGGATGACACACAAGTTTAATGTATAAAATAGTATAAAAATTCAAAGAGATCGAAATATTATGTCTAATTTTTGGTGGAACGTAAATTGATTTCTCTTTTCAATATTTTTATTTAAATTCTTTTGATTTAGTTTTATAAATTCTTTTACTGTTGTATTGTATACTAATGTGGGAGCTCTCTGTTAACCCATTTTAAAATTAGTAGTATGAGAATGTCCAAAAGTAATATATAGAGGGATCAGACAACTCATTTTACTATTACTACAAAAAAATGATACTCAATGTAATGTATGTATATATACATACATATATAGGGAGTGAGTCAGATAAAAAAATTCTCATTTAAAAATTGTGATATGTAATAGATTATTGAAACTTATTTGAATAATCAAGATTAAAAGATATACATGTTTCTAACTTTTTTAAGTGATAATATTATTAATAATTAATCTTTAATCATAATCATTCATGTATGGTTGTAAAGCTCGATTTTAATTTTCATACTAGAGAACAATTCTCATTTGAGTCACTCACAATAAATATATATATTATGCATATATATAAATTATTAATTATAGTTTCATTAAATCTTATTAGAAGTGAGTGTACTTTTCTCAAATTATATTTTTCAAATTTAGTTGATAAAGTATTTCATAAAAAATATACCCCAACACTAAAAAAAAGTAGTTATAAGGAGTAAACCGGTAAGGTTGCTTTGAATAAAATATTTGAAATATTCATGAAGGTTATTCAACATTCAATCTTCACATTTATAGATTTTTAATCCTCAAGTCTTTCATTAAATATGAGTATCTGACATTTTTGAGATGCTCATGGATGTCAAAACATTTACTTATCAAATATCAATCATTGGTATATGCATGAATGTGATGCATGGATAAATTTCATTCCATTTTTTTATTTCAATATTTATTTTGAATATAATGGGTTCCAAGGAAATGATTGATTATTTAAATATAGCATTGAAAAAAAATAAGGGATTAAAAGGAGAAGGAAATTGAAGTCATTTCACATAAAAACTGAAATTTAATATCTATAAATTATCAATATAAATTTTATAATTCATTGAGAACATTTTTCATATATTATTTTTTATTTAAAAGTCAATAATAATTAACATATAAAAATAATTATAAATAATATATCAAAAGTGTAAAAAAAACTCTTATATTATCACTGTTTTAAAATCTAACATTCTCACTAAAATGGTGGGAATATAACATTTACTTCCGCATTTCTAACATATTCTTTTCCTCCAAAACTTCTAAATAAGCATAAATATCACACATTAGTCTATGAGATAATAAAATAATGTTTCTTGCATGTATTTTTTTTTTTACTTTTCCGAAAGCTACTACCAAGTTACTTGTGCATTCGTATGAGGCGATATTTTTGCCCACATAATTAAGAATACATATTGTATGTGCATTTCCATGATTAACAATACACATGTTACTCGTGTATCTGCTCAGGGTTAAAAACATACATCTTACCCGTGCAATCGTATTGTTAAGAACAAATATGTGATCCATGACATTTTAATGGTTAAAAATACATATGTTACTCATACATTCACATTTCTAAGAACACTATTACTCATGCATTCACGTAGTTAAAACACATATGCTACCTATTCATTCATATTGCTAAGAACACACGTACCTAAGAGGAATAGTGATGGAACTTTTTTTATATAATATATAGATTATGTGTTATTAAATAATTATTGGGTAATGAATAATGATTACGGATATATTTTTATCATGTGTTGGAGTTGTACAAAGTGGATTGTCTTTATTGTGGTGGATCAATTTTAATTACATTAGATGTTATTATTAAATAATATTTTGGATAGTGAACAATGCATTTTTATCCTATGTGAGGATGTAACTATAGATATCTTGCTATTTAGCATTTCCCTTAATTATACTGTATATGTGACTCCAAAATTAAACTTGTATTTGTTAGATGAATATTAAAGTAAAATCTCTACCATTGAAGTAATACACATTATCTCTCATTAGCTTTGACCTGTTTTAAATTTTAAAGTGTCTCCAAATGAATAGCTCTCAGTAGTTAGTAGTTGAAATGGTAAAAAATTTAAACAGTTATCTTCAAGTTTTTGACTTGACTTTCAATATATATAGAAGAAAACTTCAGAGAATAATTTATCTTTTTTGGCTATTAAAAGTGTGATATGTATATTGTTTTGTTTAATTTTCAAAATATTTTTATAAAAAATAATTAAATTAGGCATATATCTGATTTTATTGACGGGAAGAGATAATTTATCTTCTTATATCAAGAGTTATATTATTATCTTTTCATATTACTATTGCTTCCTATAATGCCATGAATAGTGTTAATTTGTTTTATTTCTCCCTCAGTATATATATAGTACATGTTTAATTTCTAAGACTTTAGAAACATATAAAGAACAAAAAAAATACAAGGCTCCAAATTGCATATGCTTGCCCAAATTGAAGTTTTAAAAATTTAGAAAACTTTTGTTAGAATAATTAACCTCAATATATTATATTATTAATGTTTTCAACTCGAATAAAATTGTAAATACAGTCAAATAATAAAGAAATGAGCAATGATAATATTAAATAAAACAGGAAACAATAACATTTTAGTATTTATTGTCATTAACACTTATAATTAAGTATAAGCACCATTTTGAACAAAATAAATGCCAAACTGATAATTTCCTATAAAAGACACCATTCCATAGTCCAAAAAAATATTATTTCAACCAAGGTATTAGTCTAATCGTGTAAGGTACCACTATATTATTAGGATGATCTAAATATCAACAGTTTAATTTTTCGGAGCAACATTTGTTGAAAGGAGCTACTATGCACTCGAAATGGATTAATTTTTATCCAAATGATAAAAAAGTACTATTGATAATATAAAAAAAAAATACCATCTCATATAAATTAATAATAGTTAAATAATTTCTTATTTATCATACATAAATCTTATGGGCTTCACAATAGGATGCTGAAGTGTAACATAACACATATTTGTCCCACAATTTATGTCATTATATATATTATTAGCTATAATTGGTTGGAAAAAATGTACTTATCTAAAAGTTTAATAATTAAATATTTTTTCACACAAATTTTAAGATAAAAAAATGGGCTTACAGAGTGGACCACGTAAAGGAATGAAACCCTTTCTGTCTTATGTATATATTTTAGCTGTCTTTCCTCCCATTTCTCTCTATCTCTCCTTTCTTTCTACCCTTTCCATTATTCTGTTTCATCCTTCAACAAAGCTTGAGAAAATAAGGGAGAGAAACCCTCCTGAATAAGTCCCTACCCTTAGGAGACGCAGCTGATATCTCACTTTCACCCCTTTTTTTTCTGTTTCTCCACACAAAACCATGAATAATAACAACAACAACTTCAGAAATGGTAACAACACAACCCAGGCTTGTGCTGCATGCAAATACCAACGTAGGAAATGTGCACCTGATTGCATTCTTGCACCATATTTCCCTCATGATCGCCAAAGACAATTCCTCAATGCCCATAAATTATTTGGAGTTAGCAACATAACCAAGATTATCAAGGTTCTTGAGCCTCACGAAAAAGATCAAGCGATGCGTACGATTATTTACCAATCCGATATGCGCGCTAATGACCCAGTTGGAGGTTGTTATAGGTACATCCAAGTCCTTCATAATCAGATCGAGTATCATCGCACTGAACTTGAATTAGTCCTTCAAAATCTTGCGATTTTACGTGCACAAGCTCATCACCAACAACAACATCCACAGCATGTTTATGATCCAACATTAACTAATGTTAATGTTGGTATCAATGGAGAGGATGTTATGAGTGCAGGTGAATTAGGTGATCCTTTGAGCTTCTATAACTCGGCTGCCGCGCAGAATCATTACCATTACATTCAACAAGTTCCACAACAAGAACAATATATTATGTTACAAGAGAGTAATGAGAATAATTGCAGTAATAATAATAACAACACTATGTTGCAAGATCACGTTAATTCGTGGGCTATGCAGAACTCAATGTCCCTTTCCTCTTTGTCATTGCAAGGACAAAGTAGTAATGCTAGTCTTGGTGATGAATATGATCATAGATCAATGCTTGAGATGCCTTCTGAAGATCGAAATGATATCAGATTCGAGGTAGAAGATCTTGGTCATCACAGGTTTGTAGATCATTAACACTATGCATGTTTTAATTGTTAATTGTTGTAGGAATTTATGTTCTGATTTTAATTGTTGTGTTAGACACGCAAAGGTTCTAAAATTGCATCTATCTAGAATCTAGACTCAATGCCTTTCATGTAATTTCGATTTAGTCTTGCTAGTTTTCATTTTCAATTTGTACAATGTTACTACCTTGAATCTGCTTATGAGATGAGGGAGCACATCTTCTGTCTCACAATTTGTGTCAACCTATCAAAATTGATGGCATATGAAGTGATACAAATTGTGTGATAGTAAATGTGCTCCCGTGAGATAAAGATTTGGTTGATGTTGTACTTGTGAAGACCATTGGAACTGGTTTAATCAGAAATTCTTTCGATGTTGATCCTAGGATGTAGAAATGCATCATGAATTCTAGAAACAACACAAACATAAAGAAAGAAAAAGCTTAAAAACAAATATGCATTATGATTGAAGTTATGACTATCATGTGTTCTATTTCTGATGCATAAATGAATACCATTTTGTAAGGAAGTTTTTTAATTAAATATGCAGTGATGATGCAGTTTTGTTTAAGATAGATGAAGCAGTAATAAATGCAGAGGCTGATAGCATCCAACAAGCTCAAGATCATGATCTGAAAGGTGCAGCAACTTTATTTACTCTCACAAATTGTAATAGCTGAGATGATGATAATTAGCATAGATTTTAGAAGATGCATTCACAACATTTTGTGGCCATTACAATGTTTCTTACTCAACTTCGAGCTTATAATTTTTGAAATAATGATTAGATGCAACTATTGATATACCATTTCTTTCATAAAATCTCTCTTTTCTAATTAATTTTATTTTGATGGTGGTACTCTAGAGAGGTAATAAAAAATAATTAAATGTAGAATATGGTAGAAAATGTCTATATCATAACTTAGCATAGAATTTGAGATTGAGTGGAAGTGTTTTTTGTTACTTTGTTGTATATATTTTGCCTCTAATACATTTGTATTTATAGCATGAATGAAGAATAACTATTACAATTGTGAACATCCATTTTTGTCCGACTCAGAAAAAGCCCAAAGTTTTTAAATGAATTGAATTATAATTTTTTAAAAATTAAACAGATTAAGTTTGCTATATCCAACTAATTAAGTAAACTAAGAATTTAGAGATAATTAAGTTGATCAGATTAAGGTTTCTACATCTATATGATTAGATTAACCAAAGTTTAAAGATGAAATAATTTAATTTCCAAAAAAATAAATTTGTAAAAAAATGTAAAAAAAAAGAGGGTCTAGAAACCTAAGCAATTCTTGTCAAAATATTTGGACAAAAATTTATGGGCTTTCATAAACCCATATGTCATTTTCTAAAACAAAAATAGAAAAAAAATATTCTATTAATTAATTATTTTCATTTTTTTGAAATTATATTTTAGATAAATGAGGATAGTTAAAACTATTTTTCAATTATTTTTTATGTAATTTTGAATTTATTAAAGTAATTTTAATAAATACATTACGCTTATTTGAATTTAAAACTAACAAATAAATAAAACGAAAGAACTATTTTCTAAATTTAAATAAATGGAATTATTTTCTATGGAGTTTTAGTAATTTTCGGAATTAATTTAATTACCAAAAGAACAAAAATAAAAATTGTTAGAAGCTTCTTTAATATTTAAATTCAAAAAAATTCAAAGAGTAGCCAAATTTGAACAGGTCAGGATTTGGTTGTTTACGATCCCTAAAAATATGTTATCTGATTGCGTCATTTAGCCAAAGTTAGGGAATCAATCTATAAATAGAGGCATTTGGGTTTAATGAAAAGGGATTTTTTGATACTGAAAACACACACTGTCAATACTGAAAACACTAGATACATTGCTAACAAATAACACCAAAAGAGAGAGACCACGGTTGGAGAGATCCAATGCGCGTTGGTGTATGGTTGTTCTGTGCACTTGCTTTTATGGCTGATTCTGAGCTATAGAATATGCTTACTTTTACATTGACTTCACATCCTCCAACCAACGTCCAAAACGTGGCACGATTTCACTACAACCGGCCACATATGATCACTGCTCCCATAGGCACATGGGGATTCCCCGCATGCGCATCCACGAACCATTCCATGCACCCCTTCAAGGCATCCAATCACTCTGCGCCACGTGTCTGGGCACAACCCAACAACAACACTCTCTCAACCACCTTGCGCCACGTGTCCCACTCTTGTCACACACAATTCGTGCCCAAACAGTGTTAAAATCTCATCCCTTCTTTGCAATGAGGTATATAGGCTTTACATCTTTTATTTTTTTAAATTACATTTATATGTATTTCATGATACAAATATTAATTAGTAAAATAAATTATGAATAAAACAATTTACTAATTATTTTAGGCATAAATTAAAAAACACTAATAAATATTTAAGTATTATTTCTTTTTGGAATAAATAATAAATGATTAAATGGTAAAAGAAATTATTTTTGTGTTCCTTCGTTAACCAAAATTTAGTATTAATCCTTTGTCAATTATGAAAACTCTTTTTTCTGTAAATAAGTAAAATTATTCTTTTTAACAGAAATTTAAACATTTTTTTAAGATAAAACATCACAACATTGTTATAAATACGTTTTTAAAAAGTAAAATAATTTTGAGAACTAATCAAGGATGGAGATAAGATTGTCCCGGATGCCTCTTTCTTCTCAAATCATCTTCGAAAGGTCGCGCTACGTCGCTTATTTTCAAATGATTAAATCTCAAAATCAATTAAATTTTATCTTCTTAATTATGTAATAATAACAAAAATTGACGAAATAAAAACTTTTTTTCAATAATAAACAACACTTGCAAAATATATATTTTTGACTAAAAAATATATTTTCTTTAGTTAAAATACACTAAACCAACAAACGTTTTTCTACCTGAAGAACTACGTAAGCTTTGATCCTCTTAATAGGGGTACGTAGGACCAAAGTCAATATTGTCAGGCTCAATATAAATAATTTTTTCGTAATAAGTAACTAATTAATCAGACAATTTAATAAATAATAATAATAATGTCATATATTTTAATGAAGGGTACCGCTTAAGGCGGACGGATAGGGTGCTAATACCTTCCCTATTTTGTAACCGACTCCCGAACCTGAATATCAAAATCCAATAGCCCAATGTGATTGGGCTTTAAAAAGTTTTCTACATTTTTAACTATAAAATGTAGTGGCGACTATAAACAAAGTCGTGCAGCCGAAAATCGGGGCGCGACAGCTGGCGACTCTGCTGTGGACTTTTTTGAGAGAGTCAAGCTCATAATCAATAAAATATGTGACTGTTTATTTATCATTCTTATTAGTATATTTTTATTTTGTTGATTAGTTAATTTCCAATAATATTGCATGCTTACTTATTAATTATATGTATAAATATGAATTATATGCTTAATTTTAATTGTATATATAAATATGAAATTGCATGTTTAATTATTAATTATATGTATAAATATGAATTATATGCTTAATTTTAATTGTATATATAAATATGAAATTGCATGTTTAATTATTAATTATATGTATAAATATGAATTATATGCTTAATTTTAATTGTATATATAAATATGAAATTGCATGTTTAATTATTAATTATATGTATAAATATGAATTATATGCTTAATTTTAATTGTTTGTATAAATATGAAATTGCATGTTTCATTATTAATTATATGTATAAATATGAATTACATGTTTAATTATTAATTGTATGTATAAATACGAATTACATGCTTAATTTTAATTGTATATATAAATATGAATTACATGCTCAATTTTAAATTATATGTTATAAATATGAAAATTGCATGCTTAATTAGTAGTTGTATGAATTACATACTTAATTATTAATTGTATGTAAAGATATTTGTTACATGCTTAATTATTAATTGTATGAATTGTATACTTAATTATTAATTGTATAAATTGTATGTTTAATTATTAATTATATGAATTGCATGCTTAATTAATAATTATATGTTGCGTATATGAATTATATGTGCATACTTGTATTGTTTTTGTTATTATGTGATATATAATGTACACATTTTAGGCACACATATATGCCCTACACCCAGGTATTAGTGATACCTTTTTGGATAGAAGGGACACTAGCCTCACTGGTCGCGGTCTTTGTCGCTTCTAAGTGTTGGTGATGTGGACCACTCGTATTGTTACTTCTTATTATGAGTTAGCCGCTCGAGCTAGTCTCCTGTTTCTAACATCATAATATTTTGGCTTCTCTATTTGAGAGAGATGCAATATGAGAACCTTTATAAGGTGTCTAGAACTTGCCAAGGGCGTCCATTGCATGTTAGAACCTTGTCCTAGGATGTTGTACTTGTTGTGAATTTTGTGACGTGTGTAATGTTTGTATTGTAACCTATTGTTTGGAATTTTGTCGTATAAAACAAAAATCATGTAAAATATCGCACCCTTGAGGAAAATTCCTAAAGTACATATTCAAACATTGATTCAATTATCCATCCATTTATGCATTCAAAAAATAAAAATATTCATTGGTTGACTTATGCATTCAAAAATAAAAATTTTCATTGATTGACTTATGCTTTCATTCATGCTTTCAAAAAGACTTTTTTATTGATTGACTTATATGTACATTCATACATACATATATATATGAAAATTTATCACTCACTACTTATGCATGCATTTATTCATTTTAAACATACGTTAAAAAACATATCATTCAAAAAAATAATTTCATATATGCATACGCTAACTCAAAACAAAAAACTACCATTCATAATAATTCATTCATGCATACGTTACTCATACATTCTTTTAATTAGCTATCCATATATGCATTTTTAAAATAAAAAGAAAGAAAAAATACTTTATTCATACATTCTCTACTTTATTTATATATTCATCCATTCACTTATGTATTCAAAAAAATAATAATTCATGCATTCATTCATATAAAATAATACATATAACTCAAACATGTATTCCTTCATTGATTCATTCTATTACTCACATTCAAAATGAAAAAAATAAAAATACATCATTATTCATTAAAAAGAGTACATTACTCACACGTTCATTCATTCATGCAATCAAAAAGAAAAATTCTTTCATTGATTTAATCATACATTCAAAATTAAAAAATTGATTGACTTATTCATTCGTTCATCACTATAAAAAAGAAATCTTCATTAAGTCGCTTATGCATTTATTCATTCATTCAATTATTCATGCATACATTATTCCTACACTCATCTACTCATTCGTTAATTCATGCATACATGCATTTTTAAAAAAAAACAAATCATACATTCACTAAAAAAATTAAAAATACAATGATCATACATTCATCTAATTTTATTCATCCACTCAATCATTCTAAAAAATTCATTCATGCATTCAGAAAGAAAAGTAATCATTCATTGACTTAGACATTCATTCATGCATAAAAAATTATTAAGTATTCATTCACTCATGTATACATGCAATTTAAAAAATAAACACATTACTTATACATACACCACTTATGCATACATTTATCAGAAAAATAATAAATAAATAAATGATACATTCATTCATACATTTATCAAAAAATGAAAATAAGTTATTCAAAAAGAGAAAACATTCATTCATTCATGAAAAGTACATCATTCATACACATATTTATTTATACATTCATTCATAAAAAAAAACTTCATTCAAAGATTGTATCATTTCATTAACTATATTTCATATCTTCATTCATCATCATAAAAAGAAAAAATAAAAATGTCATACATCTTCCTATATATCATAACTCTCATGCATTCAAAGTCGTACATATCATAAATTGCATTTTCTACCAGTCTCATTCATTCAAGAAAAAAATAAAATTACACACATTCCCACATCTCATGCATAATAAAAATATTTGCATCCTTGCACCATCCATACATCCAAACATATGTGTAGTCATACACGTTTCTTGTATTTCATGCATCATTTTAAGTTATATGTTGCATCTCAATTCATGTAACATGATAACAAATTCAGTTCATACATATCATGCATCAATAAGAAATCATTTTTTGCATGTATTTCATGATCCCATTGCTAAAGACACTCATAAATGGAAGATTGGTTTTAAGAACAATATTGTTAGACTCGACTGAAAACAATCAATATTGAAGCTGAAGATATTTAAGAAGATAGAGAACTCCCAGTTTGTGGTTGAGTCCATACTCTATAGTTTATTGTCTTCAACCCTAGCTAAATTGGAGACCAATTTGAAAAATTCTCTTCAGTTAAGGACACCAATCAAGATTAAACCATTCTAGCATTCACTCAGAAAGAGTTACTTTCAAATGCATATATTTTTAACAAGTATATACTGATACATTGATCATGCAAGTTTCACCATCTGATACCTAACCATACTAACTCCACTCACCATATTTATCCAAAGAACACATAACCAAATAAATCCAAATAAAATTAATTTATGCATTATTGCGAGATATTTGATTTAAAATAAAATAAAATGGAGAATGATGCAAATATAAAACAAACAAAAATGGTGTACATCTTCAAGCAAATTTTTTATAATGACACAAGACATTTTTTTTAATTCCTAAACATTTTGGAGATATCCCTAGTCACCCCATTTGAGCCCAGACATCATGAAAGGAGAAAATTTTGGAATAACCCTCAATATTTCAATAGCATGGGGAGGGTAGCTTTTCAACAGTTTTCCTTAATATTCAATTATTAAAGAAAAATATTCTATTACATCAATCATGTGACCGGAAGATAAGAAAATACAAAGAACGTTCCTTGCTAAAAAAAACCAAAAAAAAAGAAAGAAAAAAAAGTCCGCTGCGAATCCTCAATTAAAATCTCAAGCAAAAATTAGGGCAAAGGTGCAACATCAAGGATCACAAAAGGAACCCTTCATGAAAAATTATCGCCTTAATCAGAGGTCATCCTTATCAAAACCTGAAAAATTCTCTCAATAGTTGAATGTCATGTCTGAAAAATGTTGAAAATAGGATAAAGAAGAAAGGAGAATGTTGGGTATAGGAAACACAAATTTTGAGCCTTCTATCATTTTCTTGAAAACCCTTAGCCTAGCCACGATACAAGCTTAAAAAGACCTTGTTGAAGACTTATTTGCCTAAGATGTGCATCATGACCAAAAAATGTTGACTCCACAAATCTCATAAAATTTTGATAAAATATCTCATCTTTAATGCATAAGTTAAAATTTATTATCATCATCGTCATATCAACACAAACCCAAACATAAATTAAATATCATCAACCACAATTAAATATCAACCATCTATCCTTCATACCTTCACAATCACTCTTAAAGCCAAAGACAAATTCAATTCTATCATAGCCACCACCACATCTACATTAGCCAAACCTAAATTGAATTCTATCATCATCATCACCACCATATCTACCCAAGCCAAATCCAAATTGTATCATCATTACCACATCACCACTCATAGACCAAACACTTACCAAACTTTGCATGATCATTGTTTTAAAAGTTATGCATGAAATAAAGAGCAATAAAGGCAAAGGAAAATGGGAAGCTTCTCAAACTGGGGCAAATTTTCAGATGATTGATGGCCTAGAACTTGACAATCTAAGCTTACCAAATCAATATGGATATAAGAATGACTCGGATTACCTCATACTGGGACAGTGGAAAGTCACAAGAAAACCAAACTGGGGCAAATTTTAGTGTTGATCACATTTTCTAGTGGAAAGTCAGAAGAAGCCAAAACTGGGGCAGTTTTTAGGTTGATCCCATTTTCTTGTCAAAAATTAAAAGGAGTCCAAAGCTGGAGCAATGTAGAAGTGATTTCTTATGATTGTCGTGATTTTATTAGTTCAATCAATCACAAGAAGTTAAAATCTCCCAATCAGATACAAGAAATATCTTTGATTATCAAACATCTTAAAGAAAGAACGACGCATTGTTCAAGGCTTCTACTTTCCATCGAGTCAAGACATCTAAGGGTGTTCAAAGGAAAGAGCAAAAAAAAGTGTTAGGTTGAAAACCCACATGGGAAACCTAGAAAAAGGTGAGGGGTCCTAAGTCGAAAACCTATGAAGGCGACTTGAGATCGTTATAAAATGAGAGAATTCCCGACAGATGCCTACATATGGTAATCTGGGCAAAAATTAGGGAAAATTAAATGAACACCCTGAATTGAAGACTTGCTACAGACTTGCTACTGCATATCACCAATCACCCAAACTAGGGCTATCTTTTGGAGAATCTAAGTTGTAGCCTCCCGGGTGAAGACAAGAGTTCATAACAATCACATTGGGGCAATTTTTGCTGTTACAAAAAACATCAACACTTTTGAGAGAAATTCTAAGCAAACCTACACTCGGGCAAAATAGTTGGGTTTAATCATTGTCCTCAAGATCATACTGAAGCGGTTTATGGATCACTTGAAGAAAAATGCGTCTTCGGGTAAACTGGGGCATATATAGATGAGTGAAAAGTTATGATGCCACTCAACAGGAGACAACAAGGACCACTTTAGTCGAGTCTACAAAATTTGATGAATTTCATACACAAGATAAAAGAAAAAATTGAACCATAAGTGACGCATTAGAATATTTGTGCACAAGTCTTACTTCTCATTCCATTAAAACAAAATACATAGTACTCATATCATACATGACATACATACATTAAAACATAACTATATTTTTCAATGCATAGTTACATTCATATACCAATCATTATAGCACAAACACAAACAAACATGGCATAATCATTCATTGCATATAACTAGGCAATCATACATGCATATTCAAATTATTCTTCGTATAAGCACAAAAAAAAAAAAAACAAAACAGTGCATAATATATAACTAAATATTCAAACATGCATCCCTACACTATTCTTTAAATAAGCGCAAACAAATTATTGCATTGCATAACCAAACATTCAAACATGTATCTCTAAATCATTCCTCTAAATAAACCATAAACAAACAAACCAAAAATTACATATCAAACATACATTTATACACAATGTTTGCATTAACAATTAGTGCGAAACATTACATTTCGCAAGTGAATTTTATAACTTCACATGAAAACCTTCATTATGGCAACATGAGTGCCTCAACAAATCCCCGAATCGTTTTGGGAGCACGGGTGCCTCAACAAATCCCCAAATCGTTTTGCCAGCATGGGTGCCTCAACAAATCGCTGAATCGTTTTGGCAGCACGGGTGCCTAAGCAAATCCCTGAATCGTTTTGGCAACACATGTGCCTCAGCAAATCCTTGAATCGTTTTGGCATACGGGTGCCTCAGCAAATCCCTAAATCGATTTGACAACATGGGTGTCTCAGCAAATCCCTGAATCCTTTTGGCAGCATGAGTGCCTCAGCAAATCCCTGGTCCATCATGGCAAGCGTGAGAACTGCCTCAACAAATCCCTGGTCCATCACGGCAAGCGCGGAAACTACCTCAACACATCCCTGCTCCACCAGCAGAGCATCGATCTGCTTCATCAAATTCGGTATCTTTCCCAACGACCTTTTTCTAAGCCTTAACAAAAATAGCGTTCATTTCTTTACTGGTCACTTACCATGATATCTCTCAAACCTTGGTTTGCTTGCTATCAGATAAGTAACAAGTAAAGAGGGGCAGTAGTGAACACACATTTTTGTCCGACCTAGAAAAAGCCCAAAATTTTTAAATAAATCGAATTATAATTTTTTTAACAATTAAACAGATTAAGTTTGCTATATCCAACTGATTAGGTTAACTAGGAATTAAGAGATAATTAAGCTGATCAGATTAAGGTTCCTACATCTATATGATGAGGTTAACCAAAGTTTAAAGATGAAATAATTTAATTTCCAAAAAAATAAATTTGTAAAAAATTGTAAAAAAAAGAGGGTCTAGAAACCTAAGCAATTCTTGTCAAAAAATTTGGACAAAAATTTATGGGATTTGATAAACCCATACGTCATTTTCTAAAACAAAAATAGAAAAAATATTCTATTAAATAATTATTTTAATTTTTTTTTTGAAATTATATTTTAGATAAATAAAGGATAGTTAAAACTATTTTTCAATTATTTTTTATGTAATTTCGAATTTATTAAAGTAATTTTAATAAATACATTAAGCTTATTTGAATTTAAAACTAACAAACAAAAAAACGAAAAAACAATTTTATAAATTTGAATAAATGGAATTATTTTCTATTGAGTTTTAGTAATTTTCGGAATTAATTTAATTACCAAAAGAACAAAAATAAAAATTGTTAGAAGCTTCTTTAGTATTTAAATTCAAAAAAATTCAAAGAGTAGCCAAAATTGAACTGGTCAGGATTTGGTTGTTTAGAGTCCCTAAAAATGTTATCTGATTGCGTAAGTTAGCCAAAGTTAAGGAATTAATCTATAAATAGAGGCATTTGGGTTTAATGAAAATGGATTTTTTAATACTGAAAACACACACTGTCAATGCTGAAAACACTGGATACATTGCTAACAAATAACACCAAAAGAGAGAAACCACGGTTGGAGAGAGAAATTTCAAAGCCAAAGATCCAATGCACATTGGTGTATGGTTGTTCTGTGCACTTGCTTTTACGGCTGATTCTGAGCAATAGGATATGCTTACTTTTACATTCACTTCACATCCTCCAACCAATGTCCAAAACGTGGCACTGTTTCACTACTACCGGCCACATCTGATCACTGCTCCCATAGGCACATGGGGATTCCCCGCATGCGCATCCATGAACCATTCTGTGCACCCCTCCAAGGCATCTAGTCACTCTGTGCCACGTGTCTAGGCACAACCCAACAACAACACTCTCCCAACCACCTTGCGCCACATGTCCCTCTCTTGTCACACACAATTCGTGCCCAAACAGTGTTAAAATCCCATTCCTTCTTTGCAATGATGAGGTATATAGGCTTTACATCTTTTATTTTTTTAAATTACATTTTTATTTATTTCATGATACAAATATTAATAAGTAAAATAAATTATGAATAAAACAATTTACTAATTATTTTAGGCATAAATTAAAAAACACTAATAAATATTTAAGTATTATTTCTTTTTGGAATAAATAATAAATGATTAAATGGTAAAAGAAATTATTTTTGTGTTCCTTCATTAACCAAAATTTAGTATCAATCCTTTGTCAATTATGAAAATTCTTTTTTTCTGTAAATAAGTAAAATTATTCTTTTTAACAGAAATTTAAACATTTTTTTAAAATAAAACATGATAACATTGTTATAAATACGTTTTTAAAAAATAAAATAATTTTGAGAACTAATCAAGGATGGAGAGAAGGTCGTCTCGGAGGCCTCTTTCTTTTCAAATCATCTTCGAAAGGTCGCGCTACGCCGCTTCTTTTCAATCGATTAAATCTCAAAATCAATTAAATTTCATCTTCTTAATTATGTAATAATAAAAAAAATTAACGATATAAAAACTTTTTTTTTCAATAATAAACAACACTTGCAAAATATATATTTTTGAATAAAAAATATATTTTCTTTAATTAAAATACACTAAACCAACAAACATTTTTCTACCTAAAGAACTACGTAAGCCTTGATCCTCTTAATAGGGGTACATAGGACCAAAGTCAATATTGTCAGACTCAATAATAAAAATAAATATTTTTTTTTCATAATAAGTACTAATTAATCAGACAATTTAATAAATAATAATAGTAATAGTAATAATGTCATATTTTAATGAAGGGTACTGCTTAAGGCGGGCGGATATGGTGCTAATATCTTCCCTAATTTGTGACCGACTCCCGAACCTAGATATCATAATCCAAAAGCCCAATATGGTTGGGCTTTAAAGATTTTTCTACATTTTTAACTATAAAATGTGGTGGCGACTCTAAACAAAGTCGTGCAGCCGAAAATCGGGGCGCGACAACATTTAATAAAGAGTCACCACTAGATACTCAAAAACTACTTAATCACTCTAGTAATGATTAAGTGTTTCAACTAACATCATTAACAATAAACTCATATGACTTTTCGCTAACAATAATTAATTTTCACTAGCATGTTATTTAACATTTACTACACCAAAGTTGTATTTCAACAACACACAGTTTAGGGATTTAACAAGGCTTTCAGGCGTTGTCTATGTGAGCGCACTAGAATATCAACATGATTTAACAACACAAACACGAGCCCTGTTGTATGAGATAAATACAACAACACCCCTCTAATGAACATTGTTATATATTTGATAATTATATAACATCGCTCACTAAATGAAGCATTGTTGTATTAATCATATATAGTAGTGTTGGCAATAATGAGCGTTGTTGAAGTTTATACATACAACAACGTTACCTACAATGAGCATTGTTGTATTAATCACATATAACAGTGTTGTATATAATGAGTGTTATTGAATTGTATCTATACAACAACACTCCCTACAACGAGTGTTGTTAATTATTGTACACATTAATACCTACATATATTTATCAACAACACAAACATATATTCTCAATAGCATATACACATTAATATCTGCATGTATATCCAAAAGTTTGTATGATTGACATCAATACAATACAAATTATAAATAAATAATACATCATGCCAATTATGTTTTGGCAGAAAAGTAAATAAAATTACAAACAATTCAAATAATATTTGAACAATATAGGCAAATTACAAACAAACAAAATTTTGATCTAATTTGTCATTTTCTTTGATCGTTTTTGGCTTGTATCATCCTTGTTTAGAGCAACATATTGATTCACAAAAGCCTCTCATCATAATAATCTCTTGCATATAAATCATTATTTATAGTTGGTCTGTTCTCATGCGATTGTGATGTCCCAATTGCAAAAATAATAATATCTTCTTCAGTATCAATATCTTCATATTCTTGGCCATTAATATTATTGACAATTATTTTGTTAGTCAATAGAACAATGTACCATTGCATATGAGATGAGTCACTAACACAAAATACTTGTTGAACATGTGATTCTAGAATAAATGACACATCTTTATATCCTAGGCTATTAAGATCCACCTGCATGAACCATTCCAACTCATTGACTCGGAAGCCATTGTTGTTATCAACCCACATACAACAAAAATTGGCAACTAAAACATTGCATAATCCAATTCCCATATTTGTTCCATAACCTTGCAATATGACATATTCACAGATATTGAGTTTCTATCTTCGGAACTTCACATATGTAAAGTTCGAGAAACAATAGTCACACTACTATTTTGCATTTTACTTTGATCATCTTGCTTTTTCGTATAAAATGTGAAATCATTAATTAGGTAACTACTGTAGGATAATACATAAATACTTGGACAATTGACGAACCATTTCAATCTTTTGGAAACTGAATGTGCATATATATTCAACTCTCAACAATGTGATTTTCTAGCCGCTTTATGAAACACCGATTATACTCTTTGTAAATCCAATTTTCATTCTTACTTGGGTTAGAATTCCTAAGCATCTCCTTGTGTCTTTCAACATATGGCTCAACCTCGTCAGCATTATGTAAAATATTTGTCCAATTAGGTTCTTCGTATATTCTCAGTAATCCCTTTATCAAATGTTCTTTCTGCATACTGAGGCTTTAAAATGCCAAAGAAATCACCATCGGCAAGGCATCCGGTACAAAAATCAAGAGTTTCTTCAACAATATATCGCTCAACAATACAACCCTCTGATCTTGATAGGTCACATATCATTTTAATGTCTTCATATAATGCTCAAAATGTACATTCATCCCATACAAGAAGGATCACATAGTTGTGTCTCTCAAACAAGATGAGTGCTTAGATGAACCATTATGTCAAAAAAAGAAGGTGAGAAATACATCTCAAGCACACACAAAGTCAAAATAATTTGTCTTTGCAATGTAGATAATTTCTCATGGTCAATCACTATTCTACAAATTGTTGTGAAGAAGAAGCATAACTTAGTTATGGTTCATCGCACTTTTTAGGTAGAATGGACCGTATACCAATAAGCAAGAAATGCTCCATGAGTACCTGACAATTATTAGACTTAAGACTTTTTAACTTGAGGTATTTCATTGGTACGAGGTTCCGAATGTTGAACAAGTTGAATTGATGCAAATCAACAACGCTTGCTTAAATGCACACTATTAAACAATGCTCATTCAAGCCAATGCTAATTCAACAGTGCTCATTTAAGCCAAGGCTAATTCAACAGTGCTCATTCAAGCCTGCGCTGTTGAAGTTATATCGACCTATCCATTCTTGTCTATGTTGTTTAAGAATATTAGTTTTCAAGCTAAGTTCAGAATGGGAATGTCATCTTCAACATCGGTCGTTGTAAGGAGCATTGCTAATATGTCATCTTCAACAATTCAAGGCAACGTTGTTGAATAGATGCAAATCAACAGCATTTTGCTTAAATACAGGCTGTTAAACGACGCTCATTTAAGCCAGCGCTAATACAACATCACTCATTCAATCTTGCAATGTTGAAGTTATATATGCCAATCTAATTTAACAGCGCTTGCTTGAATGAGCGCTATGGATTAACTTCCACCTTGTATTTAACAGCGTTGTTCTAACAAACGTGGTTGAATGACTGTCGTTAAATGCGAATTTTGGGGTAGTAATGTAACATTGTTGCACTCCCATTATTTCTCCAAGTTGTTTAAATCTTCCTCTTAGTAATGCTTAAGTGAAAATATTTGATATTTGCTCTTATGAACTGCATAAGAAAAGTTGTATAGCTCCTTCTTCAATTACAATTCAAATGAAGTGATATGTTAATGTATCTGGTCCTATGAAAAACAAGATTATTTAACATGGAAATGACTGACTTGTCACAATGAAGCTGAAGACTTCCTATTGCTTCTCACCAATGTCCTCTAATATTCTTCTTGGCTGAAGTGCTTACTGTGTAGCCAAATCAATTGCTAATTATTCAGCTTCAGCTGAAGATTGTGCCATTATATCTCGCTTTTTTGAGCACCAAGAAATCATACTTGAAAGAAGGTTGAAAACATAACATGAAGTGTTATTCATATCATCAAGATTTCTAGACCAATCATTATCACAAGAACCTTTAACTACTTCAAGCATAGAATTCTTCTCAAATCTGATTATGTAGTCCATGGTTTCCAAGACATAACTTAGAACTCGTTTTGCTGACCCAAGATGTAAATGAGTTGGTTCACTCGGGAACCTTAAGAGTAAACTAGCAATAAACATCAAGTCAGGCCCTAAAGTTGCAAGATAAAATAAGCTTCCAACTAAACTTCTGTACATGCTTGCATCTACCAATCTTCCATCATCTCCCTTCTTTAATTTTTCATTCACCATCAAAGGGATATCAATAGGTATGCAACCATACATTCCAAACCTTTTCAAAATATTTTCAGCATACCTCTTTTGACAAATAAAAATTCTATTTTCAACTTGGTAAACCTCAATACCAAGAAATGATGCAGTGAGCCAAGATCACTCATCTCATATTTTTCACCATCTCTATTTTAAAGTTATCAATGTTTTCTTGTTGTTACCCATATACACAAAATCATCCACATAGTGGGCAACAAGAAGAATACCATTTTTACCTTGAAGCTTCACATAGAAGTAAGGGTGGAAATAGGTTAGACCACCTATCAATGGCTTATTACCTAGCTTATAACAAGCTAGGTCAGACCGGACTTTTTTTGTGAACAGATTATGTTCAGGCTTTTTGAAAAGTCTATTTACTTTAATAGACCAGACTTAATAGGCTTTTTGGCATAGAAGTAAGGGTGGAAATAGGTTAGACCACCTATCAATGGCCTATTACCTAGCTTATAACAAGCTAGGTCAGACCGGACTTTTTTTGTGAACAGATTATGTTCAGGCTTTTTGAAAAGTCTATTTACTTTAATAGACCAGACTTTAGGCCATCCAAAAAGCCTATTAAGTCTAACAAGCTAATCTATTTAGTTATATTTATAATAATGTTTATATTGTACAACTTTAATATAAGTAATATTATTATATATGTAATTTTAATGTAAAAATATTACAAAAATATAATTTAATTCTTAAGGTTAAAAGAATATAGTTAAAAATATATCTATTAGCATATTTAAATATAAATATAATGACATATTTTATGATTATATAATATAATAGACTTTTAAACATGTTAGGTTTAAGCTTTGAATTTTTTTAAACAGACTAACAAGGTAGACCTGATTATATATACTATATAGGCTCTACATGCTCCTTCCTTTGGAAACTGTTGGCGATGTTTCCATCCTTACATACAAGTAGGCTCACTTTGACTAATTTGAAACCCTTGTTCAATGAGGTAGGTGCAAATTTCACTATACCATAACTTGTTTCAACCTAGAAAGAGTTTTCTTCAACCTTTACTTTTTTCTCTTGGCATTTAGTGACAAAGCCTTAAGGTAACTGCACATATATCTGTTCGTTTTATTCTCCTTTAAAGAAATGACTTCAAATCAAGTTGGTACAAATTCCAACCTTTTCGAGCGGCGAATGCAATGATTGCTCTTACGGTGTTCAAACGCGCTACTAGAGCAAACATCTCACTGTAGGCAATACTAGGTTGTTTTGTATTGATTTTGACTCCTAATCTTGCCTTGGCTCTTTGAACAAAACCATCTGAATTATGCTTCAATTTGAATACCTACTTCACTCCAATAGCTTCTTTGTCATTTGGCTTCTCAGCTAGTTGCTATGTTTTGTTCTTCTCAATTACATTTACTTCTTCCTGCATAGCCTTCCTCCAAACATCTTCTTTGATTGCTTCTTCAAAACTTTATGGTTCTACTGCACAATATTGCAACTTGCATAAATATCACTCAAACCCCTTAATTTTATTGCAATTGAGTTAGGAGATGATGAACCAGAACTTGGTGAATTTGATAAGGATGAAGAACTTAGCCTACATGGGTCCGGTTGCTCATTTGTTTATAACTAGAAGATTTTTAGAGGTATAATTGAAGTAACAAAATCTGAAAAACAAATTTATTAATATAATGGCTTTCAGGCACTTAGAAAAAATGGAGGGGAGAATTCTTTCAGAGCTTGGATGCTCGATTGTTTTTTCACAACCATGTGAAATATCAAATCCTTATTTATAGCCTAGCATTGCAATAGCTTCTTCGTTACTCTAAATTATTGTAGAAGCACATATGAATGACATAAAATTCTTAGTCTATTCCTTAATCTTCTAGTTGCTTCTACTAAGTTTTAGCATCTTCTAGTTGCTTCTACTAAATTGCAGCATCTTCTAGTTGCTTCTAAAGGTGTTCTCTCACTCCAATCTTCAAAATGAAATGGACTCTTATTCCAAACAACATTTGTTGGACATCTACTAAGTAAATATACAAATGTATTAACAACCTCATGCCAAAAGGTTTTTGGCAAACATTTCCCAAACAACATAGACTTCCCCTTCTCCATTACGATTTGGTTCAATCTTTTGGATACCCCATTTTACTGAGGTGTGTAACGTAGTGTTAGTTACCTCCCAACACCTTCATCTTCACAAATTTTGTGAAATTTATTTGAGGTGTACTTCTTTCCTTTGTCACTTATCAACATTTTTACAAACCTATCACTTTATTTCTCAACAAATCTTTTAAACTTCTTAAAGATTATAAACGCTACATATTTTTGTCTCATAAAATATACCCATTTCATGTGGGTAAAATCATTGATAAACATGATAAAATACCTAGCACTTGTTTGGCTCTACATGCTCCTTCCTTTGGAAACGGTTGGCGATGTTGTTAGCCAAGCATACATCCTTCACATGGATATTCTATCCCAAGAAAATCCTATCCCCATGTATCTACATAATTAAACTTCATATAATAATGTAAAAATATTAATTTATATTACTATGATTTTTTATTTTAATTAAATATAATTTTTTAATTGGACGAGGATACCAAGTGAGACAGAAATGATGACATGTGATCCCCATACCCTTCACGCACACCAAATTTATCTATAATTGATGGCATAAATTTTACACTCTTGAAGTTCAAGTGTGTTAAGAACCAGAACAATTTCAAGCATACAAAATAACAGAACAATTGAATGAGTGAACGTAAACAGTAGGGAATAGTGTATTATTGCAAAACAGGGAAATGTTTACAATAGATTGATTCTATCGCCATAGAGTAGTGCTCCTAATAGAGAGCGACACACTCTCTATTCCATTCTTAACAGAAAGTTCTATTCCCAAAACGATACCCTCCTCCTCTCTTGCCTATTTGTAACCGAAAAATACATCACACTATTCTACCAGATTTTGTCCCATTCTCTTTGCCACCTCATCATTCACACATGCTCCCTTTTTTACCCTCCTAGTGTACACCTTCCACACCTTTTGGGCCTACTACCTTCCTGCATCAATCTGTCTTGGGTGTTAATTGGGCCAACTCCCTCAATAGGTGCTCTAACAATACCTCCTTCTTCAACATTAGTCTTGTCCTTAATACTAAACTTTGGAAATTGGCTATGAATAGTGAACTCATCTTCCCACGTGGCATCTTCAATAGTCTTACCCATCCACTGGATTAGCCATTGGTTAATCCTCTCTCCCTTCTTTACCATTTTTCTTTCCACAATAACAATAGCAGGTTTTATCACATTAGCATAGTCCCCTTCTAAACCCTTAGGCAATTCTTTTTAGGCTTTGTAGTTTCCAATAGCCTTCTTGAGCAGCGACACATGAAACACAGGGTGTATCTTCGATTCACAAGGCAATCCGAGCTTGTCTGCTACTGCACCAATTCTCTCCAATACTTCAAAAGGACCATAAAATCTTGTCGATAGTTTGGGATTGATCCGTGCGACTATAGATTGTTGTCTATGGGGTCTAAGCTTTAAGAAAACTCACTCGCATACCTCAAAATTCCTCTATGTTCTCTTCGCATCAGAATGATCCTTCATTCTGCTTTGACCTCTAACCATATGGTATTTTAGTTGTCGCAAAGCCTTGTCTCTATCCACCAATTCCCTCTGAATTTCTTCGACCTCCACTTCTCCTTGTTGCATCCTGATTAGAGGAGGTGGCTTCCTCCCATAAACTGCCTCAAAAGGACTACAACCAGTTGATTTGTGGTACGTAGTGTTGTACCAAAATTCGGCCCAATGCAACCACTAAAACCACCCCTTTGGTTGATTCGCTATAAAGCAACGTAAAAATGTTTCTAAACACCGATTAATGAACTTTGTTTGTCCATCTGTTTGAGGATGGTAAGCAATGCTCACCATTAATTGCGTGCCTTGCATTTTGAATAACTCTTTCCAAAAATTACTAAAAAAATGGGGTCCCTATCACTCAATATTGATGCAGGAAAACCGTGCAGCCTTACGATCTCTTTGATAAAAACTTCTGCAACCACTCGAGTCGTGTAAGGATGTTTTAGAGGAATAAAATGACTATATTTGGACAACCAGTCTGCTACTACAAATATGGCTTCATACCCCTTTGATTTGGGCAAACCCGTGATGAAGTCCATGGACACCTCTTCCCAGATTTGTTCAGGAATGTTGAGTGGCTGCAACAGACCTCCAGGAGCTGTAGTCAAATACTTCTGTCTCTAATACACATCATACTCCCTAACAAACTTCTGAACATCCCCTTTCATACCCACCCAGTACAAGTTTGCTGCAATTCTTCGGTATGTTCGGTAGAAACTTGAGTGGCCTCCTTGTTGTGTGGTGTGATATTCATTCAATAACGTGGGAATCCATGAAGAATCTTTTGAAATTACCAATCTTCCTCCATATAACAAGACTCCATTTTCCCAAGAGTAGCATGGCCTGGTGGTATTTCCTCCATGCAACTCCCTTATAATCTTCTAAATTGCCTCGTCTTTATTAGTTTCCTCAAGTATTGCTTTGTTGTCCATCCATATAGGATAGTGCACCAAAGTTTGCAATTGGCCTTCCTCATCTCTTCTTGATAGAGTATATGCGCCTTTATTTTCTTGCGCAAGTTTATAGAGAATTTTGAAACTATAGCCCAACAGTTTTGCTGCCCAGTTTTGTTGGTTTACAATGTTGATTTTCTGCATTAACAATTGCTTGAGACTCTTTTGGTTTGTGCACACAGTGAAGTCCCTTCCAAATAGGTAGGGTCTCCAATGTTGTATAGCTAGAGCTACTGCCATCAATTCTTTCTAGTAGAATGACTTTGCCAAATTCCTTTCCCCTAATGCTTTGCTGAAATAGGCCACATGTTTGCCCTGTTGTGTCAAAATGGCTCCAATTCCATGACCAGAAGCATCACATTTTATGGTGAATTCCTTGCTGAAATATGGTAAAGCTAGGACCAACGCTGTAGTCATTCTCTTTTTTAGTTCCTCAAAAGTGACTTGGGCTTTAGCATTCCATAGAAAACTTCCTTTCTTGGTGAGATCAGTCAGTGGCCTTGCAATCTTCCCATAATCTTTAATAAATTTTCTGTAGTAACCTGTAAGACCTAGAAAACCTCTCACTCCTTTTACATTTTTTGGGGTAGGCCATTGTAGAACACTAGATATCTTCTCAGGATGCATAGCCACTCCAACTTAAGATACAATGTGACCGATGTACACAATTGATCTTTGGATAAATTGAAACTTCTTACGGTTAACAACTAATTTGTGTTTCTGAGGTACCTGCAATACTTCGGACAAATGGTGTAGATGGGAATCCCAATCTTGACAGTATACTAGGATGTCATCAAAGAACACCAACACCCATTTCTGCAACATTGGTCGAAAAATCTCATTCATCAACGATTGAAACGTAGTAGGGGCATTCATTAGCCCAAATGGCTTCACTCTGTACTCATAATGTCCCTCGTGGGTTCTAAACGCCGTTTTTTCTACATCATCCTCCTTCACTCGCACTTGATGATACCCATATTTAAGTTCTAGTTTCGAGAAGAATTTAGCTCCATGAACTTCATCCAAGAGCTCATCAATCATTGGTATTGGGAATTTGTCTAGTATTGTGACTTTGTTCAAAGCACGATATTCCACGCACAAACGCCATGAGTTTTCCTTCTTCTTTACTAGGATTATTGGGCTTGAAGAAGCACTTTGGATATTCCTAATGATTCCAACCATCATCATTTCTCTGATTTGTTTCTCTATCTCATCCTTGTGGTGATGGGGATAACGATATGGTCGTATATTAACTGGTCCTTCCCCAGGCAAAAGATTGATGGCGTGCTCCTTCCCTCTCTTTGGAGGCATCCCTCTTGGTTCTTAAAAAACCTTGTCAAACTACTTCAACAATTTCTCCAAAGTAATTTGTTGTTCTTGTGCAATTCCTTCACCCCGACTCTTTCTATTATTTGGGGGTACTCACTTCTGTGGCCATGATCAAACCTTCCACCCATGTTTTCGGCCGAGTCAACAAACTTTGCGAAGCCATATTTCTTCCAAATTCACAAGTCTCTCCTGTAAACTTGATCTGCGCCTCATTCCATGTGAATTTCATAGTCTGTTGTTTCCAATCAATCACCATTTCCCCTAAGCTGGACAACCACAAAATTTCCAATACCATATCAATTCCTTCAAGATCGAGCAAATAAGCATCCAGAATGAATTTCACACTATTCAGTTCCACCTTCATTCCTCTACACACCCTTGTTGTCTCCACCTTATGACCGTCACGCAATCTGACTTTTATACATTTGGTGCTTTCACTCTCCCATTCCATTGATTCCACCAATGCTCTCGATAGAAAATTATGGTTAGCTCCACTATCCACAAGAAATAGCATTGGTACATCGTGAATCAGTCCTTTTAGTTTAAGCGTGCATGGAAAATTGCTCTTATTACTCCCCAAATTTCCCAACCGTAAAATACTGTATTCACCAACGGTTTCCTCCTCGTCACACTTCTCTTCATCCAATTCTTCCTCTTCACCCACAAGATCGTCCACCACCATGACACATAGTTGTTTATCGGGGCACTGATGAAGGGGGTGATAGGGCCCTCCACATTTGTAACATAGTCCCTTCTGTTTTCTCTCCATGACAACGTGATAGCTCAAATGTTTAGTACAGAATTGATCATCAAGCAATTTCCTCACCTATGATGTCAAACGCTCAAAACATTGGATGTACTCCTCCACGCTTCCTCATTGGCGGAGCGTAGTGAGTTGCTCGAACACACTCCCTTCTCCCAAACCTTTGTCCCTGTCAATTAATTCAACTTTCAATTGCTCCCAAGAGAGCTCATCTTCTTCATTTAACAAGGAGTTAAAAAAATGAATAGTTGATCCTTCCATACAAAGTTGAGCCAAACTGACTCGAACCTCGTCATGGGTTTCTTGCACCTTGAAATAGATCTCTGCTCGTGATATCCATCAAGCTGGATCCTCACCATTGAACATTGGCAACTCCACTCTCTTTACTGATTGTCAGAAATCATTGAGAGCATCTCCCTACAATTGTTTCATTCTTGAACTCGATCCATTTTTTTCTAATGGTGAGTCTGAGTTTCTGCCCTTCTCTGGTGTAGATTTTCCGTCGTATGGAATTACTTCTTCCTCCTCTAAATGGTTTACTGGTTTGCTTCTTTGTGTTTCATTTTCCAAACTTCTCCTCAAAAGGGCCATCAAGTTAGCATGATTCTCCTTTGCTTTCTCTTTCATCTCTACCATTGCGATTTTGATGTTGATCAATTCACTTTCCATTGCTGCGACCTTTGCTTCCATTTCTCCTGGCTGGATTGTTTTCTTCTTTGGTGGCATTCAATGTATGTAGATCTTATTGTGTCGGTCCTTACGTCAGCGTATCCAGCAGGTTGGACCAATTTGTTAAGAACTAGAACAATTCCAAGCATAAAAAATAATAGAACAATTGAATGAGTAAAGGTAAACAGTAGGGAATAATGTATTATTGCAAAACAGGGAAATGTTTAGAATAAATTGATTCTATCGCGACAGAGCAGTGCTCCTAAGCGATACCCTCCTCCTCTCTTGCCTATTTGTAACCGAAAAATACATCACACTATTCTACCAGATTTTGTCCCATTCTCTTTGCCACCTCATCATTCACACATGCTCCCTTTTTTACCCTCCTAGTGTACACCTTCCACACCTTTTGGGCCTACTACCTTCCTGCATCAATCTGTCTTGGGTGTTAATTGGGCCAACTCCCTCAATAGGTGCTCTAACAATACCTCCTTCTTCAACATTAGTCTTGTCCTTAATACTAAACTTTGGAAATTGGCTATGAATAGTGAACTCATCTTCCCACGTGGCATCTTCAATAGTCTTACCCATCCACTGGATTAGCCATTGGTTAATCCTCTCTCCCTTCTTTACCATTTTTCTTTCCACAATAACAATAGCAGGTTTTATCACATTAGCATAGTCCCCTTCTAAACCCTTAGGCAATTCTTTTTAGGCTTTGTAGTTTCCAATAGCCTTCTTGAGCAGCGACACATGAAACACAGGGTGTATCTTCGATTCACAAGGCAATCCGAGCTTGTCTGCTACTGCACCAATTCTCTCCAATACTTCAAAAGGACCATAAAATCTTGTCGATAGTTTGGGATTGATCCGTGCGACTATAGATTGTTGTCTATGGGGTCTAAGCTTTAAGAAAACTCACTCGCATACCTCAAAATTCCTCTATGTTCTCTTCGCATCAGAATGATCCTTCATTCTGCTTTGACCTCTAACCATATGGTATTTTAGTTGTCGCAAAGCCTTGTCTCTATCCACCAATTCCCTCTGAATTTCTTCGACCTCCACTTCTCCTTGTTGCATCCTGATTAGAGGAGGTGGCTTCCTCCCATAAACTGCCTCAAAAGGACTACAACCAGTTGATTTGTGGTACGTAGTGTTGTACCAAAATTCGGCCCAATGCAACCACTAAAACCACCCCTTTGGTTGATTCGCTATAAAGCAACGTAAAAATGTTTCTAAACACCGATTAATGAACTTTGTTTGTCCATCTGTTTGAGGATGGTAAGCAATGCTCACCATTAATTGCGTGCCTTGCATTTTGAATAACTCTTTCCAAAAATTACTAAAAAAATGGGGTCCCTATCACTCAATATTGATGCAGGAAAACCGTGCAGCCTTACGATCTCTTTGATAAAAACTTCTGCAACCACTCGAGTCGTGTAAGGATGTTTTAGAGGAATAAAATGACTATATTTGGACAACCAGTCTGCTACTACAAATATGGCTTCATACCCCTTTGATTTGGGCAAACCCGTGATGAAGTCCATGGACACCTCTTCCCAGATTTGTTCAGGAATGTTGAGTGGCTGCAACAGACCTCCAGGAGCTGTAGTCAAATACTTCTGTCTCTAATACACATCATACTCCCTAACAAACTTCTGAACATCCCCTTTCATACCCACCCAGTACAAGTTTGCTGCAATTCTTCGGTATGTTCGGTAGAAACTTGAGTGGCCTCCTTGTTGTGTGGTGTGATATTCATTCAATAACGTGGGAATCCATGAAGAATCTTTTGAAATTACCAATCTTCCTCCATATAACAAGACTCCATTTTCCCAAGAGTAGCATGGCCTGGTGGTATTTCCTCCATGCAACTCCCTTATAATCTTCTAAATTGCCTCGTCTTTATTAGTTTCCTCAAGTATTGCTTTGTTGTCCATCCATATAGGATAGTGCACCAAAGTTTGCAATTGGCCTTCCTCATCTCTTCTTGATAGAGTATATGCGCCTTTATTTTCTTGCGCAAGTTTATAGAGAATTTTGAAACTATAGCCCAACAGTTTTGCTGCCCAGTTTTGTTGGTTTACAATGTTGATTTTCTGCATTAACAATTGCTTGAGACTCTTTTGGTTTGTGCACACAGTGAAGTCCCTTCCAAATAGGTAGGGTCTCCAATGTTGTATAGCTAGAGCTACTGCCATCAATTCTTTCTAGTAGAATGACTTTGCCAAATTCCTTTCCCCTAATGCTTTGCTGAAATAGGCCACATGTTTGCCCTGTTGTGTCAAAATGGCTCCAATTCCATGACCAGAAGCATCACATTTTATGGTGAATTCCTTGCTGAAATATGGTAAAGCTAGGACCAACGCTGTAGTCATTCTCTTTTTTAGTTCCTCAAAAGTGACTTGGGCTTTAGCATTCCATAGAAAACTTCCTTTCTTGGTGAGATCAGTCAGTGGCCTTGCAATCTTCCCATAATCTTTAATAAATTTTCTGTAGTAACCTGTAAGACCTAGAAAACCTCTCACTCCTTTTACATTTTTTGGGGTAGGCCATTGTAGAACACTAGATATCTTCTCAGGATGCATAGCCACTCCAACTTAAGATACAATGTGACCGATGTACACAATTGATCTTTGGATAAATTGAAACTTCTTACGGTTAACAACTAATTTGTGTTTCTGAGGTACCTGCAATACTTCGGACAAATGGTGTAGATGGGAATCCCAATCTTGACAGTATACTAGGATGTCATCAAAGAACACCAACACCCATTTCTGCAACATTGGTCGAAAAATCTCATTCATCAACGATTGAAACGTAGTAGGGGCATTCATTAGCCCAAATGGCTTCACTCTGTACTCATAATGTCCCTCGTGGGTTCTAAACGCCGTTTTTTCTACATCATCCTCCTTCACTCGCACTTGATGATACCCATATTTAAGTTCTAGTTTCGAGAAGAATTTAGCTCCATGAACTTCATCCAAGAGCTCATCAATCATTGGTATTGGGAATTTGTCTAGTATTGTGACTTTGTTCAAAGCACGATATTCCACGCACAAACGCCATGAGTTTTCCTTCTTCTTTACTAGGATTATTGGGCTTGAAGAAGCACTTTGGATATTCCTAATGATTCCAACCATCATCATTTCTCTGATTTGTTTCTCTATCTCATCCTTGTGGTGATGGGGATAACGATATGGTCGTATATTAACTGGTCCTTCCCCAGGCAAAAGATTGATGGCGTGCTCCTTCCCTCTCTTTGGAGGCATCCCTCTTGGTTCTTAAAAAACCTTGTCAAACTACTTCAACAATTTCTCCAAAGTAATTTGTTGTTCTTGTGCAATTCCTTCACCCCGACTCTTTCTATTATTTGGGGGTACTCACTTCTGTGGCCATGATCAAACCTTCCACCCATGTTTTCGGCCGAGTCAACAAACTTTGCGAAGCCATATTTCTTCCAAATTCACAAGTCTCTCCTGTAAACTTGATCTGCGCCTCATTCCATGTGAATTTCATAGTCTGTTGTTTCCAATCAATCACCATTTCCCCTAAGCTGGACAACCACAAAATTTCCAATACCATATCAATTCCTTCAAGATCGAGCAAATAAGCATCCAGAATGAATTTCACACTATTCAGTTCCACCTTCATTCCTCTACACACCCTTGTTGTCTCCACCTTATGACCGTCACGCAATCTGACTTTTATACATTTGGTGCTTTCACTCTCCCATTCCATTGATTCCACCAATGCTCTCGATAGAAAATTATGGTTAGCTCCACTATCCACAAGAAATAGCATTGGTACATCGTGAATCAGTCCTTTTAGTTTAAGCGTGCATGGAAAATTGCTCTTATTACTCCCCAAATTTCCCAACCGTAAAATACTGTATTCACCAACGGTTTCCTCCTCGTCACACTTCTCTTCATCCAATTCTTCCTCTTCACCCACAAGATCGTCCACCACCATGACACATAGTTGTTTATCGGGGCACTGATGAAGGGGGTGATAGGGCCCTCCACATTTGTAACATAGTCCCTTCTGTTTTCTCTCCATGACAACGTGATAGCTCAAATGTTTAGTACAGAATTGATCATCAAGCAATTTCCTCACCTATGATGTCAAACGCTCAAAACATTGGATGTACTCCTCCACGCTTCCTCATTGGCGGAGCGTAGTGAGTTGCTCGAACACACTCCCTTCTCCCAAACCTTTGTCCCTGTCAATTAATTCAACTTTCAATTGCTCCCAAGAGAGCTCATCTTCTTCATTTAACAAGGAGTTAAAAAAATGAATAGTTGATCCTTCCATACAAAGTTGAGCCAAACTGACTCGAACCTCGTCATGGGTTTCTTGCACCTTGAAATAGATCTCTGCTCGTGATATCCATCAAGCTGGATCCTCACCATTGAACATTGGCAACTCCACTCTCTTTACTGATTGTCAGAAATCATTGAGAGCATCTCCCTACAATTGTTTCATTCTTGAACTCGATCCATTTTTTTCTAATGGTGAGTCTGAGTTTCTGCCCTTCTCTGGTGTAGATTTTCCGTCGTATGGAATTACTTCTTCCTCCTCTAAATGGTTTACTGGTTTGCTTCTTTGTGTTTCATTTTCCAAACTTCTCCTCAAAAGGGCCATCAAGTTAGCATGATTCTCCTTTGCTTTCTCTTTCATCTCTACCATTGCGATTTTGATGTTGATCAATTCACTTTCCATTGCTGCGACCTTTGCTTCCATTTCTCCTGGCTGGATTGTTTTCTTCTTTGGTGGCATTCAATGTATGTAGATCTTATTGTGTCGGTCCTTACGTCAGCGTATCCAGCAGGTTGGACCAATTTGTTAAGAACTAGAACAATTCCAAGCATAAAAAATAATAGAACAATTGAATGAGTAAAGGTAAACAGTAGGGAATAATGTATTATTGCAAAACAGGGAAATGTTTAGAATAAATTGATTCTATCGCGACAGAGCAGTGCTCCTAAGACACACTCTCTATTCCATTCTTAACAGAAAGTTCTATTCCCAAAAAGATACTCCCCTCCTCTCTCTCTTGCCTATTAGTAACCGAAAAATACATCACACTATTCTACCAGATTTTGTCCCATTCTCTTTGCCACCTCATCATTTTCACATGCTCCCTTTTTTACCCTCCTAGTGTACACCTTCCACACCTTGGGCCTACTACCTTCCTGCATCAATCTATCTTGGATGTTAATTGGGCCAACTCCCTCAATAGATGCTCTAACAAAGTGCCCATGTCTCTTGTGCCATAGACAAGAATCATTATCTTCTCTGGCTATAATACTAGATTTTTTCTCATAATTAAGAGAAAGTGGAAAGCTTCTATTGCTGGTCATTTTTACAGTAACAACAAATCTTCCCTTTGAAAAAAAAATTATGCACTCCTGGTTTTCAAATTTTAGAGAATATCCATGCTTTAAAAGATGTTCAATGCTCAACAAATTTTCATTTAACTGTGGCACATAGAGAATATCATGAATGACTTTACTTCCTTTCCTTGTTGTACTCCAATTATGCCTTTGCCTTTTAATTCAACATGTTCTTCATCACAAAATTTAACTTTGAAGCTAAATGAATAATCAATGTTAATAAAAAATTCTTTCTTTTTGGTGGTTACTACATTATGACAAGAAAATAACACGTTCTCTTCATTATTTTTTCCTTCCACAAATGAAGCATGTCGTTGATTGCCATAACGATAATCTTTGTCCATGTCCCCAAATGTTTTGCAATTGTGACATTGTGTCTTGCATTTGTTCCCATAATCAATCTCTTCATGATTATTATTCTTACAAATTTTGCACCATTTATTTGATACTTCTTCATGTCTTTATCTGCATCACATCTTCTATCTTAAAAAAATTTGTCACTCTATATACCATTATTTGTAATTGGTTGAAAAAATGTATATAAGTTAAAACTTTAATAATTAAATATTTTTTTGACCAATCATAAGTAATGACACATGTAATTGTACTGCTTGTGGAACAGAAGATGTGCACTCTTCATCAGCCATATGTGTCTCTTCCTCTTCCTCCTGAGTTTATTCTTCTATCTCTACCTCTTACAAATCTATCACCTCTAAGAGACTCACCTTTATTTTGTACTGAAGACTTATTTTCACCATTATTGGACTGAATGGTGAGTTTAGATTCAAAGGCACTCTCAAAAGATTTTACATACATCGTAACAACCTTTTCTCATATGACCTCAAAGACCCCATCAACCCTTGAATCATTGTAGTTATATATCCTTAGTTTCTTCTATAACAACCACCATAGGATCAAATTTTTCTATTATCTATTGTATCTCCATGTCACTTCATTTGATTCCCCAACCTGGAGCGTCTATTAAGGTGTTCATTCAAACTCTTATTCTCCTCCATTATCTCATTATCGTAATTTCACTTAAAGTTTCAATATTCTCACCTTTATGTCCCCTTCGAATTCTTGTTCTAGCATCTCCCATTCTTTCTTGGAGGTTTATGTTCTCATAATCCTTGGAAAATAGATAGAGATACTCATCTTTGAATCATCTCTAGATGGTAATGAAAACGAAAAAATATGGTTGGATATTTCTATAACAATACTTAGCATAATTTTAGAATGAGAGGAAGTGTTTTCTGGTTTATTATTTTCTTATATATATCCTCCCTTTAGTACACTTGTATTTATAGCATGAAGAGTGACTCTTACAATTGAGAAAGAGTCACCACAATATACTCAAAAACAACTTAATCATTTCAATTAGTACTAAATATTTCAACTAATATGGATAACAATAAACTCGTATAAGTATTCACTGACTATAATTATTTTCCACTTCCACATTACTCAACATATTTCTTCAAAAAAATAATAACGACCCCTTTCATGGAGAGTTGATTCATGAGAAGGAAATAACATATAATCTATTAATATTATACTACTAGAACTATATGCATTTTTTTTACAATGTAAGGGAAAAAAACTTGCAATTTTGCACATCTAAAACAATAAAAACTCCAACAAAATAAAGAACACAATTATATGATTTTAATATTGGCATGGTATAGAAGAACAAAACAAATAAAAAAAAAGTGTGAAATTTTGTACCAAATAGATATTTATATCATCCTTTCTTATTTTAACAAATTAATAGTAATTAAATTATTCAATAAACACTAATATGGTACCATAGCTAAATTTATTTACCCAAAAATGTAATAAGTCCAATTTCATGCTATTATTATAACCCTATTCAACTTATTAGTAGATGTTGGCAATAAGTCTAGCTGAAGGAATATTACAATAAGTCTAGCTGATGGAATATTGAAATAAGTCTATTTCTATCAAATACTACATGAGATTCAGGAATTTACAACATTTAAATGAGGTTTTGTTAGAGTCTTTCTTGTTTCCTTTTTTCTTTCTCTCTTAATTTTTGTTTACACAAATGTTAGAAGCTTGGTCTTGGTTAAATTTCCCAAACTGGAATATGAAGGGGAAAGTTTGAATTTTGTAATATTATTTTATCAAAAAATAATTAAAATCTAGACCAGTTCTTTTTTTTTTCTTTCATGTCATATGTCAAGATCTACATACAGTACTGAATTCTCAAGTATCAGAGAGGATCTCTACTCCTTGTTTTGTGTATATTGCACGAACAAGTCTTATTGGATTAAGTACAACATTTTTTATTTACAATAACAACTACAAGGCATTACCAAATTTAATAAATCACTATTTTTGTCATAGGTAACAATTTTGTAACTGTGTTAATCTGAGGCGTTGTCTTTTGTTTACGCTACAATTTCTTGGCTTTCGACAAGAATTTTAAAAAGTTGTTATCTAATAAATACAATAGGCAATGATTTCCTTCATCGCTAATGCCAATTTAAAACAGATGCCAATATGAAAAGTTCAAAACGTTGTCTTTGGCCATTTAGTATAGATTTATAACCGTGGTCAGAGACCATAGTCCATATAAGCAATAACATGAAAATTGTTGCTCTTGGTCTTTTAATACAACTTTATAACCTTAGCGAGTGTGCATGTCCCATACTTCAACAAAAAGCATGGTCTTACAATACATTTTTTCATTACCAAAAGGTAATATTTATTTAATCATCTATTTACGAATAATTTTATCATCATATTATATGTAATTCTTTTATTATACATTTTTATGTCAATCACCACATCCAATATATAACGAATGTAAAAAAAATACTTAACATATATAAAAATTACAGAGTCATACAATCATATATCAATTTGTCAAAAAAACGTACTGCAAAAGATATATAATTACATAGTCGTTGTATTACAAAATATAATTATAATCTAAAATAGAAAATCTCGATATATGTCAATCACAAGACCAATATATATTCATTCCTATTTCCATATGCAGCTCGTTGCCTTCCAATTAATTTTTATGAAATATAAATTAAAAATAAAAAGAACGTCATGTTTATATTCACACATCATGAGTTCCCAAAATTTTGGATATGGATCCATTGCAGACATATTTAAGTTGCACCAAATCTTATCCTTTTAACAATAAAGTTATTTAAAGTAAAAGTGTAAAACTAAGTTCATGCATCATGTCTTCCTAAAATTTTGGATATGGATCATGTTTTTATTGACACATCATTTGTTCACAAAATTTTGGATATGGATCCATTGCAGTCATGTTTAAATTGTACCATATCTTATTCTTTTAACAATAAAATTAATTTCTTAAATTTTTACCCCGAAAGATTCCTAGCATGTGGACATGCATTTTTTGTCTGTCGACCCACACTCTTATTTTAATGTATTAAGTATTTATTGAGTGTACTTTAGGTCATAATTGTTTTGTATTTATTATAATGTCCAATTTAAGGTTATATATGTGATTATTGTGTTGGTGGTGGTAACCTAGGATTATATGGTTTTTTATAGAAATTAAAAAATGTTAAAGGTAAAATAGGAAAATAGAAATTTCACTATGGGAGTAGTTACACCAAATTTTAACTTTATATATAATATAAATATAAATATATTATAGATATAGATATAGATAAAGATGTCGATATTATAATGATAATTGTAATTACCACTATGTACAATCTTTATATGACATCAATTCTTATAAAAAATTACCATTAGAGAAAGAATAATGTTGTAATCTTTGATTTGATTATGTTATGACACTTCTTGAAAAGTGTGATTTTTTTATCTAAAAAAGTTGAATCAAATATAAACGTATGATAATCTTTTCAGTTATTGCAAAACGTAGGATTATATGATTCAATTATTGCAAAACTATTTGAAACTTATATGTTGCAAAATTTGATACATCATGGTCCAATGAAATTATCTTTCAAAAACATTCACTTTAGAAGAAAAAAACTTACATTGTCTTTCAATGAAGTTTAATAGATAATGAAAGAATATGACACAATTTAGTGACATGGAAGTGAAACTATCATAGGTTTTGAAGCTTGAATCTAACATTCAATTAGAATTAAATGAAGTCAAATACCTCAATAGTTGGTCTTCTTTGGCTTCAGACCTTTTTAATGTTATTTCTTGTTATTCTTTCGTCACTTGATCATTAACAACTTCATTAATATCTCATTAACTATTTGTTCATTAGGTTGGTTTTGAATATTATCTTGTTGTCTCTATGTGTTATTTGACGATAATATAACTAGGGGAACAACAACTTGAGGATACATCTTCGAGGAAGAAGATTTATCAGAAGTCTCCATAATATCCACATTTTTTACTCCCGCTGGTCTAACCATTCTTAATGAAGCTAACATTTCCATACTCAACTATTCTCGTA
Source organism: Lupinus angustifolius (assembly GCF_001865875.1). Lineage (NCBI taxonomy): Eukaryota > Viridiplantae > Streptophyta > Magnoliopsida > Fabales > Fabaceae > Lupinus > Lupinus angustifolius. The sequence goes on along the minus strand of NC_032013.1, from coordinate 12,839,959 downwards.
CTATGGTCTGTACCCTTTTGACTTTTCCGGATAGCTGATAAAGAAATCACTAATGGTTCTTACATCAAGCTTCTATTCATGTGTGTTTTACACCTTTACTTCTGCTGCACAACCCCAAACATGGAGATGTCTCAAACTGAGTTCCCTACCATTCCATAACTCATAAGGAGTTATAGGAACTGCCTTACTATGAACCCTATTTAGCAGATACACAGCAGTCCTTAATGTATACATCCACAATGATAAAGCTACATCACAATGATCCAACATTGACCTAACCATTTCTATTAGTGTACGACTTCGCCTTTCAGCCACACCATTTTGTTGCGGTGTGTAAGTCATAGTGTATTGAGCATATATGTCTCGACTTTCGAGAAACTTTGAAAATGGTCCTCTCCCCTCCTCTCTCTCTTGCCTATTAGTAACCGAAAAATACATCACACTATTCTACCAGATTTTGTCCCATTCTCTTTGCCACCTCATCATTTTCACATGCTCCCTTTTTTACCCTCCTAGTGTACACCTTCCACACCTTGGGCCTACTACCTTCCTGCATCAATCTATCTTGGATGTTAATTGGGCCAACTCCCTCAATAGATGCTCTAACAAAGTGCCCATGTCTCTTGTGCCATAGACAAGAATCATTATCTTCTCTGGCTATAATACTAGATTTTTTCTCATAATTAAGAGAAAGTGGAAAGCTTCTATTGCTGGTCATTTTTACAGTAACAACAAATCTTCCCTTTGAAAAAAAAATTATGCACTCCTGGTTTTCAAATTTTAGAGAATATCCATGCTTTAAAAGATGTTCAATGCTCAACAAATTTTCATTTAACTGTGGCACATAGAGAATATCATGAATGACTTTACTTCCTTTCCTTGTTGTACTCCAATTATGCCTTTGCCTTTTAATTCAACATGTTCTTCATCACAAAATTTAACTTTGAAGCTAAATGAATAATCAATGTTAATAAAAAATTCTTTCTTTTTGGTGGTTACTACATTATGACAAGAAAATAACACGTTCTCTTCATTATTTTTTCCTTCCACAAATGAAGCATGTCGTTGATTGCCATAACGATAATCTTTGTCCATGTCCCCAAATGTTTTGCAATTGTGACATTGTGTCTTGCATTTGTTCCCATAATCAATCTCTTCATGATTATTATTCTTACAAATTTTGCACCATTTATTTGATACTTCTTCATGTCTTTATCTGCATCACATCTTCTATCTTAAAAAAATTTGTCACTCTATATACCATTATTTGTAATTGGTTGAAAAAATGTATATAAGTTAAAACTTTAATAATTAAATATTTTTTTGACCAATCATAAGTAATGACACATGTAATTGTACTGCTTGTGGAACAGAAGATGTGCACTCTTCATCAGCCATATGTGTCTCTTCCTCTTCCTCCTGAGTTTATTCTTCTATCTCTACCTCTTACAAATCTATCACCTCTAAGAGACTCACCTTTATTTTGTACTGAAGACTTATTTTCACCATTATTGGACTGAATGGTGAGTTTAGATTCAAAGGCACTCTCAAAAGATTTTACATACATCGTAACAACCTTTTCTCATATGACCTCAAAGACCCCATCAACCCTTGAATCATTGTAGTTATATATCCTTAGTTTCTTCTATAACAACCACCATAGGATCAAATTTTTCTATTATCTATTGTATCTCCATGTCACTTCATTTGATTCCCCAACCTGGAGCGTCTATTAAGGTGTTCATTCAAACTCTTATTCTCCTCCATTATCTCATTATCGTAATTTCACTTAAAGTTTCAATATTCTCACCTTTATGTCCCCTTCGAATTCTTGTTCTAGCATCTCCCATTCTTTCTTGGAGGTTTATGTTCTCATAATCCTTGGAAAATAGATAGAGATACTCATCTTTGAATCATCTCTAGATGGTAATGAAAACGAAAAAATATGGTTGGATATTTCTATAACAATACTTAGCATAATTTTAGAATGAGAGGAAGTGTTTTCTGGTTTATTATTTTCTTATATATATCCTCCCTTTAGTACACTTGTATTTATAGCATGAAGAGTGACTCTTACAATTGAGAAAGAGTCACCACAATATACTCAAAAACAACTTAATCATTTCAATTAGTACTAAATATTTCAACTAATATGGATAACAATAAACTCGTATAAGTATTCACTGACTATAATTATTTTCCACTTCCACATTACTCAACATATTTCTTCAAAAAAATAATAACGACCCCTTTCATGGAGAGTTGATTCATGAGAAGGAAATAACATATAATCTATTAATATTATACTACTAGAACTATATGCATTTTTTTTACAATGTAAGGGAAAAAAACTTGCAATTTTGCACATCTAAAACAATAAAAACTCCAACAAAATAAAGAACACAATTATATGATTTTAATATTGGCATGGTATAGAAGAACAAAACAAATAAAAAAAAAGTGTGAAATTTTGTACCAAATAGATATTTATATCATCCTTTCTTATTTTAACAAATTAATAGTAATTAAATTATTCAATAAACACTAATATGGTACCATAGCTAAATTTATTTACCCAAAAATGTAATAAGTCCAATTTCATGCTATTATTATAACCCTATTCAACTTATTAGTAGATGTTGGCAATAAGTCTAGCTGAAGGAATATTACAATAAGTCTAGCTGATGGAATATTGAAATAAGTCTATTTCTATCAAATACTACATGAGATTCAGGAATTTACAACATTTAAATGAGGTTTTGTTAGAGTCTTTCTTGTTTCCTTTTTTCTTTCTCTCTTAATTTTTGTTTACACAAATGTTAGAAGCTTGGTCTTGGTTAAATTTCCCAAACTGGAATATGAAGGGGAAAGTTTGAATTTTGTAATATTATTTTATCAAAAAATAATTAAAATCTAGACCAGTTCTTTTTTTTTTCTTTCATGTCATATGTCAAGATCTACATACAGTACTGAATTCTCAAGTATCAGAGAGGATCTCTACTCCTTGTTTTGTGTATATTGCACGAACAAGTCTTATTGGATTAAGTACAACATTTTTTATTTACAATAACAACTACAAGGCATTACCAAATTTAATAAATCACTATTTTTGTCATAGGTAACAATTTTGTAACTGTGTTAATCTGAGGCGTTGTCTTTTGTTTACGCTACAATTTCTTGGCTTTCGACAAGAATTTTAAAAAGTTGTTATCTAATAAATACAATAGGCAATGATTTCCTTCATCGCTAATGCCAATTTAAAACAGATGCCAATATGAAAAGTTCAAAACGTTGTCTTTGGCCATTTAGTATAGATTTATAACCGTGGTCAGAGACCATAGTCCATATAAGCAATAACATGAAAATTGTTGCTCTTGGTCTTTTAATACAACTTTATAACCTTAGCGAGTGTGCATGTCCCATACTTCAACAAAAAGCATGGTCTTACAATACATTTTTTCATTACCAAAAGGTAATATTTATTTAATCATCTATTTACGAATAATTTTATCATCATATTATATGTAATTCTTTTATTATACATTTTTATGTCAATCACCACATCCAATATATAACGAATGTAAAAAAAATACTTAACATATATAAAAATTACAGAGTCATACAATCATATATCAATTTGTCAAAAAAACGTACTGCAAAAGATATATAATTACATAGTCGTTGTATTACAAAATATAATTATAATCTAAAATAGAAAATCTCGATATATGTCAATCACAAGACCAATATATATTCATTCCTATTTCCATATGCAGCTCGTTGCCTTCCAATTAATTTTTATGAAATATAAATTAAAAATAAAAAGAACGTCATGTTTATATTCACACATCATGAGTTCCCAAAATTTTGGATATGGATCCATTGCAGACATATTTAAGTTGCACCAAATCTTATCCTTTTAACAATAAAGTTATTTAAAGTAAAAGTGTAAAACTAAGTTCATGCATCATGTCTTCCTAAAATTTTGGATATGGATCATGTTTTTATTGACACATCATTTGTTCACAAAATTTTGGATATGGATCCATTGCAGTCATGTTTAAATTGTACCATATCTTATTCTTTTAACAATAAAATTAATTTCTTAAATTTTTACCCCGAAAGATTCCTAGCATGTGGACATGCATTTTTTGTCTGTCGACCCACACTCTTATTTTAATGTATTAAGTATTTATTGAGTGTACTTTAGGTCATAATTGTTTTGTATTTATTATAATGTCCAATTTAAGGTTATATATGTGATTATTGTGTTGGTGGTGGTAACCTAGGATTATATGGTTTTTTATAGAAATTAAAAAATGTTAAAGGTAAAATAGGAAAATAGAAATTTCACTATGGGAGTAGTTACACCAAATTTTAACTTTATATATAATATAAATATAAATATATTATAGATATAGATATAGATAAAGATGTCGATATTATAATGATAATTGTAATTACCACTATGTACAATCTTTATATGACATCAATTCTTATAAAAAATTACCATTAGAGAAAGAATAATGTTGTAATCTTTGATTTGATTATGTTATGACACTTCTTGAAAAGTGTGATTTTTTTATCTAAAAAAGTTGAATCAAATATAAACGTATGATAATCTTTTCAGTTATTGCAAAACGTAGGATTATATGATTCAATTATTGCAAAACTATTTGAAACTTATATGTTGCAAAATTTGATACATCATGGTCCAATGAAATTATCTTTCAAAAACATTCACTTTAGAAGAAAAAAACTTACATTGTCTTTCAATGAAGTTTAATAGATAATGAAAGAATATGACACAATTTAGTGACATGGAAGTGAAACTATCATAGGTTTTGAAGCTTGAATCTAACATTCAATTAGAATTAAATGAAGTCAAATACCTCAATAGTTGGTCTTCTTTGGCTTCAGACCTTTTTAATGTTATTTCTTGTTATTCTTTCGTCACTTGATCATTAACAACTTCATTAATATCTCATTAACTATTTGTTCATTAGGTTGGTTTTGAATATTATCTTGTTGTCTCTATGTGTTATTTGACGATAATATAACTAGGGGAACAACAACTTGAGGATACATCTTCGAGGAAGAAGATTTATCAGAAGTCTCCATAATATCCACATTTTTTACTCCCGCTGGTCTAACCATTCTTAATGAAGCTAACATTTCCATACTCAACTATTCTCGTACTATGGTCTGTACCCTTTTGACTTTTCCGGATAGCTGATAAAGAAATCACTAATGGTTCTTACATCAAGCTTCTATTCATGTGTGTTTTACACCTTTACTTCTGCTGCACAACCCCAAACATGGAGATGTCTCAAACTGAGTTCCCTACCATTCCATAACTCATAAGGAGTTATAGGAACTGCCTTACTATGAACCCTATTTAGCAGATACACAGCAGTCCTTAATGTATACATCCACAATGATAAAGCTACATCACAATGATCCAACATTGACCTAACCATTTCTATTAGTGTACGACTTCGCCTTTCAGCCACACCATTTTGTTGCGGTGTGTAAGTCATAGTGTATTGAGCATATATGTCTCGACTTTCGAGAAACTTTGAAAATGGTCCTACAGATTGTCCATTCTCATTATACTTTCTATAAGATTCACAACCTCTATCAGTCCTAATAACATTAACCTTCTTTTCAAGTTGGCTTTCTACCATGTCAATGAATACCTTTAGGACATCCAATGATTGAGATATTCATGTAACAAATATAGGTGACAATAACACGACTAATCGTCTATAAAAGTGATGAAATACTTTTCACCACCCCAAGATGGAACATCAAAAAGACCACAAATATTTGTGTGTATCAATTCAAGAAGTTTGCTACTTCTTGTGGTTGGGTTCTTTGATATGTGTTTAGTATGTTTTCCTTTAATACAATCTAAACAAACATCCCAATTTCCAAAACCCAAAAGAGGTAAAATCTCACTTTCTTTAACATCATTATCCTTTCTTTGAATATATGGCCTAATCTTTGATGCCACAAGTAAGTAGAATTCTTATCAAAATCTTTAAGCTTGCTACCAACATCATGTTCAACATTAAATAAAGATTCCTTAAATTTAAATTCAAGATTGAAGCAATATAAATCATTCATTAATGTACCAAAACTGAAATAGTATGAATGTTTATAAATTTAAAACCAGAATGCCCAATCTTAAAATTAAAACCTATACAATCTAGCCTAGCAACATAAACCAAGTTCCTAGCATATTCAGGAACAAAAGGACACTTATCTAGATCTAAATAGTTTCTACTATCTGTGATCAATCTGTATGTCTCACTTCCATGAACTAGTGTCTTCATTCTGTTCCCCATGTAAAGAAACTTCTCAATTTCCTAGGTTCGGATTGATAGAAATCCCTACACAATATGTGATACATGACTTGTTGCCCCAGAGTCTAACCACCAAGTATTATTAGGAACCTCAGTAAGAAATGATTCATCTATAACGAAAATAAAATGTTTATCTTTCTTTTCGAACCATTTCTTCCTTTTAGGGCAATCCTTCTTATAGTGCACAATTTTCTTACAAAAGAAGTATTTCATTTCTTTATGGATTTTCCTTTTTTATGAGGATCTTTTCCTTCCCCTTTCCATTTTTCTATTGTTTGGCTTGACTCTGCTGGTACTACCTGACTCTTGAATAGACAAGTGAATGAAGTCATTCTTAATTTTCTTTATCCTTTATGGTGTTATACTTCACCTGGAATTGGCCAAACTCAACAGGAAGGGAGTTAATGATGAACTGTACTAAGAATGTTTTTGTCACCTCCATCCACATGCCTTTCATTTTCGCAGCCAAATTTGCCATGCTGGTTACAAGATCATGAATGGGCTGCGACTAGTCAAACTTCTTGGTCATAAGCTCTGTCATAAGATTTCCCACCAGAGACTTATCAGTAATGTTTGATTGGTAGTACTGTTTGATCATTCTCATAAATTCTCTTGCATTATTCGTCTTAGGCATAGACAGCTTGACATTGTCAGAGATTGACATTTTCATCAAGCTAAGACTCAACTTATTTGACCGCTCCTAAGCCTTATACAGAGTCTTGTCTGCCTCGGAGTTGGTCTCAATTATGGTTGGTACATTATCCATAATGATGGCAAAGTCTAACTCCATAACACTAGCGAGAACTGGATCTGTTCGGATCAATCAACATAGTCCAGTCCATTGAACTTGACACATCCCTTACCTAAGGCGAATGCATTGAACAAAATTGAAATAAGACATGCTCACACTTTAATGTTTTGCATAAATCTCTATGGATTCAAACAAACTTTTATTCATACACTTAATTTATCTTTGATAAAATTTAAATACATTAAAATTTTATTAATGATACCCAATATTATTCTTTAATGAGTAATTAATCATACTTTTTAAACATGCATGTTACCTTTGGTTAAACGAGCACAAACAAGTATGCTTAAAAGTTCAACGTCATTAAATACATGCAGTGATCCACATTTGAGTGATCAAAATATGCGTTATAAATAATGAGCAAACCCAATTATTTATCCTCACGACATCGTAATCTTAATTACATACAATGATTCACCTTTGAGTAACAAGATATGAATCATAACTTTAATTATAATTAATATCAAAATCAACAACTAATTTTTTCATACAAGTATAATTATTTCTCATTCTTAGTCAGATAGTAACATTATGAAAAACATGCAAGTGTTACAAATTTTATTGAAATAATTAACTTCAGATTGAACAAAAAAAGAACAATTGACAATTACTTTATTTCGTAACAATAAGTCTTTGGTTCCATTTTAAAGTACTCATGATTCAAATTCGAGAAACACAAGGAATATCATAATGTCCTTAACTTAATGCTTTGACACCAATTGTTAGACTTATAAAACTTTTATGAGCCTTTATGGTTCATAAGAACCCTTTCATTAGGACCTTGACATTATAACATTAACATGTGATAAAATAATAGATTAAGGAATTCCTGGTTCCATTTCAGTTTCTCTTCTTTCTAGTGCACTTTCTAGTGCACTTTCTAGTTGTTTTTTGTTTTCACCTCTTCGCCTTCCAATTATGTGTTTCTTGATGATTAGGAACTAAATTTTCTTCCTTCTCTACATAGCACCATACTCTCCTTAAAAAACCACTAATACTTCTTGAATTCTCACATTGTGTTTCTACTCATGAGATAGCAAATGATAGCATGGATTTTCTGATGCACAAGTGCCTCTATTTATAGAAGGGTTTAGGAGGATTTATAACTCCTCCACTATCATGGAAACTACCTATGAAATGGAGGGGATGGAGTTAAAACATACGCCCACTAGTTTGATCCATCAATTATCAACCACCATCATGTTAGACACTTTTATTCAAACTATCAACTTCTCATACATGGACCACTTAGATTATTAAATTAATCTAACAACATGTTGTGGATTGCCATAATGACAATCTTTGTGAATGTGCCCGAATCTTTTGCAATTGTGACATTGTGGCTTACTTTTGTTCCAGTATTCATGCTCTTCATGATTATTTTTCTTACAAATTCTGCACCAATTATTTGATACTTTTTCATGTCTTCATCCACCATAGGTGTCTCCTCCTCTTCTTCTTGAGTTTCTTCCTCTGTCTTTACCTCTTCCAAATCTATCACCTCTAGGAGATTCACCTGTATTTTGAACCGAAAGCTTATTTTCTCCATTATTGGATTGAATGGTGAGTTTGGATGGAAAGGCACTCTCAAAAAAATTTCCATACATCGTAACAACCTTTTCTCATATGATCTCAAAGACTCCATCAACCCTTGAACCATCATAGTTGATAGATACTTAGCTTATTCTATAACAATCACCATATAATCAAGTTTTTCTATTATCTATTATATTTCCATGTGACTTCATTTGATTCACCAACCTCGAGAGCCTATTAAGATATTCATTCAAACTCTTATTCTCCTTAATTCTCTCATTATCATAATTTCACATAAAAGATTAAAGATTCATTGTTCTCACAATTGTGTCCCCTTCAAATTCTTGCTCTAGCATCTCCCATGCTTTCTTGGAGGTTTATGTTCTCATAATCATTGGCAAATAGATAGAGATACTCCTCTTTGAATCATCTCTGGATATGGTAATGAAAACTATTAGCTCATCTAGAAAAAAAAAGGACTATTCTAATCACCTAACCAAGGATCATGAGACAAGCCAAGGACAATGCACCAGACAACAATGCTTATGCACCTTGACTCAAGACAGTAGTAGGCCAACTTGCACCAGCACCATGACTAAGAAGTGTGCATTAGCAACTCAAGATAGCAACATGAAGTGTGTATCAACAACCCAGGATAGCAACATCCCATATGATCAAACATCTAGCAACCAAGCAGGTTGTGCCACACACTAAGTAGTCAAGTCAAACTTGCAACATGACCAGCAAGACCAAGCAGCGGTCACATACTAGAACCAAAAACATAGTATAGGAGATATGGACTTAAGTAACTTGGACTTTGAGAAATCGAACTACCTTTCAACTAACGTTTGTATTTAGCAAATGTGCTTTATATTTTAGAACATGTTTTTTAGGGAGTTTGTCACTTCTGTTTTCATTTTATAAATAGGATTAACATTGTCTTTTATAAATCGATCAATCTTATCAAATATCAAGAGGTTATTGATTCTACTACATCTCGTTTTTCAATTCTTTTCAATTCTTTAATTTCTTTCAATTATACAAGAAGTGTTATTCACTTCCATCTTCATTTCAAGAAGCCATCTTCACCTTATTTTCTGGTATCAGAGCTCATTTCATAAAGAGCCTCTGTTGCATTCAAGATGAATTCCTCACTTTCATCCATAACACCATCAACCTCACAAATGGACATCACACAAGATCCATATTATATGTATCCTTCATAAAATCCAAGGATTGCATTGGTTTCACCTCTCTTAAGTGGTGAAAACTATCACTAATAGAGCAGATTTATGAGGATGAGCCTCATCTCCAAATAAAAAGTTAATTTTTTTGATGGTAATATCCAAATGCCATCAAAGGAAGATCCAAGATTCAAGTCATGGGAAAGAGCAAATAATATAGTGACATCATGGATTATGAGATATGTTTCTCCTTCAATTTCACAAAGTATCCTATGGATTGGCAAGGCTCATGAAGTATGGGATGAACTCAGAGAAAGATTCTCTCAAGAGAATCTTTTCAGAATTGTAGATTTACAAGAAACCATAGCTAACTACAAGTAGGGTTATCTTAATGCCAACAAGTATTACACTGAGATGAAGACACTATGGGATGAGGTAGAAATTTTCAGACCCCTTACAAATTGCAATTGTGATAGTGAAAAATTGAAAACAGAGGACAAGGCTATCAGATTTTTGAAAGGGCTTAATGATTCCTATTCCAATGTGAGATCACAAATCATATTAATGGAACCACTTCCAAACATGAACAAAGTGCTCTCCATAGTAATTTAGCAGGAAACAAAAATGTATGGCCATAATTAGAGGCTAAAACCATGAATGTTGGAACCACTTGGAAGAAGAATCATATGTATGGAAGAGATGCAGCCCAGAATAACAAGGCACCCATCAAAGCAAATCTGACTTCCTATGGCAGAGGTTCTTGGAACAAATATGCCAATTCAGGGAAGTTTTGCACTCACTATAAGAAGCCAGGGCACACAATTGAGACCTACTACAAAATTCATGGTTTTCCTCCCAACTTCCAGTTCACCAAGAACCAACAAGTTAACTCTATCACCTCTAGTCAAGAGCATGATCAACACAAAGAGGATGACACTATGTTTGGACTAAACAAGGATCATAGAATGTGATCGACACCTTGTCAACTACTTCCTTGTCCAAAGATCAACATGTTGAAGGTAATTCTAATCCTCAATGGATATTAGATAGTGGCGCCACTAATCACAGCCTATGGCATTTTGATATAATTCTGCATATTACAAAATTAGACCTATTAGGGTCAGATTGCCTTATGGCCATGAACTCTTGGCCAAAGTTTTAAGAACCATAACCATCTCCAAGAACCTAATCATCCATGATGTTCTGTATATCCATTCATTCTCTTATAATTTGTTATATATACCTAAACTAACTTGTCAATCCTCGTATATTTTATTATTTGATGCTTCTTATTGAAAGATACAAGAGAATGATACCTTGAAGATGATTGTTTTAGCTAAGATATCAAAAGGGTTGTATGTGTTGCAAGGAGCTAAACTTGATCACAATGTAAACTTTTCCATTACAAATTCTACTATTGTACCTAGGTCTAGTCTTTGGCATTTTAGATTGGCTCAACCTTCTAAAGCATGTATGGATGTCATTAAGACAAAGCTTCCTTTTATCACTTTTAATTAGAATTACAATTGTGACTACTTCCAAACACAGTTTTGACTTAATTCACGTTGATATTTGGGGACCCTTTCCCATAGCATCTAGACATGGGCACAAATATTTCCTAACTATAGTAGATGAACGTAGTAGGTACACATGGATCACCCTAATGCAGAGCAAAGCAGAAGCTTATGTAGCTCTTCAACACTTTTTTACTGTGATCCACACTCAACACTCCACTTCTGTAAGAATAGTTAGAAGTGGTAATGGAACAAATTTCCTCTTAAAGGACTTCTATGCCAATAAGGGAATCATACACCAGGCCTCTTTTGTGTACACACCACAAAAAAATGGTGTTGTGGAAACAAAACACCAACATATCTTGAATGTGGCAAATGCTCTCCTACTTCAACGCCACCTTCCTAAAGTTTATTGGTCTTATGCTATTAAACATGTTGTGCATATCATCAATAATTTACCTACACCTAGCCTGAACAACCAATCTCCTTATGATACCTTACATCATACACAATTTAATTTTCAAAACTTAAGAGTATTTGGTTGCCTATGTTACACTAGTACACAAAAACATCTCATGAATAAACTTGATCCTAGATAATCTAAGTGTGTATTCATAGGCTATCGTTCTATTTGTTTCCTCTCATCTTGAACCAAAGACTTACAAACAAGCCATTCACCACCCCCAATGGCAAGAAGCTATAAACCAAGAACTAACTTCCTTACAACAAAACAACACTTGGATAATCATAGATCTCCCAAATTCTAAGAAACATATAGGCTGTAAATATGTATTCAAGATCATATACAATCTTGATGGCACTATTGAGAGACACAAGGCTAGACTTGTGGCTAAAGGTTACACTCAAACTAAAGGCATTGACTACATCAATACCTTTTCTCTTGTTGCCAAACTCACCATTGTTAGGTTAGTCCTTGCCTTAGCTTCCATTCATAATTGGACCTTACAAAAACTTGCTGTAAATAATGCTTTCTTACATGGTGATTTAAAGGAAAAAGTCTACATGTCTCTCCCCTTGGCCTCACTTCACCTATACCTAACCAAGTCTGAAAATTACAAAAGTCCTTATATGGACTTAAGCATGCTAGCATACAATGGTTTTCTAAATTCTTCACCTTTCTTCTTAAACATGGCTATTATAAAGCCAAAGGTGTTTATTCTTTGTTCATTAAATAGACATCCAAATCTTCAATTATTACCCTACTAGTTTATATGGATGATATCATCATAATTGGCAATTGTCATCCTAAAACCCATCAAATCAAATCTCTCTTACATCTAGCCTTTTAAATCAAGGACCTAGGAAATTTAATATTCTTTTTAGGCTTTGATATTTCTAGGAACATAACTGGTCTTTTCATCTAACAATGAAAATATGCTCTTGAAATCCTTTATGATTCAAGCCTCCTAGGCTGCAAACCTTCTTCGACACCTATGATCCCTAACACTCACCTTCATCAAGATTCTTCTGCTCCATATCCAAACCGTGTTGCTTATAGAAGATTAGTTGGCAGACTTATATATCTAACTTATACTAGACCTGACATTGCCTTCTCTGTCAATTAATTGGCCCAATTCATAGGCAAACCTACTATTACTCATCATGATGCTACCATCAAAGTGTTAAGGTACATCAAAGGTGCTCATTCCTTATGCTTAATCTATCCAAACAATTCCACTTTACACTTGAATGCCTATAGTGACAGTGATTGGACTTCTTCTCCTGATACAAGAAGATCAACCACTAGTTTTTGCATTTACATAGGCAAATTCTTGATTTCTTGGAAATCTAAGAAACAAAGAATTGTTTCTAGGAGTTCTTGTGTAGTTGAGTATAGAACATTGGCCCTTAAATCTTGTGAAATCATCTAGTTAACCTACATGATCTATGATTTACAACATTTATATCTTACTCCTTCTACACTTTATTATGATAACCAATCTGCCATTCATATTGCCACTAATCTAGTTTTCCATGAAAGAACTAAACATATTGAATTAGGTTGTCATAATATTAGAGAAAATGTAGCGGAGACTTGGTAAAACTTATGCCCATCAAATCTTCAACATGCAGATGCTCTAACAAATCCGTTGGGGCCAAAGGATTACTGTTCCATTCATCTCAAGTCGGGTCTACTTAATATCTGTTCCCCAGCTTGTGAGGATTACTGTTCATCAATCGATTGGGACTCATCCATTTTCGATCAATACTTTTTGGAAAAAGTGCATCTTCATCCATTTTCTAGAAAGGAATTGACAAAAAATATATAGTGAGCATAAATCCCTAAAAGCTTGGAGTTCAGCTCACCAAGAAGAGCAAATACATTATGAGATGAAACCCTAACCCGTGTAATCAAAGAAGGGTAAAACCTAACTCAATACAAGCTAAATAAGTGAATTCACTTTCAATTCATTAAATTAAAAATGAAAACATTTATTAGGAAAACTCATTTTCAATTCAGTGTTGAATGAGTGAAATTTCGGTGTTGAATGAGTGAATGATTTTGAGTTTGAATGAGTAAATGAGTTTCAAATTTGGTCTTGAATGATTTTGAGGTTGAATGAGTAAATGAGTTTCAAATTTGGTCTTGAATGATTTTGAGGTTGAATGACTGACTGCTTTTCGTGTTGAAAATGATTTTCAGTATTGAATGATTTTGAGGTTGAATGAGTGAATGATTTTCAGTGTTGAATGATTTTCGTGTTGAATCTGAATTTTGTGTTGAATGATTTTGAGGTTGAATGAGAGTAAAGAGTCTCGGTGTAAAGTTAATGAACTTGAGATTGTTGAATGTATGTGAATCAAGGATTGTTGAGAAAATCAAGGATTCAACAATGCTTCTTAATTCTACATTAAGCATTATTATATGTCATACATTGAACACCGTTTAACCAAATGAGTGTTGTTGAATTTTTAAAATCATAATAACAAAATAATAAAATATATAAGTTGTTTTAGTATGTAGTTGAGTGTATACAAATGGAAGTTACATTCAACAACACTTATTCAAAGGGGCATTGTTGAATCATCGACTCACTCAACATTTATATATAATTTTAATCAAAACAATTAATTAATTATTTTTAATGACATTCAAAATAAAGACAATTAATTAAAATAATGACACTCAATAGAGCTCATTAAAAATTAATTATTAGTACTTTGGAATTTAGACATTCAACATCGCTTAATTAAACATGTGTTGTAGAATGTGTTAAAATTGCACATTCAACAATGTTTTTTCAAAGGAGCGCTGTTGAAAATGTGTTGCATTTCAGTAGGAAATTGTGATATTCAATAACTCTCATTCAAAGAAGCATTGTTGAATAGTTGACATTCAACAATACTTATTAACAAGTGTGCTATTATATATGTGATGTTCAAATATTCAACATCGCTCTTTTAAATGAGCATTGTTGTATATGTGATTTGCATACATTCAACAATGCTCTTTTTAAGGAGCGTTGTTGAATGTCATTATTCCTAATTCTAAACAGTTAACAGACACATTCAGCAACAACATCCACAACATGCACCAAAACATGCTCAACACAGAACAACTAAAACACACATCCACAAGTACATATAAAACATAACAGTAACACATTCAATAGAGAACAAAATGCATTCATAAATAGAACTAAATACATATAAACATTGAATAGAAATGGTTTCCTTTTCATTAATTTGATAATCCAAAATAATACATTGTATTCCCTAAGTTTCTAATCTATATCTTGTATTCCTTAAGCTATAATCTATACCTATTCTACAATCTATACACGGGTTTCCTTAACTCTAAACTAAGTACATAATTCCACCAATCTTCCCTACGTTGTGTAATTTGGTCATCTATATATTCCTCTACATAAAACTAGATTGATGCTGGCCACTACTGAATGATCTCCTTCATGCAATACAACATATAATAGCCACAAACATTCGTGTTGTCTTGTTAGGGATTCTACAATTAAAGTGAAATAAACATATAAGTACTTTTACATGAAATATGAATACTGCACATATACTTGTTTGAGATATGTACCAATACCTTTATATGATTCCATTAGATATTGCTTGATATAAATTTAGAATCAATGGCTCTGTAAATTTGCACTCCCCTAAACAACATAAAATGTACTTAATTACTAAATAGAATGTGAAAGTGCACTAAAAGTCAGAAAGATTAATTAAGTAGTTTGTTGGATACCAGCAAGGTAAAACACACCTAGAGGGGGGTGAATAGGATAGTAGATCACTAGTCCCACTTTTCCGACAAATGCGCAAAACAGAAACTCACTATTGTTAATCGATTATGAGTCTTATAAATTGATTCTTCACATCTTTATTTAATCGATTATTAATAGCCTTAATTGACTATACTGAATCTTGTTATTCTAGAAAATCTAGTTTCTTGCAAAGCAATTAAAGTGATTATCAATCTTTATGACCATAATTTGATTCTTGATTTTATCACAGATTATAAACAGTAAGCACAAACCACAGAAATCAAAAGCTTAAGGAATCATTAAAAACTGAAATGTAAAAGAGATAGGGAAAAGAAGAATGCTCAATGAATTTTATCCTAGTTCATTTGCGGGTTCACTTGCAAACTACATCCAGTCTTCCCCTTCTGATCTTGGGAGATTTTCTTAACTATGAAATATAATTGTTTATACAATCACACTTCTAATACAACTAGCAAGAACTCCCTTCTCGGATCCGTTCAGTCTACCCTCTCTTGGTTTGACCACTCAACTCGCCTACTCAGATACCCACACCTTTTGCAATTTTGGCCCCAACCAATGTCTTACTCTATCCAAGACTTCTTGCCCTCGTGAAGACACAACTTCTCTTTTTATGGTGATACTAATAGACCAAGAGAACATTCCTTGAATTAGAAACTTTTGCCGATTGATGCACACTTAATGTGCAAATCTTAACTCTAAAACTCAGCTATAAAACCTCTACAGAACCCTCACAAGAAGCCTAAACTAAATGTGATGAGATGCAATGGTTTTCAACGTATGAAACTAAAGCAAATTTTTAGAAAAGGTTTTCCTCTCTTTTCTCTCAATGATTTCAAGTAAACAATGCAAGATTTCACACTATTCTTTCACTTAGAGAATCAGCAAGATGATATGAAATTTATGAACTTATAATCTTGGTTTTCTTTGTCATAATGATTGTTATGCACATGGGTTGCAAATACAACATTTATATGAAACTGTTTTTACCTATCATTAATTTATTATCTTATAACGTAATCGATTAACGTGTTATGCAAAACTGTTTTTCTGTTATGACTTAATCAATTATCAATCTCTTTAATCGATTAACGAGCCAGAAATCTTAGGTAGTTAGCCATTGTAACTCCTTTAATCGATTACATCAAACCTTAATCGATTAATGGATTCTCATGCGACATAATTGATTATTAATCACTTATATATATGAAAATATGTTTCTTTAGTGCATGGTAAACTTTCTATAAGATGTATGAACATGCAATACATGATTTTGAAATAGATAAAACTTTTATGCACAAAAACCATGTATGTTGAATGCTTATGCATGATTCTACTTATCATATATGTTAGGATGTTATGCCTCATTCTACATGGATTCATTTTAACCGCTTGCGAGACTTCCGCCCAAGGTTTACCTAACCTAGACTCAAACTAGGCAAATCATCTTAGGACTTTCTAGAATATAAAAAATAATCCTAAGTCTACAATGTTGACCTCAAGTCTTTGGCATGTTGTTTATTTTGATGTTCATATCTTCAAGCTTTCATTAAGTCATTGTCTTCATCAAAACTATGTAGGTTAATCACATAAACAACTTTTGACTATCTACAATGTCAATCTCCCCCTTTTTGATGGTAACAAACTCTAAACAATCATTTGTATGATTAGCTTGATGATTGCCAACAAGTGTTTGCAATGGTTGGATCAGAATGCGCTGCTCCCGGTCACTGTGTTCTCCTCCTCAATCCATATAGGAGGTCATATAAGATATGACTTCAACTTTAAATACGGAAGCTTAATACAACCTACAAAAACACTCAAAAAACACTTTCTCCCCCTTTTGGCATGATAAAAAAGCAATGATATTATATGATAATAACAACAAAAAGTAAGGAAAGATTTCAAGAGATTTACAAGTCTTAATCGATTAATTGTTAGGCATAATCGATTAAGTAGTTTAAAAAAAATTTGAATAAGTGCACAATTACTGTATTTAATCGATTATTAGCAAGGGTTAATCGATTAAATTGATTATAAATAGAATTATGGTAGAATCTAATTGCAAGATATATCCACTTTGTGTATAGATACATAGTATGCATGGAATAATTAATGGTACAGAATATAACGCAAATATAGCATATAATAATTATTCAACATAGAAAGTACACAAGATAGATATAATCAAAGATCAAGCAAAAGTTCTTATATAATCAAATTAACAACAAAAATACGAGAAATACGAGAAGTGCATGAAGTACATAATACGTTCAAACATATAACAACAAAATCCACCAAAATACATGATAAAATGACACACATCCTAGACCCTAGATATCCCTATCTAGGCTTATTATGAGGTGGTGGTGGTGGTGATGAATATCCATGCTTGGTACACATTATGAATAGAATACGATCAACATCCATGGTAATCCTCTCCTACTGCTGTTGGAACTCAACCATCATTGATTCCCTCAATGACTGAAAATTTCCATCAATATGCGCATTAAGGCATTGTTCCATAGCATCCAAGTGTCCTAGCCCAAACGATGGTTCTTGAGCACATCAATAGCCTAGCTTTTGATTGTTCAGGGTTCGACTGACCAGGATTTGCAGCCATTTCTTCATCAGATGAGTCTCCGTTCACATTGGTATTGTGATCTTCTTGATACATCCAGTATTTCCAAACTTATAAATACCCATATTGTGAATCAGATTATCACCAACTAGGTGCTCTCGGAAATTAGTAACAGTGAAGTCCACTTCTGATGTGTCGATTTCTAGATAATCGATAACACGAGAGATGAAAATCCCATAAGCAATCAGTCTAGAAGAAGATGAGGCTATACCATTCAGGACCTTCATAATTTCAGTATGCCAATTAACCGCAGTTCCTTCTCTTATTGCAAACATAAGCTTGAGATCATTGATGGTCGATTGTGCATGGTTTATGTTATGTTGAACCAAAATATATGCAATTAAGTAATGCAATAGTCAATTTTCAACATATAATGATCCAGCCATGGTCAATTCACCTTGCACATATAGGTGAGGTCATCTTAAACATGAATTGTATATCTCACTAGCATCAAATGTGATCCATAACTCATTGTTATAATCACCTAACATAGATCCATCGCTAGATTATTCTCCAACATCCAAAAACAGTTCCTCATCCAAACTAATCATTTTCCCATTACCATTGAATCATAAACTTCGTCCTTATACCAAAAATTACTGTAAAATTCTCATATCAGTGATGGATAGATTTTACCATTAAGCTCCATTAACTGATTTGCTTCTTGTGCTTCTAATCCATGAGAGAACTCAAAACCTTGTTCCACCATCCAAGATATATCCGCAAAGCGAATATAGGTCTATTTCCTTCCTTGAAATTTGGCTAATCTAGTTTCTTGAAGGATTGGAGAATAGTAAGGGTCACCATAGTCTTTCTTCCACCTTGAGCAGAAGACGAACTACAATCCACACCTCTTGGATGATTAGCAGTGGTTTTCACCCTTCTTGGACATGATTCACTCATAATTTTCAGGTAATAGAGTGTCTAATTGATTGTATAATCGATTTTCTGAATTGGAGATTAGGTTTTCTAAAAGGGGGAAAACTACGGTTTTGGATTTTGAGTAAATTGAAGACTCTAGGGAGATGGATGTGATGTAATAGGGTTGAATTTTCTATTTTTGAGTCCGAGATCACTTGATTTGAGAAGAAATTTAGAAGGGGAAAGCTATGGGGTTTTTAGGGTTATAGGAAAAAATGACCAAGAACAACACTAGAATCTGTCTTATGCTTGTCATCAATCGATTAAGATGAGTTTAATTGATTATGATGTTTAAAATACTACCCAGAATAATCGATTAAAGCCTCTAGTAATCAATTAAATATTTTAAAATTTTCATTCTTTAGAAATTTGAGCCTAGGCAATTTATTAAAGCAGCTTGTTAATCGATTAAAACATGATAAAAATTCATTTTTTGGTTACTAGAAGTCAAATTAATCGATTAAAACACAAAACAATCGTTTAAGGGAAGAACTAAGACAGATTTTAGTGCATTTGTGAGGAGATGATAAGATACTATACTCAAGATACTAACCTAAAAGGTGGACGACACACTCAAAGAAGTATAAAACAATCATGAATTCAATTAAGAATGGGAATCATGTATTCATAACAAATGTCACACATAAGCATATATTAAAGATCAAGATAAGGCATACAACACCCTAAAGCAAATTAGTTGAGATATGTTTCATCAAGTATGTCAAGTTCTTTGTGTAATACAAAGAATGTATCTAGTGGAAGGGGCTTGGTGAAAACGTCGGCTAATTGCTTTGAGGTTTCAACAAATTCAAGAATGCAATCACCTTTTTTTACACGATCTCTCAAAAAGTGGTGACTTATTTCAATATGCTTAGTTCTAGAATGCAGAATGTGATTCTTAGACAGGTTGATGGCACCAGTGTTATCACACTTTTTCGGTATTTTCATAAGCTTTAGACTGAAGTCTAATAGTTGCTCCTTTATCCATAATATTTGAGCACAACACACGTTGAGGGCAATGTATTCCACTTTGGCAGTTAATAATCTAACACATGCTTGTTTTTTGCTATGCCAAGATATTAAGGAGCTGCCCAAAAGGTGGCAAGTTCCACCAATACTTTTCTGGTCTAAATTACATCCAGCGAAGTCGGTATCGGAATACCATATCAAGGATGATGAGGCATCACTAGGATACCATAAATACATAGATAATATTCCTTTTAGATACTTCATGATACGTTTAACAATACTAAAATGTGATTCCTTAAGTGATGCTTGATATCTTGTGCACATACATACACTAAACATAATATCTGGATGACTACACATTAGATATAGAAATGAACCAATTATTCCTCAATATTTTGTTACCTCTGTAACTTTACCCTTTTCATCCTTGTCAAGATAGCAGAATGATGCCATAGGTGTTGTTGCTTCTTTGCATTTGTCCATCTCGAACTTTCGCAGAAGTTCCTTGCAATATTTTGTTTGGTGAACGAATATCCTGCTGCTCATCTGCTTTATTTGTAGTCCTAGGAAGAATGTCAATTCTCATATCAGTGACATCTCGAACTCCCCTTTCATTAAATCAGAAATTTTCATACATAGAAAATCATTAGTAGCACCAAATATTATATCATGAACATAAATTTGTACTAACAATATATTATTTTCCGATTTTGATATAAAAAGTGTTGTGTCAACTTTGCCCCTCACAAACCCTTTTTGTAAAAGATAACTACTCAATCTATCATACCAAGCTCTAGGAGCTTGTTCTAGACCATATACAGCCTTTTTGAGTTTATAGACATGGTTATGGTATTTGGAGTTTTCAAAGTCGGCAGTTGATTAAAATATACTTCCTCTTGAATATAGCCATTCAAGAAGATATTCTTTACATTCATTTGAAAGAGCTTAAAGTTCATTATAGATGCAAAAGCCAATAGCATCCTAATGGCCTCCAACCTCACAACCGGGGCGTATGTTTCATCTTAGTTGATGCCTTCCTCTTGATTATACCCTTTGGCCACTAGACGTGCCTTGTATCTTATAATCAAGCCAGATTCATCCATTTTATTTCAAAAGACCCATTTCGTGCCGATTATAGGATGATCTTTACGTTTAGGGATCAAGTCCCACACGTTATTTTGGTCAAACTAGTTTAGCTCTTCTTGCATAGTTATTCCCTAGTGCTCATCCTCTATGGCCTCATCGATGGCCTTAGACTCGACTTGAGATACAAAGGCTACAAAATTTTGAAAGCGGATGGTCTTTCTTCTTGCATAGATTTATAGGTTACCACTCTTGTTGAGATATCACCTATAACCTTGTCAAGCGGATGGTCTTTCTTCGTCTTCCACACCTTTGGCATATCCTGATGAACTGAACTCCTTTCCTGGTCATCCTAAACCTCTTTGTTGATCTCCATATCCTTCATGTATGCATTCTTCAAGACACTTGAAACGTCATCACACAAGACCTTCATCTTCTCTTTTGGAGAAGACTCATCAAAATGTACATGGACAAACTCTTCAACAAGCATTGTATATTTATTAAAAACTCGATAAGTTTTACTATGAATAGAGTACCCCAAAAATATTCTCTCATCAACTTCCGAATCAAATTTTCCCAAAAGTATTTTACCATTATTCAATATAAAACATTTACATCCAAAAGCGTGTCGGTGTGAGATATTAGGTTTTTGGATTTTTAATAATTCATATGTTGTTTTTAAGAGTGTATGCCTAAGAAGTACTCGTTTAGTTATGTAGCAAGTAGTATGCACCGCATCGGCCCAAAAATACATAGTGACCTTGCTCTCGTTTAGCATTGTCCTAGCTAGCTCCTCTATGACTCGAATTTTCCTCTGAACAACTCCTTTTTGTTGAAGGGTTCGAGGAGCCGAATACTGATATAGGATGCCACCATGGTTGTTGCGAATATGTACTATCTTATGGTCGAATTGGTTTTGGAGTTGTTTGGTGAGATTTTTAAAAGATTTAAAAGCAGCACTTTTCATAGCAAGAAACAACGTCCATGTGTATCTAGAAAAATCATCAACAATTCCCAACGCATAGTAGCTACCACCAAAACTCATAATTTTTTATGGTCCAAACAAGTCTATATGGAGTAACTCCAAAGGTCTTCTTGTGAATATCACATTCTTAGATGAAAATGAGCTCTTCACTTGCTTACACTTTTGACAAGTGTCGCAAGTGTCTTTTGTTTTTAAATTCAGTTTTGGTAGTCCTACAACTAAATCATGCGATGATAGTTTAGCTAGATGTCTTAAATGAGCATGTACTGCTCGCTTGTGCCACAACCAAATGTAACTCTCTTTTGAAATAAAGCCTTTAGAAAATAGAGTGGTGACATCATCCAAATAAATAATGTAGATATTGTTTATTTTCTACCCTACGAACATAACATTATTGTCAACATCGTCACAAATGATACATCAATTAGAGTCGAATGATACCTTGTTACCTTTGTCGCATAGCTTATTGATACTCAGAAGGATGTGCTCCAGCCCTTCAACATATAACACGTTCTCGATGATGGCCTATGAAGCATTTTAGATCCTTCTGACACCTATTATCCTTCCTCGATTGTTGTCTCAGTATGTGACATAGCCTTTACCCCTAAGTGACAAACCAAGAAACTTTGATCGATCACCTGTCATATGCCTTGAACATCCACTATCCAAATACTAGTTTTTTCCTTGTGTTCGAAGGCATACCTGCAATACAAATTACTTGGCTTGTTTAGGTACCCAAGTTATATTGGGTCCCTTCTTGTTAGTAACCAAGGGATCTAGTCCCTTTTGCACCCATACATATATGCCACTTGGCGCACCATATTTTCTATCATAGCATGATATCAATGTATGACCATATGTACCATAGTAAAAGCAAGTAGGCATGTTATGATTATACTTGTTATGCATGTGAGCTACTTGTTTTCTATATGGTTTTCTTTTATTTTTAGGTTTGTAACCTAGACCTTCATGGTTATTGACATGTCTAGAAGCCACAAGTTGTTTAGGTTTTGACTACTATAGGTGAACTTAGCTAATTTTTCTTTCAACTCAGAATTTTCAGCATTTAAAGTATTGCATTGTTCACATATATGAGTCTCAATTAATTTAGTAGAGCAAGTACATGAGGCACAAGAGTAAATAAGGTCTAGAGTCTCATTTTCAAGTTTTAGTTCATTTAGTTCTTATTGCATTTTAACAATTTTCTTTTCATACAATATGATGACTTTTTTCCTATCTACGTTGATTTTAGCCAATTTCTATAACTCCTCATGTAATTCAACAAAAGCACTATAAAGTTCATCACACATAGGAGACTCTTCAGAACATGAAGAAGTGTCAGAATATTGTACCTCATTAGTATCATCCTAATCACTTGAGCTACAAGCTTCTTGAGTATTTGCCATGAGATACAGCTTAGCAGTCTCCTCCTCCTTAGATGTGTTTGATGTTGTCTCGTCCTCCGGAACATCTCAAACTATATATGCTTTCTTGGAGATGAATTCTCAAGGATTACTCTTGTCATTCTCAACTTTCTTGAGGTAGCTCGGGCATTGATAGCGCATGTGTCCCAGTTTGCCACACTCATGGCAAGTTAGGTGGTCTTTGGGAACCTTGCCCTTTCTAGTTGAGTCTTTTGCCTCTTTCTCCTGAAATTTTTTGCAGCCTCCTTTCTTTTTGAGAAATTTACTTAATTTGTGAACAAGGAGTGTCAAGGTTTGATCATCCAGATCGGAATATTCGTCATCTATTTCTTCTTGTTCTTATGATGTTGGGGCTTTGAGAGAGATTCTCTTTATCTTTCTCTTTGTATCCTCATGCATGGTTAAGCGTCCCAACTACATTTCATGCTCCTGAAGTTTGCCGAAAATAGTTGATAGAGGCATTGAGTCCAGATCTTTCGATTCCATGATTGTCATGACCTTGGGCTGCCAGGTCCTGTCTAGACAACATAACATTTTGTTTGTTAGTTCACCTTTAGCAAAACTCTTATCCAAAGCAACCAAATGATTAACTATATGAGTGAATCTTTTCTTCATATCACTTATAGATTCATTTTGAAACATTGGAAATAGCTCATATTCATGTGTTAACGCATTTAATCTTGCGTGTTTAACTTTGCTAGTGCCTTCGTGGATTACTTGCAAAGTGTCCCACACATCTTTCGTGCTAAGCTACTGTGAGACCCTAAAGAACTCGTCATATGATAAAGTAGAAGTTATGATGTACTTAGCCTTAAGGTTGTGTTGGAATTTTTCGTTTTTCCTCATCAGTCCATAAGACTTTAGATTTTTCGTTAGGCTCACCCTCCACCAAATATAGTGGAGTAAAAAGGTTATTGACAACAGATTCCTAAATATCTGTGTCAATTGCCTTGATAAAGATTCTCATACGCACTTTCCTATAGGCGAACCCCTCGCCACTGAATATCGGAGGGCGGTTGATGGACGCGCCATCCTCGCCGAAAGGGTTAGTGGAACCCAAAGTGAATATCCCTAGGATCAACAAATAAAGTGGTCAAGCTAGCACTTTTGTACTAGTTGTGATACCACTTGATGGGTACCAGCAAGGTAAAACACACCTAGAGGGGGGTGAATAGCTGTAGCGGATCACTAGTCTCGCTTTTTCGACAAATGTGCAAAACAGAAACTCACAGCTATTAATCGATTATGAGTCATGTTAATTGATTATTCACAGCTAAATGTTAGTTAAAGCATATAAGTTTACGATTATAATTAAACTAAAGGGGAAGTAAATGGAAACAAGTCAATTAAATTACCTCAGAAATATTGTGAGTAGCTTGTGTTCAACTCTCATCGATGTTAGGACCATTGCCTTATTGATAACCCTCAAGTTCCTTATTTTTAAGTTAAATTTCAAATTCATTGAACCATTGCATGAGGGTATCCAATTGGTTTTGCATCCGAGCCAAGTCGACTTTGGTGGCACGCTTTTGAGGGGGTAAATAGCGTTGCTTGCTTACCCTAAATCATGCGCCCCAGATACAGCCAGAGTACTCAAGCAAGTCCTAGTGCCTTATCAAGTACCTTCTAACTATTTGGGGTCTATAGCTCTCCTTCCTTTTATTTTAGAAGAACCTAACACATCAAGAAAAAACATAATGTTAATTAATCAAAGTGAAAAGTAAAGTATGGAAATGATGTATGATAAGCACTTACAATACGGTTTGCCACTTCTTGAACTTTTTCATTGTCGATGACATCGTCCTTGTTCTTACGGGCATGCACCCAAAGAACATCGAGTTCTGGTGACGATACATTTGAAGGGGTAAAATTTTGTTCTAGCTGCCAAAACATAACCAATAATATAATTAAATATGGATGCAAAACATAACCAACAATGTACTTACAAATCAATCATACTTACAATTTTTTCCTCAATTCCTCTATACCCCACTCGAGAACCTTGATATGGATACAAAGGTTTAGATGCCCTCTTGCGGTTTTTATCAAATCCTTTTTGGCAAAAACAAAAAATGTTAACATCAACGTGTATAATCATATATACAAAAGCAAAAGTATATAGTCAATAAAAAGATGACTTTACAATGAAAGACTTGTCTTGTGTGCGTCTTGTGACAAAAATCTTCCACTGATCATTGGAAATGAGATTTTCATATTTGATTAGAGGTTTGAGGTTGACTTTGCCATCAACATCTTTGACATGCTTGTCAACATCGGTTCTAAATTTTTCGGAGAGCTTTGTCGACAAATTTAAGGATGTAATCCTTGTGTTCATCTCCAACATCAAAAGTTGACTGAACTATATAAATATTGTAAGACTAAGATGGTAACTAAGAGGGTGTGAATTAGTTGTTGAAAAAGTATGACATATTTTTCTGCAAAATTCAAGAGTTAAGAGTAGCGGAAAAGTTATACATAAAATATCAAGAAAATTTAAGGAGTTAAGGGAGAAGAGAGTACTCAGATATTTTATATTGGTTCACCTTCATGGTCACCAAAGGCTACATCCAGTACTCTTGCAGCACAAGATATTTCTTCACTAGATATTAAGAGTAGCAATTACAAATTCTCACCCCGAGATTTCCTTGTACCTTATTCACTCTCTAATACCTATATCACTCTTTGGAAAACAACCTTTCCAAGTGACTCTATTTCCTTTCTTATCACACCCTTGTGAAATAAAGTAATTCAACAAATTGAATGAAGAAACCTTTAACTATGGCAATGATTGCTTTTATAAGATTTGAAACTATGAACTCTTGCAATACAATAACTCTTTATACACTTTAGTACTAATGCTTAGAAGGTTTGAATAACTTTGAAACAACACTTAAGGCAACTTCAAAAAATATATTCTGAAAGTTAAGAACAAGTTGCAAGACGTGCAGAGCAAGTATTTCCGAAAAAATTAGATTGTGTATATGAGTTGTGTGTTATGAATTATGAGTTTTAATGCCTTTAAATAGGCTTTCCAATCAACCATAAAACCTCTATGAAAAGTTAGGATTTGATTGGAATGAAACCATTTTGTTTGGGGTGAAAGTTGTGTAGTTTGAATCTGAAAACTGGTGCAACAACTCTTAGTAATCAGTTACCTAATCAACATAATCGATTACCCTAATATTTTGTCCAACTGAGTAAATGATTTTCACAGGTTGTAATCGATTACTCACAAGTTGTAATCAATTACCCAAATGTTGTAATCGATTATTCAAAAGGGTGTAATCGATTATCCTGATCATTTTTTGTTGGATAACTCGTTTCTCACTCATGTAACCTGTTACTTAGTCACAGTAACCTGTTACTTAGATCCAGTAACCTGTTACACAATATTTTGAAAATTGTTTTTATTTAACCTTGTAGTTTTCAATTTTCATTTAAAATACTTCTGAGTATTACTACTATTTGTATATAATAGATTATAAGGATAGATGTACCTAGACTTAGATTCTAAATTCTTGAAGCTTTATCTTCATTGTCTTCATAAGTATTATCCATTTTCTTCTTTATGTGATGTTGGTGTCTTCATCAAAATCGTGCCAAGGTCAGGAGCAAAATCTTCTTCACAAATACAACATGTAAGTACATTGCATGGAAATAACAAATACATTGCATGGGAACACTAAATATATTGCATAAAAACACAAACACTTAAATAAAAAATGAATTTTATATCATTTCAAATGTGTTCCTTCGCGAGATACAACAACTTATCAATCCAAGAGACGAATATTATCGGCGTATTTTGTCTAATCGTAACATCAATGTAGCTTATGAAAGTGTTGATACCTTTCATGGATAATGATTGGCCATTTGTGTTCCATTCAACCAGTAACTTCATGTTCTTACTACTTGCACGAATAATATTCTTCATGGTAGTCATTCCATGTGATGTACGTTATTGACTTTGTGGGGTATCATCATCACCACTTTGAGAATCCATTTTTGAAGTATTTTGAGTGAATGAGGGTTATATGAGTGTATGAGGTTTTCGGAGCGTACGAGGGTTTCTGCTTGAACAAGTTTGAGAGTGTAGAGGGAAGTGAATCAGGTTTTGAGTTTTAAATAATTTTAACATTTAATAGTGCTTGTGTAAAGAATGATATTGATACTTCACATTCAACAACCCTCATTTAAGTGAGTGTCATTGAGTGTATTTGGTCTTGATATTCAACAGTGATCACTACAACAAGCAATGTTGAATGTTTTACCACCCACGATCGCGTTCCACCACCCACGACCATGTTCCACCACCTGTGGGTTGTGTTCCATCATCTACAGCCGTGCTCGCTGATTTTGAGTCCCAAACCGTGTCCACTATCCACGGACCATGGGTCGTCCAAATGCAAAAGACAACCCTTTGGAGACCACAATCCACGACCAGGCCGTGTCCCACACCCATGGTCGTGGATGGTAGATTCTCTTCCTATTTTTCAGATTTTTAGATATGTTTTGTTAGGCTTAACCTAATCTTTTATAAATAGAATAAATGAGGGTTCTCCATCAGTAATTGATGACATTTTATACTACTATTCTCTAATTTATAATTTGGTATTCTCATCTCCATTATGATTGAGTAATTCCCTTTTGTTTCTAGGATTGGGTCATGCCCGTTTACGTTCAATAAAAACTTGTTTCCAATCCTAATTCATTGAGTATTGTGATTTGAATCGTTAAAATGAGTTTTATGCGTGTAAGTTGCCTGGCCAACAAATTGCACCTCTTAGATACATTGGGAAAGCACCAAGAGGTGAACCCAACTATCCAACGATTCTGTTATTCAAACTAGGATCCTAAGTCACGAGAGTAGTATAGGATTCTCAGAGTTTCTAGAATTCTTCTTGGGTTGCTAGGAAGTGATTGATAGAAAGATCCAAGTAAAGGATTTGATTGATAACCATACCAGGAGAGTAGGTGAAACTTCAATTGATTACATGTGTCAGAGCTCGAGAGATGATGACACATATCAAAGAGCAATTCACCCTCAAAATGTAAAGTTCGTGAAAAGGAGCAAACAAGGATTAATGATTGCAAAGGCGGTAACCCTTATCCTGGAAACTCTTCCTAAATTAGATTTCAATTTTTTTTACTATTTTCATAATTATTCTAGTCAACTACTCAATTTCTCTAAATTCACTTTTAATCCATATTTGTGTTATGTATAAATTAATTGTTATAATTAAAGGAATTTTCTAGTCCTCATGGGATCGATATTCTATTACTTGACGATATAATCATGCACTTGTAATTCAACCTATCATGTGTCTACAAATGGAGCTACGGAAAGAAAAGGAAGCTCACATGTGGCCTTGTGGTTTGGGCACCTTAATCACAAGGGACTCAATACATTGTCACAATAAAATTGGTAGCTGATTTACCAAATCCGAAGTTCCCAAAGAAGACTTGCATCAATGGCTTGATTAGAAAACAACACAGAAGATCAATCCCAAAAAAACACATGGAGAGCCTCAAAGAAACTACAACTCGTGCATGCTGACATATATGGTCCTCTCAAGCCTTCCTCATATAGCAACAAGAGGTATATCTTAAGCTTTATTGATGACTTCTCACGTAAAGCTTGGGTTTATATCTAAGATTTGAATTCTCAAGCATTCCAAAACTTCAAGAACTACAAATTAGTGTTGAAAAAGAAGTTGGTGGACACATTGATTGTTTGAGAATAGATAGAGGTGGTGAATTCACCTCACATGAATTTGAAGAATTCTACAAAACTCAAGGCATTAGAAGGCAATTACCATCAATTTATACTCCTCAGCAAAACGGTGTCACTAAAAAAAATAGGATGCTCATGAATGATGTGAGGATTGTATGGAACGTAAGGCAAGTTCTGAAGGTATTTTGGATAGAAGCTATGAAATGGTGTGTGGAGTATAAAATCGAAGTCCAATTTCAACAATAGAAAATACAACTCCTGAAGAAGTATGGAGCAATGTGAGGCCTATGGTGGCATATTTCCGAGTCTTCGGGTGTGTGGCTCATTCATGTGCATATACCATATCAAAGAAGGACCAAGCTTGAGGATAAGAGTAACATGTGTGTGTTTTTTAGAAATCACTGATGAATCAAAAGCTTATAAATCATATGATCTTGTTTCCAAGAAAATTATTATAAGTGGAGATGCGGTGTTTGAAGAAGAGAGAAGTTGGGATTAGGGTAAAACCCATGAAGAAAGGAAAGCTGATATGTTAGAAAGTGAAGATGAAGAAGACAATCTTGAAGAAGAAGTTGGGCAAGAAGAAGAAGATGAACAAGAAGAAAATGAAGATGGTGGTGGCATCTCAAGTTGAATCAGATCACCTACAAGTGAGAAAAGCAAGACTGATCAAGAAAGTCCAGTTCAAAGCAGGGCCACAAGAGCTAGAAGAGAACCATTATGGATGACAGGTTATGTGACATAGGATGATATGGTTGAAGAAGAAGTAGAAAATCTCACGATGTTGATGGCTAAAAGTGAAAATAATCCATTCTCCTTCTACGAAGCATACAAAAGCATAAGTGGCGAGAGGCAATGAAAGTTGAGATGAAATCTATAGAGAAGAACAACACATGGGAGCTAACAAATCTACCAAAAGGAGTCAAGCCGATTGGGGTTACGTGGGTCTTCAAAACAAAACTCAATCAAAGTGGAGAACTAGAAAAGCACAAATCAAGGTTGGTGACAAAAGGATATGCACAACAATATGGAATAGACTATGCATAAGTTTTGCACCAGTTGCTAGACTTGATACGGTACGTCTAATTCTTGCATTTGCTGCTCAATATGAATGGGAAATATTTCAACTTGATGTGAAGAGTGCATTCCTTCATGGGGAACTTGAAGAAGAAGGTATCATTAAACAACTAGAGGGTTTTATCAAAAGGGGAAAGAATACAAGGTTTATATATTGAAGAAGGCATTATATGGCCTTAAACAGGCGCCAAAGGCTTTATACAGCAAGATAAAAGCATATTTTATACGTGAAGGGTTTGAAAAATGTTCCAGCGAACACCCCTTATTTACCAAGAAATAAGGAGGTAACATACTTATCATCAGTCTTTATGTAGATGATGTTATCTTTATTGGAGGCAATAAGAGTATATGTCATAAATTCAAAAGCTCAATGATGAGAGAATTTAATATATCTGACTTGGGAAGGATTAGATACTTTCTGGGAATTGAAGTTATAAAGAATGAAGCTGGAATATTTATCTGCAAAAGAAGATATACTCGAGAAGTCCTTGAAAGATCCGACATGGGGAGCAGAAACTCCATGAAGAATCCTATTATTCCCTGAACATGATTGTCAAAAGATGACGAAGGAAATGTAGTATATGCCACCATGTTTAAATAAGCAGTAGGATGCATCATGTACCTCACAGCCACTCGACCAGATCTGATGCATGGAGTAAGCTTGATTAGTAGGTTAATGGAAAGTCCAAAGCCATCTCATTGGCTAGCAGCAAGAAGGAATTTAAAGTATATAAAAGGGACCACTGATTTTGGAATACTCTACAAAAGAGGTAGAAGAAATGCAGGTCTTGTATCTTATACAGGTAGCAACTATGCTGGAGATTTAGATGATTGGAAGAGCACTTCAGGTTTTGCTTTCATTGTGGGAACTAGAGCAATTTCATGGGCTTCAAAAAAGCACTCAATAGTGAGCCATCAACTATAAAAGTTGAATACATTGTTGCTGCACTTTGTGCTTACCAACGAATTTGGCTTAGGAGAATCTTGGAGCAACTTGGAGCTGAAGAAAAAGGAAGCACAAAAATTCATGGTGATAATAACTCTACAATTCAGTTGTCCAAAAATTTTGTTTTCCATGGACGAAGCAATCACATTGGGATAAGATTTCATTTTCTCAAGAATTTGGTAACTGGTGGAGCTATGAAGTTGAGTTTTTGTAGCTCTGAAGAGAAGATTGCAGACATAATGACAAAACCTCTCACATTGGAGCAATATGTGAAGCTCTTTGTGATGCTTGGAGTAATTGATGCAACTGAAGTTTAAGCTCAATGAAGATGCATTAGCTTAACGGATGGAATGATAGTCAAAATTAGTTATTCATGTTCTAAATAAGCCCTAGTCGTATGGGTGCCCTATTCTTCAGGGTTAGTTTTTTTTGAATTTCCATGTAACTTTCCATGAAATGAGGCTTTAATATTTCACTTCTGTATGCGTAAAAGGCTAAATGCCTAATGTTTGTCTCAAGAAATATATGTAATTTTTAATTCTCCTCCATTTTACGTGTTATTTCATTTTAGTCTCTATAATTTGAAGGAAGCATTGTTAGGTATCAATGGTCTAGGAACACCTAGAAGGGGGGGTTGAATAGGTGTAGCGGTTAACAATCACCGCTTCTTGAACCAAAACCCAACTGTTGGAAAACAATCTAGTTAATCGATTAATAGCATGGTTTAATCGATTAACTATTGCACAGAACAAAATGATCAGACAGGCAATTTGCATAGTAATTAAAACAAAATTGAACAGATATAATACAAATATTTTTACGCACAATTATTAAGTATATGGCAGTAAACAAATATCCAACTTTTCAATTACAGATTCAATTTATAATGGCAAGAAACATAAAGAAGATAAAGAAAGAATAGTGCAAAAAGGATTTTTATCCTGGTTCGTTTGCGGTCCACTGCAAACTACATCTAGGCCTCCCCTTCTGGATCAGAGAGATTTTCTTTCTTCATAATATTGAAAAATGGATACAAATACCAATTCAATTACAAGCACATTGCACGCTCCCTTCTTGAAATCTAGGATCTCTAAATCCTTGGTTTGACTCTACCTTTCG